>NC_136715.1:7955000-8555000 GCF_936440315.1 Barbus barbus
ATTTTGTTTATTGAGATATATATATATGTATATGTATGTATATGTGTATATATATATATATATATATATATATATGTATATGTACTTGCATGTTTATAAAGATAATACTAGTTATATTCACACTGTTCAGAGTGATTATTCAGCACGTTTGTTACTTCTATTGCTTTCAGAGCTTTTTCTCAAGGATGGACCCCTTTCTGTGTCCTGACCGTGGACCTGCTTTGATGTATTGATCTGAGAGTTGTATTTGATATTTAATGTATGCTCAAGCCTCATATTTTTCTGTCAGATGGGATCAGAAGCAAATGCATGATGTAATGAGCCTGGAGCAACACGACAAGCTCTAAACCAAACTTTTTGCTCAACTGAAAATGCTGAGGCTGTGTAATCTCCTCCCCAGCTTAAATTACTTGCTTTATTAAAGCCCTCGCTGTGTTCTCGAAATATGCAATACATTAGACCACATAAGAGGTTTATGAACAGTGTTGACTGTCTTGTGTCATAACATCCTTGTCTTTTTCGAAGTTTAGTTTTATGATATGCCTGCCTTATTTTTCTGGAGAAAAATGCCTTTTATTCTCTCCAAATATAATGAAGTTGTGCCTTGTGTATTGTTATCTACATTTACAGTAATTATGATTTTTTGTAACAATTGACTGAACTTAAACATGATTTGACTTTGATTTCAGAATCTATTTTTAAGTATAAAAGACAAAAAGCAAACTTCACTACATTTCTTCTAATATTAATTTGCATCATATTTTGTGTTTGATTATGCATTTAGCAATTTGTTAGTTTTTTTTAAGTCATGCATTTCATTTTAATTATTTAATAGTAATTTTTAAAGCCATTGCAAATCTACTTTATGAATTCATCAAGGTCTGCATTCACTGAATGATGCATTTTGGCAAAATATGTATTAATATGCTTGTTGGCAGCTTTTAAATAATAAATATCACCATGTTCTGTATGAAATATAAAAATATATTAAAGTATGCACTATTTCTGATGTCTTCACCATTTCTTGTTGTTTTTTTTTTTTCAGTCCATGTCTATTAAGGTCATCTTTAAATGTGTACTCTTAAAAATGTGCAAAACTAACTTCTAGATAACACCCTTCAACCTACATGTATTTGCAGTCAACAGTCTATATTGATGACCCAACTTCCACTGCAATAAAATTCAAAGTCTCATTAGTAAAACTGTCATTTGGGCAAACATAACCATAAAGTACCATAAAAAATAGTCTATATACTCACATGCAGTATTCTAAGTTATCTGAACTGCACGAAATAAGGGACCAATACAGTGTTAAATACAGGCCTATATATTTTGTGTTAGTATAAGAAAGAAAGTCTCATCGGTTTGATTGTTAGTTTGAGGGGACACTTTGGAAATATGTCACCAGGTGGTGCTGCTACACTTACCAGAATCTTATAGCTGAAGTCTTCAGAGAAAGCTGCATTTCATTTGGAAGATTCCCTCAATCCTACTGTAACCTCTTCAATACTTTCTCTTCCTTCTCTAGTTTTCCTTTATAATTACACTGAGTTGAAGTGCATGGTTGAATTGTTTCATTCAAAAGATTTTGAAAAAAGAAAAGAGATGCAGCGCATATTAAGTGCTCTGAGGTGGATTGAACTGAATAAACAACCCAGTATCACTGAACTCGCCGTCTTACCCTCTACAGCTGTGCTTCTAAGTACAAATGAAACAATACCTCTGATTCCATTATTGTGGCTCAACGGTAGAAGTGAGAAAAGCAGAAAAATATTATCTGGGTTTCGCCTCGCCTCTGTCATCATTTACAATGGCAGTAATTTACATTCAGCCGCGCTAATTTCTGTGCTCTCGAGGGCCTCAGCATTTCGTCATTTCCCTGCGAGCAGCTCTTCCTCTGTGGAGACTTTTCAAATGAAAGGAGAGAAGGAAATGACAAAGAACAATGAGACACATTCAAAAAGTTCTCAAAGAGAGCAATTGAAGAGGGTGGATTTGACTAGTCAGTTTCCTCAGAGATAATCTTCAACAATACATGTCACGGCAGGGCTGTAACCTCCGCAGACATTGTTCTCCTCTGTATTTCTATTTAGATTTCAGTGTTGTTTGTTAGTAGACAGATAGACAGACAGACAGACAGATTTGCATTCACAGTGTTGCTAATCACATATCTTAAATTAAAGTCTGGGCAATTAAATATGGGTGTATAAAATTATAGAATAGTTTTACCTTACCTTCAAAATAACATGCTAGGCTAAACTTATATCTAAATATGCTACAATTTAAAAGTAAATCCACTTTGTCCCTATTTTACCCTAAAAAAATAAATTATTCGTAAAATTAAACAGATAAATAATTTGATTTTAATAAATATTTTAAAGAAAACATCTGATTAAAATGGGTTATCAGGTAAAATGGGCCAAATAAGGTTGTAGCATCATATCTATTTAACTTTTTACAGAAAATCACAATAACTGATGTCGCATTGTTGCCTCAAAACTTGTTGACATGTAACAATCATTTTTACTGGTCTGAGTGTTTTAAGGCGGGCAGAGCAGAGTGTTACATGAAGCTCATCAGAGAAATTGTAAGGTAATTGAACCTGACATAGACAATTTATAAACAAAGGTTTATAAACAGTGCTTTGACATGTTCTTTCAAATAAAAAAGTTTAATTTATAAAAGGAACTTTGATTTTTGAGAAAAAGGTCATTTTAGGTAGAAATAGCTGGTTAAGCTAAAATGATGGTTAAGCCACAATTTTCAGATAAAATGGGCTGCACACACACACACACACACATTTTTAGACAGAAGTTGAGGGTGAAAATAGGTATATAGGCATATGTATCCATACAAAATCTTAACAGTCTTTCAAAAAATTGTATTGCAGACAGTATGGCGAAGAAAGGAAACAGAGAGACAAGAAGAGAGAAGAGAAAGGGAAAGAAAGGAAGATGTCAGTAAAATGGGCTGCATACACACACAATTTTACACAGAAATTGATGGTGAAAATAGATTTATAGGCCTAGATATGTATCCATACAAAATCTTAAGTCTTTTAAAAAAATACAAGCTTGTATAAAAAATACATGCACACAAAAGACACCAACGTACGGAAGCGTATTGCATTCACTTGAGGAAAAAAAATCTACTCTGTTTTTCTGAATTAACGAGTTAATTATCTCAGAATTACGAGATAATTTTTCATGAAAAAAAAGTTTTTGCTCTGTTTTTCTGAATTAACGAGTTAATTATCTCAGAATTACGAGATAATTTTTCATGAAAAAACGTTTTTGCTCTGTTTTTCTGAATTAACGAGTTAATTATCTCAGAATTACGAGATACTTTTTCATTAAAAATTATCTCGTAATTCTGAGATAATTAACTCGTTAATTCAGAAAAACTGAGTACACTTTTTTTCCTCAAGTGAATGCAATACGCTTCCGTACCAACGCACAGAAACACACAACATGATCAGTTCATTTTTAATTGCATTGTTTAATTAAATATTCATTCAACTTTCTATTTAATGAAGTACATTTATGGTGTTGCAATGGCACACTAAAGACAATAGTGTCAGTTTACTGTTAAAAATAAAATGATCTAAGCTGAAATTACCTGTGTTGTTCTCTTTTTATATTGGCCCATTTTACCTGAATGTTGTTCCGTGGCTCAAGAAGGTACCTGCTAATACTCTAACTCTCATAATTTTAAAACTTTTATACTTTTTCACATTTAAAAAATATAAATATATTTAAGAGACCCATGCTAATTTATAAGACATGCATAGGTTATTTGAAGGTGTTATAAGTCATTTATAATACTGTCATTGCTGTTGCGGCGCGTCCGGTGTAGACCCGGTGTTGCTGATTGATTGCTTCAGTCTGTTCCTGTCTGTTGTGCTGCTGAGAGGTTTGTGATTGTAGCTCCGCTTTTTTATTGAATCTTTACCTTACTTTCACTCTCTGTTGTTTAAAGTGGTAATATATAACTAAATTCCCACCATATTTCTGGTATTATCTATCAAACTAATCTAACTAATTTGATTGTTCGCTTTTAAAACCGCGAGTGCAGCGCGTTAGCATTCGTTAGCTGGCTAGCTTGTTACTCGCGGTTCCATTCACACCTATTATTGTTTTCTTTTTTCTCGCTCCATTTTCATTTCTCTCTCGCTCCGTTTTTCACGAGTTCATCAAACAACAGTGGTAAGTTAAGTTGGTATCATTCATCAATCACAGTGAGTAATGGCTTCTTCTCCTGCTATTGTTGTTTGCACTGATTGCCACATGTACAGTTTATCTCTCTCTGTCGGAGATGAGGGATTCACATGTGATAAATGCAGGGAAATAGTTAGGCTTACAGAGAAGATTTCAGAATTAGAGACACGCGTCCAAACTTTAGTTGAGGAAAGTAAAAATGTGAGGGCTGTAGATACGGCCATGGACGCGACTAGCTCAGGGAGTCCTGTACATTGTTCGGTTCCGGCATTAGAGCCCATGCAGCAGGGCAACTGGGTGACTGTAAGGCGGCCTAGTCGTGGGTCAAAACACCGCTCTTCCGTTCCGATCAAAACATCAAACAGGTTCTCCCCCCTCAGTGACGCACCCACTGAGAAACCTGATGAAAGTGCTCTAGTTATTGTCGATTCTATTGTACGAATGTGAAAATAGAGACATCAGCCACCATAGTCCAATGTTTACCGGGAGCCAGAGCGCCTGACATCTTGGCAAATTTAAAAGTGCTGGCTAATGCTAAACGTAAATTCAGTAAGATTGTTATCCACATCGGCGCTAATGATGTTTGACTTCTCCAGTTGGAGATCACTAAAAATAATGTTAAAGAGGTGTGTGAACTGGCAAGTACGATGTCAGACAATGTAATATGCTCTGGTCCGCTCCCTGCTTACTGGGGTGATGAGATTGCAGGCTGCTGTCACTCAATAGCTGGATGTCTAAGTGGTGCCCGCAGAATAACATAGACTTTATAGACAATTGGACGAGTTTTTGGGGCAGACCTGACCTGTTGACAAGAGATGGTGTTCATCCCTCCTGGGGTGGTGCCACTCTTCTCTCTAGAAATATGGCACATAGTCTTAGAGTTAGTACTTGACTAACTGGGTCCCAGATCAGGAAGCAGACAGACTGGCTAAACCGACCCTCTGCTAGCCGCCTCACGTCACAGAAGTCAGTTAATTCTCAGCACATAGAGACTCCTTCACCTAGATATCACACTATAGAGACTGTGTCTGTTCCCCCGAACAAGAAAATACAGAAAACATCCAAACCAAATTAAGAGTAACAATTTAATTGATGTTCAACAAATAAAAAATATTTACAATACAGAGAAACAATTGATAAAATTTGGCTTACTGAATATCAGGTCCCTTTCTACAAAAGCACTTTTTGTAAACGATTTGATCAATGATCATAACCTAGATTTGCTCTGTTTGACAGAAACATGGCTAAAACCAGATGAATACATTACTTTAAATGAGTCTACCCCCCAAGATTACTGCTATAAAAATGAGCCACGTCCAAAAGGTAAAGGGGGAGGAGTTGCTACAATTTCTAGCAATATTCTCAGTATTTCTCAGAGGGCAGGCTTTAAGTATAACTCGTTTGAAGTTATGGTGCTGTGTATAACATTATCTAGAGAAACACGTGTTAGTGATAAATCCCCGGTGATGTTTGTACTGGCTACTGTATACAGGCCACCATGGCACCATACAGACTTTATTAAAGAATTTGCTGATTTTCTATCTGAGTTAGTACTGGCTGCAGATAAAGTCTTAATTGTTGGTGATTTTAATATCCATGTCGATAATGAGAAAGATGCATTAGGATCAGCATTCATAGACATTCTCAACTCTATTGGGGCTAGACAACACGTTTCAGGACCTACTCATTGTCGAAATCATAATCTAGATTTAATACTGTCACATGGAATTGATGTTAGTGGTGTTGAAATTCTGCAGCAAAGTGATGATATCTCAAATCATTATCTAGTCTTGTGTAAACTCCATATAGCTAAAACTGTAAATTCTACTCCTTGTTACAAGTATGGTAGAACCATCACTTCTACCACAAAAGACTGCTTTGTGAGTAATCTTCCTGATTTATCTCAATTCCTCAGCATATCCAACAGCACAGAAAAACTTGATGATGTAACAGAAACTATGGACTCTCTCTTTTCTACCACTTTAGATACAGTTGCTCCTTTACACTTAAGGAAGATCAAAGAAAACAGTCTGACTCTGTGGTATAATTAGCACACTCGCACCCTAAAGAGAGCAGCCTGGAAAATGGAGCGCAGCTGGAGGAAAAACAAACATAACCCCCGGTATTTATTCAATACAGTCACTAAATTAACGAAACATAAAGCATCAACAGGTGTTGGCATTTCCCAAGAGCACAGCAGTAATGATTTTATGAACTACTTAACTTCCAAGATCAATACTATCAGAGATAAAATTGTAACCATGCAGCCGTCACCTATACAGTATCGCATCAGATGCACTATAGATCCCCTGAGGAACAATTCCACTCATTCTCTACTATAGGAGAGGAAGAACTGTATAAACTTGTTAAATCATCTAAAGCAACAACATGTATGTTGGACCCTATTCTATCTAACTACTAAAAGAGCTACTTCCAGAAGTCATAGATCCTCTTTTGGCTATCATTAATTCATCATTGTCATTAGGATATGTCCCCAAAACCTTCAAATTGGCTCTTATTAAGCCTCTCATTAAAAAACCACAACTTGACCCCAAGGATCTAGTTAATTACAGACCCATCTCAAATCTCCCTTTTCTGTCAAAGATACTAGAAAAGGTAGTATCCTCACAATTATATTCCTTCTTAGAGAAAAATGGTATCTATGAGGAATTCAAGTCAGGATTTAGACCGTATCATAGTACTGAGACTGCTCTCATTAGAGTTACAAATGACCTGCTTCTATCATTGTCACACTATGCCCGGGAGCACGGAAACACGGAGATCAGGAGACGAGGAATTCACAAACACGAGAATCTTTAATCCAACAAGGAGCATGGGAGGCACAGGACATCACAGGCAGGGAAGACAATTCAACGACCGACAAACATTCATAGAAGGACTGGGGCTTTTAAACATAGGATAATCAGGGAACTAAGGAGACACACCTGGGATCAAATTAACACAATTAACATGGGGAAACTGGGTCATAGAAGGACTGGGGCTTTTAAACATAGGATAATCAGGGAACTAAGGAGACACACCTGGGATCAAATTAACACAATTAACATGGGGAAACTGGGTCACACGGGGAGCAAAACACACACAAAACAGTCCACAATCCTGACATATCGCCCCCCTCCCGGAAGGTGCGTCCTCGCACCGTTGAAACATCCAAAGGGGAGGGGCGGGTGGGAACTAGGGAGGCGGCTCAGGAGGAGGACGGACATCCAGGAGGGGGCCGGCAGACAGAGACCAAGGAGGCAACGAAGGAGGGAGGAGCCAGGGAAGAGACAGGAGGGACCCGGAGCAGGAGGCGCTCAGCTGGACCCAGGCCATAGCCGTGAAGATGGCCCACGGTGGAGCCGACGGAGGGAGGAGCCATGGAGGAGGGATGGCCGCCGACTCCAGGGGGCCGACCAACGGCAGCGGAGCAGGTGGTGGAGGAGCCCGAGGCGGAGACGGAGAGCCAACGAGCCAGGGGGATGCCGAGGATCCGGGGGGACAGGGTGGAGCCGAGGGCTCTGGCGACCGAGGTGGAGGCGGAGACCCGGAGATCCGCGGCGGAGCCGGAGCGACTGAGGACCAAGGTGGAGCTGGAGGGAGGAAGGAGCCCAACGGAGCCGGTGGGACGGAGCGACGAGGCGCAGCCAGAGGAGAGGAGTCCAGAGGCGATGGCGGGTCGACACCCGACCAAGGCGGAGCCGGAGGGACGAGGGAGCCCGGTGGAGCTGGTGGATCGAGGGGTGACGGTGGAGGCGAGGGAGCTAGGAGCCGAGGTGGAGCCGCTGGGTCTACGGGCCGAGGCGGAGTCCAGGCCTCGGAGGCTGGAGGCGGAGTTGAGGGATACTCCAGCCCCGGTGACGCTGGAGGATGGCCGACCCACGGGACTCGCACTGTACCGATAGGGGGCTGAGGGCGAGCGGGGGGGCTGCCAGACGACAGCGGTGGAGGAGGCAGGAGTGGGTGGGAGGGTGGGCATCTTCGAGGAGCAGGCACTGGAGGGCATTTGCGAGGAGCAGGCGCTGGAGATTCGGACGCCCCCTCTCTGTCCAGCAGTCCCAGATCTGTCCTCAGCTCACCCTCAGCCGCGGTGCAGGGGGCGGAGCTCCACTCCGCGCTCACACCGTCCACGGCTTGCTCCCTCGTGGTGGGCACTGATGCCGGCTCTCGCACCTGGTCTGACGGGTTGGGCTCAACTTCCGGGACGATCATCCGCTCAGTCGCTCGGCTTCGCGCTGGGAAATGGCTCTCCGTCATCGGTGGGCTCGGGCTGGTGCTCCGCCCTGCGGGGAGATGGTGGGCTGGGCTCTGGGTCTGGAGTGGATCTGGCGAGATCATCCTCTGAAGAGACTGTGAGGGGCGATCCGTTTCTCGCCAGAATCCACTCCACAAAGGCGGCGAAATCCTCTCGAGGACCATCTTCGGACGACAGCACTCTGCACGCGATGTTCAGGCTTCCAAGAAAGAATGAGCAGAGCGCGTCGTCCGGGTAGCTGGTGGTGTTCGCTAACAACAAGAACAGTCTTGTATGGTCCTCGAGAGATCGGTCCCCCTGCTCCAGCAGGAGAAGGAGGAATTCGGGCCGGAAAAAGGGATCCATCAGGGCACTACGGAAAAAAAAACACTGGGAAAAAACAGAAAACAAAACGGAGGGTACAAACGGAGGTAACTGTTTTGGTCGGTCGTTCTGTCACACTATGCCCGGGAGCACGGAAACACGGAGATCAGGAGACGAGGAATTCACAAACACGAGAATCTTTAATCCAACAAGGAGCATGGGAGGCACAGGACATCACAGGCAGGGAAGACAATTCAACGACCGACAAACATTCATAGAAGGACTGGGGCTTTTAAACATAGGATAATCAGGGAAGGAGACACACCTGGGATCAAATTAACACAATTAACATGGGGAAACTGGGTCACACGGGGAGCAAAACACACACAAAACAGTCCACAATCCTGACAATCATCTGATCGTGGTTGTATCTCTTTATTAGTTCTACTGGATCTTAGCGCTGCGTTCGACACTATCAACCACAACATTCTTTTAAATAGACTAGAACACTTTGTTGGCATTAGTGGAAGTGCCTTAGCATGGTTCAAATCGTACTTGTCTGACCGCCATCAGTTCGTAGCAGTGAATGAAGAAGTATCATATCGATCACAAGTGCAGTATGGAGTACCTCAAGGCTCAGTACTAGGGCCGTTACTTTTCACACTTTACATGTTACCCTTGGGAGATATTATCAGGAGACATGGTGTTAGCTTTCACTGTTGATGATAATCAGCTCTATATTTCTTCACAGCCTGGTGAAACACACCAAATCGAGAAACTAATGGAATGCATAGTCGATATAAAAAACTGGATGACGAGTAACTTCTTACTGCTAAATTCTGAAAAAACAGAGGTGTTAATTATCGGACCTAAAAGCCCCACATGTAATAACCTAGAACACTATCTAACACTTGACGGCTGCTCTGCCAATTCTTCTTCATCAGTTAGGAACCTAGGTGTGCTGTTTGATAGCAATCTTTCATTTGAAAGCCACGTTTCTAGCATCTGTAAAACGGTGTTTTTCCATCTCAAAAACATCTAAATTGCGACCAATGCTCTCAACGTCAAATGCAGAAATGCTAATTCATGCATTTATGACTTCAAGGTTAGACTATTGTTATGCTTTACTGGGTGGTTGTTCTGCACGCTTGATCAACAAACTACAGTTGGTCCAAAATGCAGCAGCTAGAGTCCTTACTAGAACCAGGAAGTATGACCATATTAGCCCGGTTCTGTCAACACTGCACTGGCTCCCTATCAAACATCGTATAGATTTTAAAATCTTGTTAATTACTTATAAAGCCCTGAATAGCTTAGCTCCTCAGTACTTGAGCGAGTTCTTATCACATTATAGTCCTCCACATCCACTGCGTTCTCAAAACTCTGGCCGATTGATAATACCTTGAATATCAAAATTGACTGCGGGCGGCAGATCCTTTTCCTATTTAGCACCCAAACTCTGGAACAATCTACCTGACACTGTTCGGGAGGCAGACACACTCTGTCAGTTTAAATCTAGATTAAAGACACATTTCTTTAACCTGCCTTACACATAACACACTACTACACTCCTGTTATTAGGATTGTTAGTCTGCATTAATTAGATCAACCGGAACCGGGAACACTCCTCATAACACACAATGTACTCGTTACATCGTAAGAAGAATGGCATCTACGCTATTTTTCTGTTTCTTTCTTATTCTGTTTCTCAGTCCGTGTCCGGATCAGATGGTGGATCGGCGTCGGGAGATGATGTCTGCGGCCTTGATCGTCGGCGGAGGCCGCACAACTGGATTAGCCCCGGGGACATATCCTCAGTGAAGACCTTGACTAAAAATACAATAAAATAAAAAAAAAACTAAAAAAAAAAAAAAAAAAAAATATAATAAAATAACTAACTACATAATACTATTATTGTTAGAAATTGCAACAATATAAAAATAGAAATATAATAAATGTATACATTTAAAATTTTAATTAAATCAATACATAAACAATAGTATCCTGACCAGAGGAGAACTGGCCCCCCGACTGAGCCTGGTTTCTCCCAAGGTTATTTTCTCCATTCTGTCACAGAGGGAGTTTTGGTTCCTTGCCACTGTCGCCTCTGGCTTGCTCAGAAACTTTTTTTTTTCAAATAATATTTAGAGATTTATAATATTTATTGGGTCTTTATCCAAGAAACTACAGATGCCTTTTAAATTTTAGGATGAGGTCCCTCGCACAAGACACACATACTATATAATATAATGTTTTATTATATATTATAGTACAATAAAATATATAATTACATTTGGTCCCCCTCAATCCTGAATATGTGGTTACATCCTTACATTATTGCACAGCACTGTTTCTCTTCACTCAGCAGCCTTTTAATAAACATCTTTCATTTTTATCCAGACGCACTGGGCCGAATACTCTCCTTGTTTATTGATTATGTTGCGCCTTTATGAAAGCACCATCAAAAAAAAAATAAAAAAAAATCTTAACTACATTTTTTAAATATACGCTGTAATATGGCTAGCTGGAAGCCAGAAGTGTATAGTGTTTGCTAATTAAGGTTTTACATCAAGCCAGATATTTGTTGAGCCCGCAGTGCATTTGGTTTGTTGATCTCGGTGTGTGTAAAAATCATGCTGTGCCCAGAGGCCGATTCTAGTGCCAATGAAGTATAAGAAAAGAAAATATAGAGCCTGTGTCCATGAGAGTAGCCATCTTTAATTATTCATGCTAAGTGGGAATAGTTGTACCTGCTAGACTTTGTTATTCAACGATAGGACGCATTGATTGACTAGCGTAGACGCTTGGTACTTCTGCACGTGTTGGATCAATTTGTGTGTGTAGGAGAAAGAAAGAAGGCTAAAAAGAGAGATGGACTGATGGAAACAGTGAGGCTCAGGACTGCGGGGAGTTATGGCAAAGGACTGAAAATCTATCATGGTGACAGTATGCATGAAAAACGTCGATATGTGTCACACACAGAAAACCTTCCGGGTGGATAAAGGAAAGTGACAAGTGGAGAGCCGGGGATCTGTGTGCGGAAACGCAGGTGCAGCCGTGCTTATCGGGTTTCTGGTTGTCCAAACATAGCCCAGTTCATTTTTTTGATTAATATTATTGATCCGGCGAGGAAAATTATGGTAGCCCACTCATCCGATATAAACACAGCCCATATCAAAGTTGCTTTTCTCTTCACTAAAGTTTAGAGAGGGAAACGTCTGGGGAAGTGCAGCCAGGATGTGTGGGCTTGCATTAATGGTGTCTCTTCTATATATGCTCCAGCATATGTGACTGAGAAGTGTTCTCGACATCTTGTACTTGTCAAATCTTCTACTTTTTGTCTCCTTAATTAGCATATTGAGAGGAGTACCATCACGGCAGGTGCTCTGAGCTGCTGGTTTCTGGTTAACTTACTTTCTCAAGTGGAGATTTTGGAACGCAACCAGACATCTTCATCGCAAGCTATTGAGGTAAAGAGGAAGCAGGATTTCAGAGTTGTATAATTGACATAATCATCTGCGAATAAGTCGATTCTTTGTGCCAACACTATTTCTAGACGTTGCTTCTTTTCTACGTCCCATCAGGCCAGATCTCTCTCTCTCTCTCTCTCCCCAAGATGAAGCCAAGTGAATCTAAATGGGACGCATGTTTTATTCAGGAGACAAGTGATATCATGGCTTGTGCATCAGGGAAAAAAGTGTGTTTGAGTGTTTTTGTTTGGGTTGGTGTTTGATTGGAAGTCACTAAAGTGAAATTACTTTACCTATTGATTTTTCGGGCTAATTTTCTTACGATTTAGGAACACGGCAGAAAGGAAATGATTTCACGGATATCTTAGTTAAGAATGGCATTAAATCTACAGCATGTAATAAACTTGTGAAATGTGGGGGGTGAATTAGATGTTGTGAGTTTGAGATGCAAATGTTTAATTGCATCATTCATCTGTGTGACAGCAAGTTTTGCTCACTTTTGGGCAAATTTGGTCTGAGGAAGTTCCTAGTAACATAATGATAAAGCATCTGTTTTGTGCACATGAAGGAGATTATATTGCCTAAATATATTTTTCTTTTTCTTCCCAATTTTCAACAAGCAGTTTCTTATACCAGGACGTCATCTGGGATGTAAAGATCAACTAGTTGTTTGTCATTAAAAAAACAAACACTGCATTGAAATCTCATGGAAATGGATATGTCTGAGCATGGAGGTAAAAATTAATGACTCAGCTGATTCTAGTGAAGAATGTCTCAACTAATTTTGGTTATTCTTGTGAATCTTAACATCTTTTTTAACCCCAGATTTTAAACCAGAGGGGGTTATGCAACATTTAACAATTACAAGGCTTTTGCTCGAAGGTTGGTGACATTTAATTAATGGGTTATAAAGCCCTTTTCAATGTATACAGCGTGCAGAGCATGAATGTTCAAATTTTACATTTATGCATTTGAAAGATGCTTTTAACCAAAGCAACGTACACTCTGCATTCAGAGTATACATTTTATGAGTTCATACATTCTGTGTTAATCAGACTGATGCCGATGTGCTACTATTTGAACTACAAGAACGTATGTGGCAAAAACAACCAAGCGTGCAAAAACTTTTAATGTGCTATGTTTAGTTTTTAACATCTGAGGGAAATATCAATCAATCAATTGTTCAATCAATTAACATGCTCTTCTGCAATAATTAAATGCGTAATGCTAATTCTTAGTTGCAATAAGTAAAACATGCTCCTCTGCAATAAATAAAGTGTCATACAACTCTTCATTTCGTTAATTCACAAGACAACCACTGGATTTATGTGGAAACATTTACACAGATGGAGTTATACAGATTGTGTGCTTGTTGTATTCTGTATTTGTCCAATTAAAGTTATAATTAAAAATGCAAATAAGAATGTTAACTCATGGTTTTCAAATGTGCAGTATTTAATCTCACAACCTGACCACCCCAGGGATTAATAACCACCCAGTACTGTAAGAACAGAGTGAAACATTCCTATAGCTCAAATAAGGTTCTGTTTCAGGGAATGCACATACTGGAAAAATAGCTTGAAGTCACTGTAAAACATCTGCCAAATGCCTAAAATGTACATGGAACAAGATAACCTGAGGTTAAAAATGATAACCCAGAGTTATAAATTTCACATGTGAATGGGTTGCTTAAAGATCTGACAGGACTGCTCCACCTAAAACAACCTATAACTTTGCTCCATCTAGAATGGGATAACTTTGCTGCACCATTACCTTGTCAAAAACATCTATAAAGTAAAGTCTTCATTGCATCTAGGCCTTCTGAGGAACATAAAGGGACGACGGTGCACCAAATTCACAACCCTCCCCAAGGGGTCACACTGACAGTATCCCATTTCTCTCGCTGAACTCTCTGTCTACAAATCCTAGTAAGCTAAAAGCAGATAATTAGTTTCAGACAGAGCACAGTATGAGAGCTCTCCTGGCTTTGTGAGCCATCACACTGAATCCCACCTCAAATAAAAGAGGCATGGAAAAGTAACTTTATGCAGGATTTTTTTGACATTGCAATGGTGTTAACAGAGCTTAACCTTCTCCGGGTTTAATTTGCTCAGGTGCCTGTTTAAATGTCATCGCCAGCCTCCTGATTGAAGACTCCCTGCCTCGCTGTATTTAGATGAAGTTATTAAACATCTCTAGTCTGCCATTTACGTAATGTCTTGGTATATTAGCGGGCGTTAGGTTAGAGCTGTGAAGTGAGAAATGAAGACGAGCATACAGACCTTCAGGTTTTTTTTAAATCAAAGTCCATTCAAACATCTACTAGACATGACACAATTTACAGAAAATATTTGAATGACAAATAAATAGCCCATACATATGCAAACACATGCACAATAACGTTTCTACATGGCTATAACAGATTTGATTCAGAAGCTTTTCAATTCGATTCTCCATTTCAATTAAATTAGGTTTATATTTCAGCTATAGCCTGCTGTTCGTGTTTTTTATGAAAGAAATTCTCTGCTAATACTATGAATTACACATGGCAGTGTTTTAGACTGATTCAAACCTCTAACTTGTCTTTTACTAAAACATTTACTGAAAATAACTGGCTCATAAGTTGCATTTGTTTCAGTATTCAGCTGCAGTGGTGGCACTATATGTTTTTGATTCAACAAAACAAAGTTATTTATTTTAGGGAATCAGTCTACACAGGAGGTGATGTATATTTCTGATTCACAAAAATCAACTCATTGGAGTCATTTGGTAGTGAATCGAATAACACTTGTTGGGTTGTATCATTATTTTTGCACTTGGCCAACAAAAATATATTTCTTACCATTATTTTGCAGCATACTGTGTTTTTAGTACACAACATTCATTTCAGACTGCAAACTCACATTCTCAACTGTCTCAACACTCTGCAGAGAGTAAAAGATAAATTTCATGATTTTATAAACCGATATCAGTATAGTTCAAATATGGATCAAACGTCAATGGTCCTCTTGTGTCTTGCCATTGACATCAAACAATAAAGGGATAGTTCACCTAAAAATGTGTCCACAAAACGCCGCCACTTGGAGAAACCGTCTACGTCTCCTATCCAAAGCCTGTAAGCTGACGGCCGCTCTCGCGGGCAACCCGGAGATGTGGAATTTTGCTCTTTCCCAGGAGGTGGCGAGGACAGCGTCGCTCCTTCCCCCGGACGAGGGCCGGGTGGAGAATCCTGTGTTTCTCTTGTTTCTAATATACCAAGATGAGTCAGAACACAGAGCCTTCTGTACCATCCCGCCTTGCTCCCATTCGCTGCACCACTGCGGGTACGTCGATTGTTCCTTTGGTGCCACTTGCATGGTATCTGGGGGTGTGGCTTGCGCTGCCCAACCCGTCTCGCTGGCTCATTCGTACAATTCGACTCGGCTACAAGATTCAGTTCGCCAGGTGACCTCCCAGGTTCAGTGCCATTCTCGAGACTTCGGTGGCAGTCCGAGACGCACCTGTCTTACGCAAGGAGATTGCTGTCCTCCTTGCAAAGGATGCAATCGAGCCGGTCCCTCCAGCCAAGATGAGGCAGGGGTTTTACAGCCCCTACTTCATCGTACCCAAGAAAGTCGGTGGCCTTCGACCAATCCTGGATCTGCGAGTCTTGTATCGGGCCCTGCACAAGCTTCTGTTCAAGATGTTGACGCAGAAGCGCATTATCAAATGCATCCAGCCCCGGGATTGATTTGCAGTGATTGACCTGAAGCACGCTTACTTTCATGTCTCGATCCTTCCTCGACACAGACCGTTCCTTCAGTTTGCATTCGAGGGTGGCGAGAAGAGCTGGCTGGTGTCACGCTTGCTGCGCCATTCCCCCTCACCCGGGGATGCGAGCGCCTTTTTCCTCCTCCAGTAAGTTCCCTGGACGGTGAACCCTGGTGGGGTTCCTCCAGCACCCTCGGCAGTCAGACTGGGCAGAGCAGTCTGACGCCAGGCCCAGTACTGGTGTTAGCTTGCCCTGGTCTCTGGTCAGCCTTTGTACTGGGCTAGGTGTCCGTATGGCTTGATACTTTTACCCCAGAGTCCAGTCGTATGTAGTACTGCCCCAAGCTGGGTCAGTCCATATCAGTGTCTCCACATGTTACCTCCCTTCGGGCAGGATGTGGCCTCTGTAGCACCCTTCTCTGGAAGGCTCGCTTCCCTGCCGTTACTGCCAAGGGGAAGTCGTGGCCTAATGGTTAGAGAGTCGGACTCGTAATCGAAAGGTTGCGGGTTCGAGTCCCCGGCCGGCAGGGATTGTAGGTGGGGGGAGTGAATGTACAGCGCTCTCTCCACCCTCAATACCACGACTGAGGTGCCCTTGAGCAAGGCACCGAACCCCCAACTGCTCCCCGGGCGCTGCAGCATGGCTGCCCACTGCTCCGGGTGTGTGTTCACGGTGTGTGTGTGTGTGTGTGTGTGTGCATTTGTTCACTACTCACTGCTGTGTGTGTGCACTTGGATGGGTTAAACGCAGAGCACCAATTTCGAGTATGGGTCACCATACTTGACAATACGTCATATATATAAAAAAAAAAAGCTGTAACAACAAATAGGAAAGACTTGCAGTATTCTTTTTTGAAGGTCGAAATCCTTTCAAAAATTCTTTTGGGAAAGGAACAGCGGCTTGGTTATCTACAGCAGCGATGTACTTACCTGTGGTCCCAAGGTCAACGAATTTGCGCTGGGGCGATGGGAAGGTTGCGACCTTTTGTATGGCATTTTTCTGGCACGCGCTAGCTTGTCAACATCTGCATGCCACAAGGTTGTGATGGGGTTCAAGTTGTGGTGCTTTTCATAGACCCCTAATGTCGTAATGACATAACTCGTAGTGACCGACAGATAGGGAACATCTCGGTTACGTACGTAACCCTCGTTCCCTAATCGAGGGAACGGAGATGTTATGTCCCCATGCCACAATCTTGAATCATCGCTGGTTGCCAGGGACATGTTCTCGGCTCCTCAGCGGAAAACCTGATGAGTGGATGCACCTGTCGCTCTTTTATACCCGTATGCACGGGGAGTGGCTCAGGTATGCAAAATCCACTAGCCAATTTCATTGGCGTTTTCTCTTATCAGAGGTGATTGGGGCTCCCAGGTGAATCCCCTAATGTCGTAACAACATAACGTCTCCGTTCCCTCCATCAGGGAACAAGGGTTATGTACGTAACCGATACGTTCTTCACATACACAAACAGATGAATACTTACGCATTTCTAACAGATACTGGTATAATAGATCTCCTTTTTTTATGAAAACAATACAATGGATGAGAAAATTACTTGATTGTCATTTTTGGGTGAGCTATTCCTTTAATGCGCTCTTGCAGTTTTAAGGATTCTGCCCTCTGTTGACATTTTCAAGCGATCTGATTAAGGCTGACCTGTGCTCTGTTAACCTTTAGCATATTGCATTGCATGTTCTGTGTGTCTGAACTGAATCTGGCCTTCCTGATGAGATGGCGAGAAAGAACGAGAGAAACAACAGGGAAAGGCATGCCATTGATTTGCTATCCAACTCCGCTGCCGTAATCACCTGATTGTTCCAGACAAATATACAGGGGAATCGACTAGAATACCAAATTGGATCTCTTTCCCCTCTGGCCTGCTCCCAACAGAACACATTTTCCTCAACCAAATGCTGTGTAACAAAGAGCTATATTTAAACCAAACTAGGAAATTTGTCTTTTTTGTGTGTGTGTTTGGCAGCTTTGGTCATTTTAAATTAATTTTGCAGAGAGCACTGCCAAAATAATGTGCAAGAGCGTGTGGTTTTGCCTACATTTTGGGGAAAGGATGTGCCCCAAAGAATAGTAAAACCTGAAATTATCTACATTGAGGGGACAAGCCAACAGACCCCATGAGGAAAATGGTTTCTAAAAAATAAAAACCCTCTGCATTGAATGGGTGTCATCAGAATGAAAGAGCTGATAAAAACATCACAATAATGGACTTTTGCAGATGCACAGCTTTTCACTTCACTAGACATTAACTGATGGACTGTTGTGTGGATTGCTTTTGGATTATTCTGATGTTTTTAGGCACCCATTGCAGAGGATCCAAGAGGTGAACAAGTGATCTATTCTGATGAAGAAACAAACTCACCTACATCTTGAATGGCACGAGAGTCAATAAATACATTTTTGTTGAGTGAACTGTTCGTTTACTAAAAAGTTCCTACTATAACAGAAAAAAAAGTGTTACGTGCCCCTTGGGCTCTTTAGGTCAGTGAGGGTAGAATTTGTACTTGCAGTAATATATCATGAATTGCCTGTTTAGTTAAACTACATTTAAGAGTTACATTTAGCCAATGGGTAAAACAAGCAGCACTTTCCTATGCTTTTCTTGAAGAAAAAAATCCCATAATTCTTAACTTGTAAGGTTGTTAACAAGACTAAAAATTCATAAGAATTTGCAAATATCCTCATTAGAGCGAAGTCTGAAAACTTACCACACTATAGTTTTACTAGCTCTGAACAAATCCCCGTATTGCTTTTTGGCAGTCACGTATTTTCCTGCTAATTAGCTGGATATTTTAATAGATGTGCTTCTTTTTACTGATTGATTGATTGATTGATTTGATTTATTTAAGTGTCATACATCATAATGGATGCCCAGCCCACAAGGGCTTATTAGACACTGCAACATATAACAAATCATAGCCACGTGACACAATACAAAGTAAAAGACAACATACCAGACAAACACAAATATATCTATATACTCCTCATACGGGGTATAGAATACTTTGACGTCTATGCCAGGCCTTTTCCACAAATTTAACTAAAGCGAAGACCTTATTTTCAAATAACCAATACATAATTTCAGCTTCCTGCTTCCAAAATAAATCAGAATTTTCCAACTGGATTAATTCAAATAATGATTCTCTCAAATCACAATACAAGGAGCAATGAAAGATAAAATGGAAATCATCCTCAACCACATTAGTGTCACAAAATTCACATAATCGTGAATACTGAGGTATTCCTTTAAATCGCCCCACTTCCACTGCCAAAGGCAGGGTGCCAGTTCTTAGTTGGGCACAGAGAGATCTTTGTCTTCTCGTTAAATTACACAAGAGATATAATTCTGTTTTATAATCCATTTTAAATTGTACATAATTTCTAAGTTTTGGCTTATTCCAAATATCCTTCTTCCATTGTTCCTTGTATTTTACACCCAACTGCTGTTTGACATGATTAATATTACAGTTTAGGTTATTTTGTAACATTATATTCATATCTGAATTTGCTAAAATAACGGAAATATCTCTAAACCATGGATGAAAATTAGTTTTATCCCAGTTAAAAATTTTCTTTGTTAACCTTTCCTCAGGCAGACTAACAAGACGGTTCCATAATCGCACCATTTCACAGCTTTCTTTAACAATGCACGGAACCCATCCTGCGTCCCCCTCCACAGCTAACTTTGTAGCAAATTTATGCACACCAAGGAAGCATCTTAGTGCTCGGTATTGAACTGAGTTACATTCAGACACTTCTCTGGAACCCCAAACTCCTGCAGCATAAAACAAAACTGGGTCAACCAACGATTCATAAAGTTGTGTAAATATGGAAAAACTAAGATCTGGACATGATTTCATTTTACTTAACAAACCACCTAATGCTCTTCCGGCAGAATCTGCTAATAATTTCCTTCCTTCCTGAAACCTCATATTCTCATCCAGAACAAAACCTAAGTATTTATAGGATGAGGTAAACTTTAAGTAATCGCTACCAAAATGAAAAGTGAAACTACTCAGAGGAACCCTCTTCCTCCTAAAGTGAATAACCTGGGTTTTTTTATTATTAATAGCAAGGCGCCACCTTTTACACCAAGAGTACATGATATCTAACGTATTCTGCAAATTATCATGATTTTCCATGATACCAGATACCCATTTTAGATTGCTTAATTTCTTGGGCCAGATCATTTATATAAAGCGCAAATAAAGAAGGAGAAAGCAAGTCCCCCTGTTTCACACCGAAGGGTGTCGAAAACCACTCCGTTCTTAAATTATTAATTTGTATGCAAGCAGTTGAATTTCTATATAGTGCTTTTATAGCATTATAGAATTTTCCATCAATACCAAAAGACAACAGTTTAAATAACAATAATTCTCGATTAATGCAATCAAAAGCTTTTTTAAAATCCACAAAGCAGGCAAAAGTGCTCAAGCCCTTGTCCAAACGAGCTCTCACCACCGAAGATAGCACATAAATATGATCAATACAGGATCGATTTTTCCTAAATCCGTTTTGCTCATCCATCAAGCCCCCACAAGACTCCAAAAAAAAGTTCAGCCTATTATTGAGGATTCCTGAATAAATTTTATAAACTGTACTAATTAGACTAATTCCCCGGTAATTCAACGGAACTCTTGGATCATCATTAGCAGACTTTAGCAGATTTGCTCCATACAGATGGACTAATACTATTCTCAAAGCATACATAACATAAGCAATAAAGAACATTCGTCAAATTAGAGTTTTTGAGTACTTCATTAGGGAGATCGTTAATGCCCACAGCCTTGCTTTCTTTAGCTTTATTCAACACCTGAATTACCTCATTTAACGCAATATCCCTGTTTAACATATAATTTTGCACAGGTATAATATTTCCTCCCCACCTCCATCTCCAATATCCTTACTCGAATTTCTTCCAAAAATGAGTCATCAAATGTAACAGAACTACTTTCAGCATACAAAGTTCTATAATCTTGTTCCCATTTTTTTATTATTACCCCAGATTCAAAGGAAGACTCCCCATTTTCTAATACTAAAGCAAATGTCTCTTCAAAAGTGTTTTAACTCTTGGCCTAAACTAACACATCTACTTCTTAACCCCCCCCCCCCCCCCCCCCCTCTCTTATAATCAACATGTCTAATTTTTTTTTTAACACACTTTAGTGCACTTCAAATGACTTTGCTTCTTGTTATTGATTATTTAAAGACTCTTTTGGGCTGATTTACTTTGGTCACAGTGTTGGGAAAGCTTGAAAAAACTACACTAAAATAAGTAGCTAAACTAAAATAGAGTTGGGTTAGTTACGCTGCTACTTTCAGTTGCTCTGTTTGGAAGTAATATAATTAAAAGACCCTTGAATTTACATGTGGTTCTTCTTGCCATTTGTGTCTTTGCTTAATTATGTGAACTCAGCTATCTGTCCAGGGAACTGGCATTAAAAATGTGATTTAATTACTAATTTTTTCTTACCAAAGTTGCTTTGGTGAGTGTTTATAAAAACTTAAAATGTAAATACAAATTCAGTTTGCTCTTTCTAAAGGTTAAGCATGTTTTGCTATGATTCTTCTCGTAAATTCGCACATTACCTGATGTGTAATGGCTATAGATTCGGGCTGGTCACACAAATGTTGCATGTCCATTCTCAAATCAGTAAAACCTATGAACTGAAGATTAAATGAAACACCGGTCTTGCTCCATAGCCATTGCTCCTTTGCATTGGAAAGAATTTATCTGAAATTAGTGAATGTTCATTTGTACGAAAAGCATCTGCTGCAGTAGCATAATAGTCTACAGAGTGTGTGTTTGATGGAAAAGGTTGAGGGTTATTTGAAAATGTTGATTGAAGCTTTAATGGTGTCATGATGAGAGGTTACGGGCTGATTATGTGGTGTGCCATTTCAGGTAGTGGAGTGTGGGTAGTTTGTCTTCATGCTACACACGTACACTCACACAAAGCACATAGAATAAAAAAAAGCATTTAAACTGAATTGGCAGTAAATGACTGGATGTTCATCAAATAGCTCTTGATGATATGATAATCATCTGTTTCTATTGCAAATTTAAAGGTACAATAATGTGTAATATATATATATATATATATATTACCTTCAATAAAAAAGTAAAGCAGTTCAACACAAATTAAAATACTATAATTATTTTCTTGCTCTCATATTGTTTAGCCTAAATCCTGTATGACTTTCTGTCTTCATTGGAACATAGTTTTTCAAGAATATTATGCCTAAACTTTTTCATATGTAAAAGTAAATGATGCCTAGGACTGTCAAGCTCCAAAACATCTGAATCTGTTTGTCTTGATACAATATAATTAAATTACTTTAAAGTCACCTGCTGGGACCAGATCTGGGTAAATTACTTACAAATTGTAGTCCATTACTGATTCCAGATTACATGAGGAAAACTGTAGGTAGTAACATAGTAGGTTACTCATTTTAGATAATGTGTTCTATGATTACTTTTTTATTTAACTTGGTTTACAGTTACCATTAAACGTGCCATACCATTAAAAAAAAAAAAAGTAAAAAGAAAATATATCCCATTTTTTGATAAAATGTATTAAACATTACAGCACACCAGTGTTTCCCAAACTGGGCGTTGGTAATAAAAAGGCTAATAATGTGCAAATGTATTGATACATTACTGAAATGTAGCTTCCTCATAGATTTTTCAAGTAAGCATTTCACGTCAAAGGGGTTTGGCTGACAAAAACGTTTGGGAATACTTGCATTGAACACACATTAATAAATATGACATTACACACCCAGCAGGTTTGAAATATTTCAGATTTCCAGAATCAATGATGAAGACATACAGTTTCACAGCTATGCATCACCGGTGTTTAGAAACTTGTATAATTATTAGTTTCATACACGGTCTAATTGTTTGAGAGGTGCTTTTTTCACTCAAATTCAGAGGCATGGTTTGCAAATTCATTTAAATGGCATTAAAATGGCCATTCTATATTGTGAAAAAGCTAAATGGTATTACACAGTAGGATTTTTAGAGAGGGAAATTTTAAATTCTCAAATTATGAATGATTTACTGCCATTGTGTGAATAATCTGTAATCATGTAATTCATAAACTGTAATCTGGTTATGAACATTTTAAAATGTAATATGTTCTAATTACAAGTACTTGATTTTTGGAATCTAATCATGTAATCCAGATTTCATGAAATCAGATACTACCCAGCTCTGCCTGAGACTAACAAACAAGCAAGCAAGCAAACAAATGCTAATAAAATAAAACAAGTAAAGCTTTCTCTTAATACAATAGAATTAAACAGATCTATTACAGTAACTAAACTCACTGCTGGTGATGGTGTTAACCAGAGCAGGCGGTCTGACATATACATAAAACAGCCTGCCAAAACTATGTTCTGGTCATTTAAAAAATACCAGTGCTGCAGTTTCAGGTTCAAAGTACACTTTAATGGAGTTTCCATTTCCTGAAATACTTTAATTGTGTATCGATTTTATTTCCCCAGAGGCATAACCACGCTTTTGAAATGGCCTATATTCCCAGAAACCCATTATATCAAATACAAGCCTTAGAGACTCCCAATCAGCAGTTTACAGAGATGTGGGGACCCCATCGAAGCTTAAGTGGCTAATTTTGAGCAATTCCAAGTATTAACTTTGAGTAGTAACTGTTACTTTCCCAGCTCCTTCTTTCAATGCAAGTCTATGCAATTTTTCACTCCTTTTATTGTTCTTATGTAAGTAAAAAACACTATTTTTATTCAGAGCACACCTCTCCATGCAATGTGAGGTAAAAGAAAAAAAAGCCCACAGCCTTGCATATACCGTCATCCTCTAAATTTCCTGAAGGAACTGTCTGTTCTCGTCTCATGGATAAAATCGTCTGCTTAATGAATAAATGTAAATGTATAAATGTCTCTAATATGAGTCCCTGTGCTCTCAGACATTTCTCTCTGCACCCCGATCATTATATTTTCATGACACTTTGATCAAGGGAACAGAGTGATCAAAATCTAAGTAGCACTTATTTTTGTAGCATAGCAAGTATTAATATATGCAGAAGTTTGTGTTCCACTAGGCTACATCAAACACTTTTTACTTCGTGTCAATTCTCTCTGACTAAAAACCTTTGAGCTATAATATTAAAGGGATAGTTCACCCAATCATGAAAATTATGTCAATAATTATTCACCTTCATGTCGTTCCAAACCCGCAAGACCTTAATTAATCTTCGGAACACAAATGAAAGGGGTCTCCACGACATGGCGGCGGCAACAATACTACATCAAGAATAAAAGCTACGCCTTTCTTTGCGTAAACATTTGGGTGGTGTTATGCAAATCTTCCAACACAGTGACATAGATTTGTGGGGGCATGTTTAAATGAAGCGTTTTAGGAAGGCGTGGATGAGTCTTAACTTGTATAAAGAATATCTCTTTGGGTTTGAGACTTCAGTCTTTGGGATTTTACAGATCTTATATATATATATATATATGCACAAACAGCTTGTAATACTCCAAAGACAAAGGAAAACTTGAAATCACATCATTTGACCCCCTTTAAAGGGTGAGTTCACCCAAAAATAAAAACTAGCCCATGATTTACTCACCCTCAAGGTGAAGAATTGTTGAATAAAGTCATTATTTAGTTTTTTAGCACACAAAAATATTCTCGAAGATTCATAAAATTATGGTTGAAACACTGATGTCACATGGACAGTTTTGTTGATGTTCTTGGTACCTTTCTGTGCCTTGAACATGGCAGGACCCTTGCTGTCTATTGTCAGAAAGCTCTTTTTTAATTCTAGCTCTTTAGGTCTTACAGCAGGGGTGTCCTACCCTGTTCCTGGCAATCGACTGTCCTGCAAAGTTTAGCTCCAACTCTAATCAAACACACCTGCCTTTAATTTTGACGCGATCCTGAAGACCTTAATTAGTTGCTTCAGGTGTGTTTGATTAGAGCTGGAGCTGAACTTTGCAGGACAGTCGATCACCAGGAACAGGGTTAGGCACCGGTTCGGAATGACATGAGGGTGAGTAATTAATGACAGAATTTTCAATCCATTTAAAATACTGCAATATTAAATGTTAATGTAGACTTTTAACTGTATATACTGTTTTTAAAAAAAAATAAAATTTTATTTTATAAAAATTAAGATTTTTTCTTAAAAAATCCCCCCCCCCCATCAAGGACACATCAAATGAATAAGTAAGGACATTACATTATAGCTAAATTAAATATTTTTCAAATAAATGCTGTTCTTTTTAACTTTCTAGTCTTTCATTTACATCTATAGAAATGTGTGGATTTTCCAAATGATTCACTGATTAACCATTAAGATTATTTGGTTTAAATCATACACCATAGAAAGGCAAGCACTGTGAATGAAACATTTACTGGATTAAACATTTTGTGTTGTGAAAGTATATTTTGTGATTTGTACTAATGCAACTGAAAACACTCTGAAATCTTTGAAAAAAAGCGAATTATCGATCTGTTGTGAGATTAGTTTCCAATTGCTTATGAAAATTGCACAAAATGTCTCTAAATAATTTTGACACCTGTAATTGTCATGGCAGTCAATACATGTTATATTACTGGGACTTTTTTAAACAGAGCATGAGGCTGGCAATGCATTCTGGGAACACTTCCAGCTGAGGAGCGTCTGGAAATGCTGCTTTGTGTGAAAGCACTATTAGACCCCTCACTGATGGCTTTGTTCAATGGACTTTGAAGTACACATTTTTCCACCTCTAAGAGGACTGAGCCTCATCCTGTTCACTGATCTCTTCTTTACTGGCACGAGTGGCTTGTGACAGGTCAGAGAAATGCACTTGCCTCTAGTTTTTTGAGGAAACCATCTAACCAAAGGAAGCACTTCTTCTCTTTTATCGAAACAGGAAATTTCAGTTAAATTGAGCTATTTGATCATTTTATGCTAAAAGCACATAGTCTCCTGATGTTTTGGAAATTCATGTCTTTATGAACGTCTAAATCTGCTGCTTGTGCCTTAAAAAAGCAAGTTCACAACTACCTTATTGTAAAATGAATGTCCTTCACACAGCTTGACTGACTCAGGAAAAGTATAGTACAAGATGGAAGCTCGCTACCCTTTCATGCTTTTAGTGAGTGATTAACACTCTAGTAGAACATGCTACAATAAATTATAAACCTTTTTGAAATCAAGCCTATTGATCAACTCTCATTTTGCTGTGTATTGTAAACACACAAACATTTGTTTTTGTGTAAAGTGGGGACATACCATAGGCGTAATGGTTTTTATAATGTATAAACTGTATGTGCTATTGCCCTACACCTAAACTTAGCCCTCACCGGAGACTGTGCATTTCTACTTTCCCCCCAAAAAACTCACTCTGTATGATTTATGAGCGTTTTGAAAAGTGGGGACATGGGGCAATGTCCTCATAAGTCACCTTCTCCTTGTAATGCCTATGTCATACCCATGTCATTATACAAATTTATGTCCTCATTTGTCACAAAAAGGCGAGCGTGCACACACACACACACACACACACACACACACACACACACACACACACACACACACACACACAAGGAGAGTTTGCTACATTGTTGTTTTGAAGCAGCAGCATATGTTTAGTTTGAAGCAGCATAATTCTCTCATTTCTAGATTATCAGTTCATTTAAAGAGGTAAATGTTGAGTCAGGTGTTTCAATAAATGAAATAAATGTAATTTGCAATTTGAAAAATAAATAAAAAATGTAATTGCCATGGCAAAGCTGAAAGCTTCAAAGTTGAAGATTACTCTAGTCTTCAGTGTCACATGATCCTTCAGAAATCATTTTAATACGCTAATTTGGTGCTTAATAACAATTTTATTATCAGTATTGAAAACACCTGCTTAATATTTTTGGGGAAACTGATTTATCTTTCAGCATTTTTGAGAAAGTTGACAAAACTTTTGTGATATTAATGTCTTTACTGTCACTTTTGATAAATGTCCTTGCTGAAGACAATTTATTTATTTATTTCTAAAAAGGAGAAGAAAACAAGAAATATCTTTGTAACCCTAAACTTTTGAACAGTATGTGTAGGTTAGTAGATATGGAAGCCCGTTTCCGCCAATGAATAAAAAATAAAACAAGGTAATTACAACTTTTTATCTCACAATTCAGACTTTTTTTTCTCGCAATTCAGACTTTTTTTCTCGCAATTCAGACTTTTTTTCTCGCAATTCTGACTTTTTTTCTCACAATTCTGACTTTTTTTTCTCGCAATTCTGACTTTTTTTCTCACAATTCTGACTTTTTTTTCTCGCAATTCTGACTTTTTTTCTCACAATTCTGACTTTTTTTTCTCGCAATTCTGACTTTTTTTCTCGCAATTCAGACTTTTTTTTCTCGCAATTCAGACTTTTTTTCTCGCAATTCAGACTTTTTTTTCTCGCAATTCAGACTTTTTTTCTCGCAATTCTGACTTTTTTCTCACAATTCTGACTTTTTTTTCTCGCAATTCTGCCTTTTTTCTCGCAATTCAGATTTTTTTTTCTCGCAATTCTGACTTTTTTTCTCGCAATTCTGACTTTTTTTTCTCGCAATTCGGACTTTTTTTCTCGCAATTCGGACTTTTTTCTCGCAATTCTGACTTTTTTTCTCGCAATTCTGACTTTTTTTTCTCACAATTCTGACTTTTTTTCTCGCAATTCTGACTTTTTTATCTCACAATTCGGACTTTTTTCTCGCAATTCTGACTTTTTTTCTCGCAATTCTGACTTTTTTTTCTCACAATTCTGACTTTTTTTCTCGCAATTCTGACTTTTTTATCTCACAATTCTGACTTTTTTCTCGCAATTCTGCCTTTTTTTCTCAGAATTCAGACTTTTCTTCTCGCAATTGCGAGTTTATATCTCACAACTCTGACTTTCTCGCACCATAGCAAACCACTCTCCGTGTAAGGCTTTGCAGTGTTTTGTTCAATTTGCTATAGATGAACTATATATTGAACTAGATGAATGTTGCGTCCGAATATGATTTTTGAACAAACATAAAAATGACTCATTATTCTTTATTTCTGTGTTTTGCACTTGCGGTTGGACAGTACCATTACCGCCGGGCTTTCAGACACAACATTTTTCATTTCTTTATAGTTCTGAGCTTGATGCAGCTGTCAAGTAAAGAGCGTATTATTGTAACACTATTATTGATAGCTCATCGGCAGCTTTATTTCCACAAATCCCTTTATGTGCTGGTACAGCAGAATCCGACTGTCCTTCAAGAGCATAATACTTCATTCATACTTCATTTATTCTGCAAAGTTTAGCATCAACCCAAATACACACGATTCAGCTATAAATCTGAATAAAAAAAACAAAAACAAAAAAACAACTGTTTTTGAGCAGGGTTGGAACTAAATTCTTCAGGGCTGTGTTCCTCAAGCAACTGAATTTTGCACCCCTAAATTAGATGGCATTTATCTGGAATATAGGCTTCCTGTGTTTGGACATTTTCATAAACGTTTTCCTGAATATGCTTCTTAGATTTTACACTACCTAGTTTACAGCCAGAACTGCAACCAGAACGAGACCAACTTATATTATTATTGTCTATAGCAATGATAATTTAATCACAGAAGTATATATATTATATAGTTCAGATGCAAAAGCCTCTAAGTGCCATCTGAAATTTTCTTCTAAAATGAGCATTTTTCTCAGGTACAGGTTCTTTTCATTGTCATTAAAGTGAAATAACTGAACACAAACGAAAAATGCTAATTTTAGAAGAAAATTTCAGATGGCATTTAAGCTTTTGCATCAGAACTCTTCATATATAATTGACTAAATAATAATAATAAAAAACTTATTTAAAAATAATGAATCCTTAATTTAGTTATAATTTTCATCGGGGATGTCTTGCTTGGTTGATATCTTACAACATTAAATACAGAAGATAAGATAATTCTATAGCAAGAACATAGAGATGAAATCCACCTGCATGCATTCATATATATCCACTCTCGTGTTACAATAATACACTCTTTACTTGACAGCTGTTATTAAAATAACGCGATAGAAGCTGCCTCAAACTCAGAACTATAAAGAAATGAAGAATTTTGTGTCTGAAAGCCCAGCGGTAATGGTACTGTCCAAACCGTGAGCGCAAAACACAGAAATAAAGAATAATGAGTCATTTTTATGTTTGTTCAAAAATTAGTAATGAGTCATTTTTATGTCTGTTAGTGGTTTGCTATGGTGCGAGAAAGTCAGAATTGTGAGATATAAACTCGCAATTGCGAGAAGAAAAGTCCGAATTGCGAGATAAAAAGTCAGAATTCTGAGAAAAAAAGTCAGAATTGCGAGAAAAAAGTCAGAATTGTGAGATAAAAAGTCAGAATTGTGAGATAAAAAGTCAGAATTGCGAGAAAAAAAATCAGAATTGCAAGAAAAAAGTCAGAATTGTGAGTTTATATCTCAGAATTCTGAGATAAAAAGTTGCAATTACCTTGTTCTATTTTTTATTAATTGGTGGAAACGGTCTTCCATAAGTAGAAGTTCATCATGCTTTAGTCAAAATAAATTCTGCTTTATTCTAGAGAAGAATGTCAAGGTTCATTCTGTGAACTGAAGCTCAACAGAAAGTAGAACCTGCAACCCCAAACACAAGTTTAACACTGAGAGGTTAAAGCATAAGAAATGTAATGTTTGGAAAGGCCAAGTTATGTTCCTGATTTTAGCACAAAAGATAAGTCAAGGGACAACCTAAAAAGTTCACATCACTGAGTTGAAGCAGAGTTGTGGTCAAAATTTCTCCAAGCCATCGTGTAGTTCCACACTCACTAGAAATGTTTGGTTGCATTACATCACTTGCTCTGACGGCACCCATTCACTGCAGAGGATCCATTGGTGAACAAGTGATGTAATGCTAAATATCTACAAAAAACTTCCAAATAAGAAAACAAACTCGTCTACATCTTAGATGGCCTGAGGGTGAGCACATTTTCTGCAAATTCTCATTCTTGGACCTTTATCAGAAATGGGATTAATATGTTGGCATTGTAACTTTCCAGATGCTGTACTGGAAGCACCTTATTTTAATCATGACATTTGCCTTTAAAAACAAACAAAAAACTAGAGGATGAGTATAAGTTATTTTTGTTTTAATGAAAAATGTGCAAGAAATGCTGCCGATTGAGCTTAACCTGAACCCAGAACATTTCTCACAATGTTGCTTGGCACAAATAAACAGCAAACTCCACATACAGCAGAACCCATTTGACCTCCCTGATGGTGCATTGCTCTCAGGCAACAGTCTGATACTGTAGCTCATGAATATTTACACCCTAAACTCTAAGCTCTAACAAACGTGTTAGATAAATATGCTTCCCAGCGCAGCAGAGGCGGGAGAAAACACATCGTGGAGGGGTTCATCTGTGTACGCCTGCGGGGCCGATCAGCGGGAATGCCTGATGGGAAAAGATGTTGCCCGGCACATCCAGCCGTTTCAGAGACGTGCTGAGCACCGAGCCTGTAGCTTGTCAGCAACAACATTTAAAAAAAACAAAAAAAAACAAATCCAGCTCCAGTAACTCAACTGAAAAGCTCCAGTAAATAAAGCTCCAGTAACTCAACTGTATGGGCAGAGAGGCAATTTTGCAGAAAATTTACACAATTATCCTGCTTGAGTAATCAATGACTCTCGTAGCTGGCAGAAAAAAAGTGTTGGCCGCCAGATGTAAAGTCTGTGTGTATGTGTGTGTGTGTGAACAGGTGTGACTGTACCCCTCCGTGCTACAGTGGAGCCTCATTTCCCATACCCTGCCAAGTTTGCAAATTGAAGTGTGCGGAGGCTCAGGTAATATTGCTGCAATTTGAGATTTATTAGCAGCCTTGAGAATACAAAACAGTGTCATGTGTTCAGACAACTGCACATGTGACTGGTACCATGGGAAAGTGATTTGTTGAAACGCATTCAATTAATGAATGGAGACACAGTAAATGTAGAGGATTAGTCCAACACAAATTTTGCAATAAATAAAAACAAAAAATATATATGTATATACTGTTTGAAATTTCTTGTGCCCACCAATGTGCATCACAACGGACTGTGAAAATTTTCATGATGATGGAAAATATTGTTTTCTATTTTAAGATATTTAAAATAATTTATTCCTGTGATGCAAAACTGAAATATTAGCATCAGTACTCCAGTCTTCAGTGTCACATGATCCTTCAGAAATCATTTTAAAATGCTGATTGCTGCTCAAGAAATATTGTAAATTCACTTTTGAATTTACATTTAATGCATCCATGCTTAATAAAAATATTTGGCATTTAAAAAAATAAAACTAACTAAATAAATAATCTTAGTGACCCCAAAATTTAGGAAAATAAATACATACATTTACAATTCAAAATTTGACCTATATATTAAATATTATAAAACTACACTGGATATAAATTAATGTCTTCTGTCTCAGGGAGTATTAATTCTATCCTCCGTATAAAAATAAATAAAATAAAATAAAAATCTTACTGGCAACAAACATTTTGAACTATATATTTTATTTGTATTTATAAATGAATAATTACATTTCTATATCTGTCAACTACTTCAATTAGTATTCTTAATTCAGCTTCAAATTGTGCAAAATCAGCGGGTGGTCAACTAAGCAGACACACATTTGTAAAGTATAGTGATATGAATAAATAAAGCTAAATAAATAAAAAACATTTTCCCCTCAGTTTTCTCTTTGCATATTTATATAGGCATTATCCAATTTCTGGAGTTTGCTCTAGACTTTCTTCATCGCGTATGTGAGTGATATTATCTTGCAATGCCATTAAAGGTTCACTTGGACCACTCGTTCAAGCCAATGCAGATGAAGCTGCCAACTCCACCAATTAATCTTGTTAAAAACACATAAGTACGTTTAAAGTTCCTGTTCTTCACGACCTCTGGCCAGAACTCATACCAGCCACCCCCAAGTCCACTGGTCCAGCTGACTTTTTAAAAATGCTGCCAGTTCCAGAAAAATTAATTACGAGGTTTATGCCAGCTTTTCCCCATGAGATCACGTAGCAGATAACAGATGACACACTGGGTTAGAGTTCCCTCAGATCTCATCCCAAAGTAAATGGCAGCCAAGGTTAATTTGCTTCCCTGGACTCCCCAGAGGCTGATAGACGGTATCAAAATTGTTTTGCTTTTGTTAAGTGCAGAGGGTGATGAGTTTAATCAAGGCATTAAATAAAAGAGATTTAGTCACCAGCAGTGATTTAGTCTCCGCTCCTGGCGTTCGACTGTCCACTGTGCATCCAATTAAAATCAATGCGAACTATAATTGTATTTTATAGTAATTGGGTGGTTCAAACATATTCAATCAACAGACTGGGACTTATATTGCGTGCCTAAAGCTTTCATCCACCTCACCTATAATAGCAAATGTACTTTTGACACAATGCATCTGTGAATGCATTAAAAATGAATATGACACACAATTGAACTATTATAGTTTAACTCTCGTAGAAATTCATTTAGGTGTAGGTATTCTGTCTATCTTTCAGCTTCTTTTCAAGCCAAATATCCACGCAGAGAAGAGAGAGCAATTTATTTCTTCTTATCTCCCTTTCACTATCTTTATCTTCCTTTCTTCTTGCTTTAAAGCTTGAGGCGTTGATTAAAAACGCATCTGAAAACCCACTCTCGGGTTAGCGCGGCTGCATTTTTTTAAATGCTACATTTTCAGGTTTAGACTTTTCTCCAAGATATCCACTCATATTGGGGGTGAATTGAATTTGGGCTCATCGATAATTCAATCTTCATAGTTTTTTTTTTCTCCACACACTCTGATTTCCTTTTATCTGGCTCAGAGAAAATAGCAAAACAAGTTAGTCATGTGAAACATTAGCCTGCGTAGCATGTCTCTTGAGCATTTGTAGTTTTCTTTAATACAATTTTGTACATTTTAATGTAAAAAAAACATGAAACCATACAAATGTTAAATTATGTACTGGCCACAAATGTTAAAGAATCACAACATATTTTAAGATTTTTAAATGTTTTTGGACAAAGTCTCTTATGCTTACCAAGGCTGTATTTATTTGATAAAAAAAAAAAAAAAAAAACTGTAAAAAGGTAATATTTTAATAATAATGCTTCTTAGAAAATGAATAGAAAATTTAACGGATTAGGTTAGTGTCGATAACCTTAAAGGATAGCCCAAAATATAAACACTGCAGCTCAATGGTTTTCAATATTGATAATAAGAAATGTTTCTTCCGCAGCAAATCCGAATATTACACAGAGTCCTAACTAAACACGACACCACGACACACAATCTTTTCCATGTTAATCAGAGTTTTTGTCCTAACCTGCCGTAACAGCGACACGCAAAGTTTCTATTTCTGCAACAACAATATAGGCCTACAAAGCAAAGCATACTGCAAGCCAGCAAATTCAAAGTTTTTAAGATCACAAGGAATCCTGTCCACACTTTGACTGGTAGTCTAACTTCAGTCAAGTGCGTTCACATGTTGTGAAGCCGCCTATAACAAAGGGCTTGTTTTGCGATCATGGTGACTATCAGACAATCAGGTGCATCCCGCCTCGAGAGGTGTTGTTTGGCTTTGTCTACAGCCTACCTGTTACAGCAGATGGCCAAGAGAAGTTGTTTCATTACCACTATATCCTAAGGGGTTGCAATCGATTTGCTCTCTCTTTTTCCTTCTCCATCTTGGCTTATATTACTAGGAGTTAATTTGACACTCAGGAAATAGAAGGTCAAACAGACTGCATTGTAGAATAGAATACCCAGCCAATGTGCTCTGATGTATACTGCACATTTCGCAAGGTTGTATTACATGGAAACAGAAACATAGCACACTATGCACATAATCTAGACTATATGCACTGCAGAAATAATAAGAGCAGTATGGCAATCCACTAGGGCTCAAAAGTATGGATAGTCTGGTGGCCTGGGGCCATTATGAGACATTTTTTTGACAGTTGACAGAAGTGTCACATGCTACGCATTTGTGTCCCTGTACCACAAAATCAGTCTTAAGGGTAAATTTTTCGAAATTGAGATTTAAACAACATCTGAAAGCTGAATAAATAAGCTTTGTTAGGATAGGACAATATTTGGCCGAGATACAACTATTTAAATATCTGGAATCTGAGGATGCAAACAAATCTAAATATTGAGAAAATCGCCTTTAAAGTTTTCCAAATGAAGTTCTTACTGATGCATATTACTCATCAAAAATGAAGTTTTGATATATTTACAGTAAGAAATTTACAAAATATATTTATGTAACATGATCTTTACTTAATATCCTAATGATTTTTGGCATAAAAAAAAGCAGATGGAAGTTCGACATCGAGATGTTGTTCTCGCTCATATGGAAGTGCTGGGGCTAAGACTGAACGCCAAGAAAAGTGTGCTTTCTCTGGCTCAGAGAACCACTTATCTGGGCGTGGTGTGGGATTCGTTCACGATGCAGGCTCGTTTGACACCTGCTCGGATCGAGTCGATCCTCACCGCGGTCACGAGGGTGAAAGAAGGCCGGTCACTCACTGTGAAGCAGTTTCAGAGACTGCTGGGTCTGATGGCAGCTGCGTCCATGAGACCCCTACAGTGGTGGCTCAGAACCAAGGGGTTCTCCCTTAGAGGAAACCCAGTTCGCATGATCAAGGTCACGCGGCGATGCCTACGTGCCTTAGACATGTGGAGACGTCCTTGGTTTTTGTCTCAGGGGCCGGTGTTGGGAGCTCCTTGTCGCTGCGTAACACTAGCGACGGACGCATCCCTCACCGGTTGGGGAGCGGTCATGGATGGCCACCCTGCCCGCGGTCTGTGGAGTGGTCGCCATCTAACTTGGCATATCAATTGTCTGGAGATGCTGGCCGTGTTTCGAGCTCTGAAACACTTTCTCCCGGACCTGAGAGATCACCATGTGTTGGTGCGCACAGACAACACAGCGGTGGTTTCTTATATAAACCACCAAGGAGGTCTGCGTTCGCACCCCCTGTACAGGCTGGCGCACAAAATCCTCGCTGAGAGCAGTTCACATTCCTGGGCATCTCAATATGGGGGCCGAGGCCTGGGGAATGGATGCTTCACCCCGAGGTGGTGAAGCAGATCTGGTACTCTCTAACTCATCCAGCTCCACTGGGGCTGGATGCACTGCCTTTCCCCCAATCGCTCTGCTCCCGGGAGTTCTGGCGAGAGTGGGGGACGAGGTCAGTCTACTTCTGGTAGCACCGTTCTGGCTGGGCCGAGTATGGTTCTCGGACATGATTTCTCTCCTCGACGGCTCTCCATGGGAGATTCCCATCAGGAGTTATCTCACCTCACAAGCGGGGTTCTATCACCCACGCCCGGAGGTATGGAAGTTGTGGGTGTGGCCCCTGAGGGGGCACAACTCATAGCTTCCGGTCTCTCAACCGAGGTTGTTGAGACCATCCTCCAATCCAGAGCTTCCTCAACGAGGAAACTGTACGCCTTGAAGTGGAAACTTTTCAATTCATGGTGCAGAGACTGCCAGTTTGACCCAGCCAACTGCCCAATTGGTACAGCTCTGGAGTTCCTGCAGGCCTATCTCTGCCGGGGGGTTGACCCACTCCACCTTGAAGGTTAACATGGCAGCAATTTTGGCCTACCACACCTCTCTTGGTGGTCAGTCAGTGGGCAGAAACCCCCTAGTTACACGTTTCCTCCGCGGTGCGCTGAGGCCTCCAGCACGGTCCTGTGTTCCACCTTGGGACCTGGCTGTAGTGCTAGAAGCTCTCTGTAGGCCTCCCTTCAAGCCTATTGAGGAGATTTCTGATCGCCATCTCACTCTGAAGGTCACTTTCCTTCTGGCGATATCTTCTCTAAAGAGAGTGGGGGATCTTCAGGCCCTCTCAGTGGCCCCTACTCATTTGGACTTTGTGCCCGGCATGGCCAAAGTCTTTCTATACCCTAGAACAGGGTTCCATGTTCCGAAGGTCCCCTCCTCAGCACCACAGCCTATAGTACTGCAGGCTTTCTGTCCTCCTCCTTTTAGGGAGCCTGACCAGCAAAAGCATAACTGTATGTGTCCAGTGCAAGCACTGGACGCATACGCCCACAGAGCTGCCAAGTGGAGAAGGGCGGACCAATTGCTAGCATGCTACGGTCCCCCTAAGAGGGGTCTGCCTGCTACAAAGTAGACCCTCAGTCAGTGGATTGTGGATGCTATCAACTCTACCTATGAGTCCTCTCAGCTCCCCTCGTCGATGGGAGTCAGACCTCATTAAACTCGGAGTGTGGTGGCCTCCAAGGCCTTTCTCGCAGGTGTCCCAATACATGACATCTGCAATGCTGCGGGTTGGTCCACGCCCTTGACCTTCGTCAGGTTTTATGGCCTTGACATGCGGGCCACTCCAGGCTCTTCCGTTCTCTCGCCCTAGATGTGCTCCGCAGGGATACACATTGGGCAGGGACTTGAAAGTCTGGCAGGGTGGGCATCTCGTCCCCAATGCGTTCTCGGATGCAGCTCGAGTTCCTGAAGAGAAACGTCTCTAGGTTACGTATGTAACCCTAGTTCCTTGAGGGAACGAGAGGCTGCGTCTCAAAGCCACACTTTCAGCATCTCTGTCAGTGCTTGCTTCATTCCTAGAAGCTGACGCCGGTTTCACCACACGTGCTTTTATACCAGCTGGTCATTACGTCATCCCGTCCATGACATCTCGCCCATCCATTGGATAGATTGCACATGATATTCAGAGCCGCTCACGCTGGAGGCGTTCCCCAATGCGTTCTAGGACGCAGCGTCTCATTCCCTCGAGCAACTAGGGTTACACACGTAACCTAGAGATATTTTGTGGTCCAGGGTCACATTTCTTAGACTATATCTGTAACATTTTTTGAACATGGACATATTTACTAAGCAATTTTTGATCAAAAATATTAAGCAACAACTGTTTTCAACACCGATAATAAGAAGAAATGTTTCTTGAGCATCAAATCAGCATATTAGAATGATTTCTGATCACAGGAGTAAATTTCTTTTTAAATGAATTTAAATTTAATTATTTAAAATCAACATCATAAATTGTAATAATATTTCAAAATATTGTTTGTGTCGCATTTTTGATGGATGAAAGAGAGTTCTTTGAAAAATATTTTTTACATTTTTACGGACACCAAACTCTTGAACGGTAGCATACATGCATCTTTGTGCTTTGCAAACCTGAAATTATACAAATTATATTAAAAATACAATATTAAAGTCTCAATTTAAATGGATAAAAATTTGAAGTTTATAATTTTATGTGTTGTAGCTAGTGAAAATTTTGGCCCAAAACAATCAAGCAGAAACAATCCCTACTGTTGAGCCTAAGCACAGTATTCCATACACACTTTCATTTCTGCATAAATATACCAAAACCATTTCAATAGGTCATCTGCACTCATAAGCTCCTAGAAAGCTCAGTTTATTAAATATAATTATGAAATGTATGTACACCATTCATTTACAGTAGTCATATATATAAAAAAAACAGCCATAGAATTAATTCTCAATAGAAAGCAAATGTTTTTTCTTTTTTTTGTGTGTGTGTGTGTGTGTGTGTCAGGAGATATAATGCACTTCAATAAGGACGAAATTTCGTTCCTGTGGCACGCTGGGTACGCTCAGTTGCGAGACCAGCTCGATTACAGTGGGAAAGAGATTTAAACTGCTTCAATCTGCCCAGCCCATGGGAATTGGGATACACACAAATGACTCATATTCCATCCCTCAGCCGCCGCTGATATATTCTTATAGTCCTTTGGTGGTTAATCCCTGCCTTTAGCGGCTCCTTGCACCAGTCAATAGTTTCGACATCAAATGCGGGGTTGTCGGATGCGGATGTCTTTAACCTTTTGTTTTTTTTGGACATGTTGAGCGATGATTGATCCTTTAAAAACAACATCTGGGAAGGTCTGCCACTCTGCCACAAAACCATTCTCTCAGAACCCTCTCCGCTGGGGTTTCAGTCCATTAGCTTAAGACCACTCTATATGCAGGCTCTGAGACAGACAGGTTTGAGCAGGCACACTGGATAAAGACAATCCAGAGTGATGCTTCAGTCCTCCTGCTGTGCTGTTTGCTTGGAAAGTGTGTGTGTGTGTGCTGTGCATGTATAACCTATTATTATGCTTGTAAAATAACAATATACAGCTGTCATCATCCAGGAGGCCAGCGCACGCTTACATTCACATAAGCTTGACTCTCTTCGTAGAAAATAAGAAAACAAATAAAATGCCTTGTGCCTGTTGGGTCATTGTTGGCCTCTGATTGGCTGCTCAGCTTGCAGTGTAGATAATACAGTGCGGTGGGGTTGTTAGCATGTACACTGGCAACAGGCTGTTCGATTAAAGGCCAGGCACGAGATGGCGAGGTCAGATGTAGTATTCTTTGCTGTCGTGGCTGGGTTTGTGCCGGTCCAGTGCAGCCCGGTACGGAGGGTGCTCCATGCTGGGTCGGTGCATCTTCCCGGTGATTACGGGGGGCGCTGGAGTCCGTCGGTGACGATACAGGAAGCGGATGATGAAGGCCAACGCACAGAGGGTGATGAACACCACTGCAGCCACTACTCCTGTTCATTAGATAAACAAAATAGAAATGAAAACATGCTAAATATTAATAAATTACACTGGTTCACTACTTTGAATGCAATGGTGCGGCTTCATAAATGTAACTTGATCATTCTACAATGCAGTGCTGCAGTGGAACAAATGAGAACAGCATGAAATAAAACTTCTGATATAACTAAAGATGAATGAGGCTGTACAGTTTCATTTCTAAGGACGGTTTATTACTTGTCGGATCTGAGTATTATTTTGAAAAGTTTTTCCCAGAGCACAGTATCATGGGGATCTATACCTCCAATTAGTGCCAAGTCATTTTGTTCAGCCTTTTTCAGTGGATCTTTGCCTCGGTCTGTTTTTGCTGAGTCATCTGCAAGCAGAGAACGAGAGCGAAAGGAAGACAATGAACTGGCTTTTGTTATTCTTTTCAGCAGGCTGAAAAACATTGTCATTTTTGAGACTCACTGCAGTGTGGAAACTATTAAAAAGGATCATTTACCTGACCGTGTGTGTGTGACGCTCAAAGTGTTTGCGCTGGATATCGTCCCACAACTTGATGCTTCCAGGCGGCCGATAACAGTAACTAACGGGCTTTGGCTGTTTTGCAGGGCTGTCTTCAGAGGGGTAGCCTGATTAAACTGCACGGAGGACAAGCAGCCAACAAACCCTCTCAATCCAGCCTGATCCAGTTCCTTATCATTAATGTCAATACCTGAAAGAGGAAAAAGAATTGAGCAACTGAACTTAAATGTGATGTGTGTAATATTTTTTTTTTTCAGTAGGGTGTTTTTGAAAGAAGTCTCTTATGCTCACCAGAGCTGCATTTATTTGATGAAAAATAAAGTAAAAATGTTACTATAATTTAAAATAACTGTTTCTAATGTCATATAAAATGTAATTTATTTATATGATGGCAAAGCTGAATTTTAAGCATCCATTTTACTCAAGTTTTCTGTGTCACATGATCCTTCAGAAATTGATTTTGATGATTTTAAACAAAAAAAGTATTTACTGTCACTTTTAATCAATTTAATGCAATCTTGCTGAATAAAAGTATTAATTTCTTTAAAAACTAAATTTGAACGTAATTTACTGCATAAATAAACCATTTCTATGTTTACTCTTCTGAGAAAAAGAGTAACCAAAACAAGGCTCTGTTAGTGACTTTGGCTCAACAAATGGCATGAGTTTGGAGTGAAACTTTTAGCTGTTTGACTAATGGGAGACGAGGAGAGTAATTTGAGAGTAATTATGCATTTCACCTTTAAATGAAGTCAAAGTCAGCTGTTAAACTGTTTATGTAACCACTCCACAGCTTTCATTTTAAAAGGAGCCGACTGCGCAATCACACAAGTAACCTCTAATCTGCTTAATAACCTTTTTAACAAGCGTCATTATTATATTACTCTAGCTCCTTTTTTAGTGTCTACAAAGCCTTTCTAAAACAGAAGCTGGTTCCTTTTCTATTTTGCATCTGTATTGACTAATGAGTCTAAAAGCAGCTTGTTGTAGTTGTGTGAGTGCTTTATTGCTAATTTGTATTAAATGTTCACTCGCCTCTATCAAAGCACTGGGGTTCGTGCCACTTTTAGACCCTGCTTATTAGCTATCAGGTGAAAAGAAACAGTCTCCTAGGCAACACTGAGACATTCCATTTGGCTTCGACTTGGCAACTCACCTGTGACGGCGCTGTCAAAAGTGTGCCTCCCTACCCAGACAACCACCCACCCTGTCCTAACTTGCCTGGATTCAAACACCTGATGCCACATCAGTGAAATAGAAATGTGTGAAACAGCACACAAGGAACATGAAGAAATGGAGTCCTCTTCAAAAGCCTGTCAGAAACTCACCTTGGATTCTCCCCAGAATCACTGACCTCGCCGGGCTGAGAGCAGAGCCAGGAGACAGGCTGTACTGCTGGGTTATTGTGTTGTCAATCTGGAAGGGGACAGATAATGGCAGATAACATGGGAAGATTGATACCAGTAATAGATTTGAATTGGTCACAGGAAAAAAACAAAAAAACAAAAAACATTTTAGGTTGGTATGACATGCTTTTAGAAATATCATTTTTATGTTACAAGATCTTTAAAATTTCAGAAATGTTATCAGACAATCATAGTCATCCGTTCTCGTTCCTGTAGAGAGTTGAGTATAGGAAGTCAAGTAACACCCCTTTAGAAATCAAATAGGAGCCACTGTGTTAAAACCTGTTGCAATGGAGACAAAGACTCACCTGGACAAAAAGCTCCTGTCCCTTTCGATTGATTTTGACCCAGTGGAACCGTCCGTCTGCTAGACTGGGTGACACTGGGCTGAACATTTCTGTTTGTTTTTCTTTGTTCAACAAGTATCGTATTTGCAGGCTGCCTGGGAAATCAGAGTAAAAGCTATTGACTTAAAGTCATAAGGTATTTGTTCGATACAATAAATGCAAAGTTGTAACGTGACAAGCAGAAATAATTTTTTAAAATTTACATAGTAATGGGTTGCAGATGATCAAGACTCCAGTGTAAAGTGTTTTTGTATCACCGTGACGGGATTTGTGATAATTATAATCTTTTTCATGGCTGCTAACCAAATTGAGTAAGAATAAGTGATGGTACGTTTATACAAGAAATATGCACTAGAATAAATATGTAGGAAATTGTCTGCATAGGACAATGTTTGATTATGTTTAGTGATCATAAAATAATATTGATAAATATAAAAAAGACTCCCACACTAGCGTTCTCTATTCTTTTTCTATTCTACTTGTTTTCTTTTTAATGACCCTCTAATACTAGCGTTTTCTATTAATTTTCTTTTTTTTTTACTTGTTTTCTTTTTAATTACTAAAAAAAGATCTTCTAACACTAGCGTTGTCTATTCTATTTCTGTTCTTTTTATTATTAAAAAATGGCCCTCTAACTTAGCGTTCTCTATTATTTTTCTGTTCTAGCTTTCTTTTTATTTATTATAAAGAATGACCCTCTAACAGCATTCTCTATTCTTTTTCTATTCTTTTGACTTTTTTATTTTTTATTTATAAAAAAATTGGCCCTCTAACACTAGTGTTCTATATTATTTTCTACTTGTTTTCTTTTTATTTATTTGTTATTTATTAAATAATTTTTCAATTCTATCTACTTGTTTTCCTTTTATTTATTGTATAAAAAAACATTACTCCTTTGTTGGATTGCTTCTGTTGTCCTCATTTGTAAGTCGCTTTGGATAAAAGTGTCTGCTAAATGACGAATTATAAATGCAATAATATAAAAATATGACCACAGAATGCTGCAGTTAGAATCAACTATTCCAGAAAGCCATATAAGAAGTCCATTTACTTAAAAGTGCACTCATTAAAACTCATTTTTACGTTTAAGAAGTGAAGCACCTTTTATAAATATAAGATGAGGACTTAATGTTCAAAAATGTAGGGTCAGTACGTTTTTTATTTTTTTATTTTGTTAAATAAGAAATGAATATTTTTATCCAGCAAGGACACCTGATGGAGTTTTGGTTCTTAGTCATTGTCACCTATAGCTTGCTCAGTTGGGGTTTAAAAGACAATTAATATTCAGTAATATCAGTGATTTGAGACTTTCATGAGAGCACAAATTGAACTGAATTGAGCTGGATAATGACACTACTGTCTTCTGTGCAGCTGCTTTATAGCTGAATGGAATTTGTTTCATAATTGATGAACTTTGCAACATCTTCACTGAGTTAAAACGAGTCAGCGTTGAAATGTCTTGAGCTGAATAATGACACTCTAATTGGGTTCTGTAGAGCTGCTTATAGCTGAATTGAACTTATTTCATAATTAATTTAGCAACATCCACTCTTATTTTCCTCTTTATTACTGTGAAAGTGCTTTGAAACAATCTTACAGCACTATATACATTAATGTGACTTGACATTAAATATGAAATATTTTACAGTATTTTAATCAAATAAATGTATAAAATCAGCAGCACAAGTATTTTAACATTAATAATGATAAGAAATGAAATCATGTAACACTGAGGACTGGAGTAATGATGCTAAAAATTCACAAGAATGCATTACATTTTAAAATATATTAAAATAATACAAAAACAGTTATTTTAAATGGTGATAATATTTCATAATATTACTGTTTCATTGTATTTTTGATCAAATAAATGTCACATAATGATGAACATAAGAGACTTATTTCACTTCTTCAAAAAACAAAAAAAAGCTCTTAAGCTTTTGAATGGAAGAAAAAACACAGGTCTTTGCAATCACCTCTGCACTTGAAGAGTTCTCATGTGAATTATTACTCCCCTTGTAGGTGTAACATGACTAACTCCATCTACGAGCCCTCCCTTTTCTCATTTGGGGTTTAAAAGACAATTGACATTTAGTAATAATATTGGTTTGACTGCACTGACTCTATCAGATGAGAACAAAACTTGAACTGAGTTGAGCTGAATAATGACACTATATTGTCTTCTGTTATTGAGCTGAATTGAATCAACATTGGACTTGAGCTGAATAATGCTACTATTCTCTGTCAACTTAAATTGACAAAAATGTCTATATTTATTTTTATAGTATTTGCTTGCTTCCTGGGTTTCCTTAAAAGTACAGGAAAAAATAGAGGTGTGAAAGGGTGCTGTAAATGGAGCCTTCCATTTAGACGCCTTGTGCTCTTTAGGTAAACGGTGAGGGTGTTGCACAAAGAGAAATAGAGCATTTGTGCATATGATGCGCTTTAATGGATATGTGTGATTTTCAAGCAAAAATACATCAAGAGTTTTTTTTCCCTTAATTGAAAACTTTTATTAGTTTTATTAGTTTACCGCTCTGTAAAAACCTAATCTGTATAGCTATAATTTCATTTTTAGAGCTCAAAGGAAGAGAGATATTGCATATATTGCCGTTTAGAAGTTTGGGCTCAGTACTTTTTTTTTTTTAAGGAATTAAAACTTTTATTAGCCAGGGATCCATTACTTTAATCAAGAGTGAAAGTAGAGACATTTATAGAATTACAAAAGATTAATTAAATTATTATTTTTTAAATATATTCTGTTCTATTAATCAAGAAATTCTGGAAAAAAACAATTATTAAGCAGCATGTTGATAATGATAAGAAATGGTTGATCAAATCAGTGTATTAGAAGGATTTCTGAAGAATCATGCGACATTGAAGAATAAAGAATGACTAAAATATACTGAAATAGAAAACAGTTCTTTTAAATTAACATGTAACAATATTATAGGCTTTACTGCATTTTTGATCAAATGTCATGAGTCTGGGGGTGGGGGGTAATTGAGAATGAATGGGGGTAAGTCACATAAGAGGAGGCAATGCCTCCATCGCGATATGATTGGATATGACTGGTTATGTTCGGCTGTGATTGGTTCATGTGATAAATCTGTGTACTTGTCTGTGTTCGTGTGCATTCGCGAACCAGTCTGAATGGAATAATGGCATTAATGGGAAAATGGGAATTTAAAAAAACAAGTAAGCAACTCACACACTTACGCCGGTTTCACACTGCACGCGTAAGCAGAGCATAAGCAGCGCATAAGCAGCTCATATTTTTTTCTGCGCCCATGTTAACAGATTAGAGTATTCACACCGCATGCAGAGGCGGCTTTCCAAAATTGGTCTTGGATCTCACAGCATGTGTCTCACATCAATTCACATCGATAATTACTAAACAATACAATAGACACATGGCTACAGTGCATTAGAATAGTGAGTCCTTTCTATTTTCCAGAGCCCAGAGGCCCATTTGAACCCCCAATTCTGATTTATTAATTTTACAGACTGATACACAAAAGATTTACGTACCATAGCCAATTCAATCTAGCATATGCAACTCTAAGCCTTCTGTTAGATGGCAAAAATGAATATTCCTCATACAAAATGTGAGAAGGGTCAGACATAATTTTTCCAGACAGGGTCGGCAATTCTTTCGTATACACATCTTGAAAACTTGGCTCAAGTTAGTACCTATATATAATATACTGTATGTTATTTACATATGTGTGTGGCACAGAGGGAAGGGGGACACGGTCACATGACAGAGTATGCTGGACATATCATACATCAAGGCACATGTCACACAGTCTTCGGAGGAGAACGCTGGAGAATACGACAGAAATAATGATAATTGTCTGTATTGCAGTACAAGCCGCGGTTCACCTGCTCTGCATACACACCACTTCTGCGCTGCTTACGCGTGCAGTGTGAACTGGTGTTAGATATAACCACTCCGTTACATCAAAATAAGACTTAAAATGGCCTGAAAACATGATCTGTGGGAGCTTTTAGTGAGTAATCAGCTTGGTAAAATTTAAAGTAAATCTCCGAATCTGTGACCAATATTTACTGAGCTGTGATGACTGATGATCCGAAAAATTCAAAAATAGTTAAACTATTAAAAAGAAAAGCCGAACATAAGTTAACAAATAAAATATATTGTTTATATTATTACTGCCTTGAGTTATTATTTTGGAATAATTGTAAAATGACACCAACTTTATGAGATTCATACTTAGCTTTAATAAATAGAATATTGATTACATTGTCAGGGCTCCAGACAAAAAAATCGAGTAAGGAGCCATTGGCTCCTATAAAAGAAAAACTTAGGCGCCAAATTATTTTTTTAGGTGCCACAGAATAAAAGTGGTTTATTTTATTATTATCATTTTATTTTTCCCCCCTATTTTAACATTTCAATCATTTTGTCATGTGTTTATGTCTTATCTTTTCTAGGCTTTATCAGCATTTTAATCCATCTTGTAGATGATCAGGTCGACCGGGGGACTAAGGTTCACTTAAAGTGTGAATTAAATGTCTTTTACAACTTGAAATGTACAGTCACAAAGAATTGTTCGTTACACAGAATCTGTACCAATATCATGGACCATAAGCATCACTTGGGAACTGAGTGCAGTGCAACCTATAAATGTTGTCATGTCTTTCACACATTCAGTCTGTTTTTCTTCATTAGTAAAATGCAATTTTATAGGAGGAGTTGAATCATGTACAACAGAATAAGTAAAAATATTAATATGCAACAGCGCATAAATATAGCAAAACGCTCCTCTTTATAGTTATTTTTCTAGCTGACTGATGAGTTCATGGACACTGAGTGGTTATTCTGAGGTAAATGTATTACAATGCAATGTTTACAAGCTTTATACATTTCCTCAGTTTGAAACACTGAATGAGCTTTTACATAAAACATTTCAGTAAGTTGTACTATAGGCTTTCTTATTGCCTACCTTTTGATCATGTTCATTTCATAGTAGTAAATCGAAATATATAATGGGTTCACTTGCTGCTTTAACTGAGGTGCTAAAGAGATCGCGCCTGAGCATTAAGTGCGATACTCTCCGCTCGCGCGATCCGGACGCATACACGGACCGTGTGGACGCGGGGTACTGGTGTTTATATTACCGAAAGTGTGCGCTTGTCGTCCGCATTAAAGAGCACCCAAACCGCATCATTTGAATTTCGTAGCATTTTAAAGCTGATACTTTGTTTATTAAAAAGTAAGACAGCACAAAGCTTTTTGCGATTACTGGATGGCAAGTGCGCTTCAAATAACAGGAAGTCCATGCATTAACAGAACAAAGCATATAGACTAAGATCTGGATAAGAAGATCGACCGGACAAGTGTAAATGCATCTGGTTGTTGAAACCACATATGGTAATTTTACTCCTCCCATAATATTAAAATAATAGACGTGTGAGAGCGTTTTATAGGCTATATGGCATGTTATAGTCAGATATGACAGCGCAATGCAACAAGCATCACCACGGATGAGTAGCGGAGTATTTCTTCAGCAAGCGACGCGCAAACTGAATGAACCTGAAAGTAAGTCGCAGACGCTCAACACACAATCTTCTTCATTAAAAGTAGCGAGACTAGCCTATCTTTCCAGTGCTGATGCCGCGCGCTCTCTTGATATTGAAATTAGCTGATAATTAATAAAATTATCCATTGCTTTCATTGACGTGAACTCCGTTATATTTGCATATGAAGCGGGAATTGAAGAACGGATTTATATCCGTTTTGCGAAGACACATTTATGTGGCCAAGTGTAAATGGGGAAACGTTTTAACAAATCATATAGATATCCGATCAGAGAAAATGCATGAAGTGACCAGGTGTAAACAGGCCCTTTCAGGTCTCTCTCACTGCGTTCAGCAGACTGTGTGCGGCAGAGACGAGGACTGTTTGAAACTCTTTTCAGTAAAACTTTGATGCGCATCGTCTTATGTAAGTTTAATACGTGAACATAACAAAAGATGTGAGCGCAAAACAATCGGGAAAAAAGTCCTTTCATGCAAATTATATATAGTCGCCAGTGGCGACCTCAGCAAAAACTTCACTCGCAAATTAATATTTTTGGTCGCAAATGCGACCATTTTAGTCGCAGTTTGGAGCCCTGATTGTTAATGTAAAAGTATAAAATGGAATTGTTTATTTCTTCTGATAGTGAAAGTAATGCTTATTTAAACAAGAAAATGTGACTGGGTCATGAATTTACATTTGATAAAAAAAAAAAAAAGCTTTGAGAACTTTGCCTCCTCATTTCAGAACACCACCGCACACCAAAGATGTACACACACACACACACACACACACACGCACACACACACACACACACATACATACATACATACATACATATTACTTATTCTCATATCCCTCCAAACCTGCATGATTTTTAACCTGTAGTATTGTGGCTGTTCTTTTCTACTCAGTAAGATAAGATAATGACTAAGCTAAACAAAGGAAAAATGAATGAAGGAATTAATGAAATTGTCCTTTTGATATAGGTTTGTAACAGGACAAGCAAATTATGATTATTCCCCAAGGTTTAGAGTAATGTATGACTTGGTACCGTTTGATGTTAGCATAACAGCCATATAGTGCTGGTCCACAGTGTGTGCTGTCAGGATCAAGGCTGGCATATGATGCGTCAAGAACCCAAACGACACTTTCTCTAGAGATTTGGTAACTTCAGCATCATGGAAACCGTCCGGGGATCTTCTGGCCTCCTCATTCAGTATTCCGGAAAATGGCTCCTGGAGAGTGTACAGGACTGAAGATCCACTTTCGAAGGAAGCTGCTAGAGCTGTGATGGACACAGAGAGACAAAGCAGTCCCTGGTGAACTTCACTGAGAACATCATCATCATCTCTATGCAAATTCAGATTGCGTGCAAAGGCAATGAACTCTATGTCTCATCTGTCATTATTAGAGCTATAAAAAACAACAACATTAGCATGGTTTCCTCCCCAAACACAGCTGAGACCGTGGCGGAGAGGTGTCCTACTGATTCTGTCTGTCTCTTCTCATTTTCTGGTCATCTATTCTAGTTAGCAGTAAACAACCGTGGCTTGAACGGACCCGTCACAAAATCCCATTGTAAAGAAACAAAGCCATTACATCACTAATCTGACTGACAGGCTGTTGGATGGGTATGAGGCAGATGAATGGCCCCTGTAATTAAATTACATTTGTCAGTTAAAGCTGTTCTGCCAAGGCCTGTCAGCACAGCCTCAAGGAATTCAAGGTGAATACGCCATCAAGGGCATGTTGTCATCCACCGGCGGCCGACCCTCCTGATCTAATAGAAAATGAAAAGTTGTCTAAAACTGATGAAAACGAGAAATTTCAATAGAGTATATAGTGGGTTGACTTTCATTCCTGTTGTACACATTTTTGGTACAAACGTCTCCTACTGTGAGACTCGTGCCACATCCAACAGCTCACCGCAAGCCTTGGATTAAACAGATATTAAATCAACTCCTATAGAGTCCTGATTTGATTTCTCTCTGTAGGCTTTGATCTAATTGTGTGATTTTACGGTGTAAATCGAATAAAAACACTTCCACCATCAGGAATGCCAACACTATCGCGTTTGAGAGCTATAAGCATCTGAGGCGTGCTTAAGTCTAGAGTGCCTGTTTCATTCAGCTTTTTGATTGGTGCAGCAAGACCAATGAAAGCGAACTCGCCCGGAGGCCATCATAACCTCACCTGTTCTGCAGTGTGGCCCGTCGAAGGCTGTCTGCGTGCAGTCGCAGGTGTAACTGCTCCTCTCTTCCACACATCTCCCTCCATTATGGCAGACGCTGTCACTGGTGCAGTGACCCGGACAGCCAGAATTCACCCCTGGGGTGGTCTTTGCACGTTCAAACAAGTCAAGGGTAACCCCGTTAATGGTGATGGCACGTAAGCAGCCCAGAAAGCCCCTCTGCCTAGAAGCAGTTCCTCCTAATGGGGAGAGTACAATGATTAATTGTCATAGGCAAATTAGAAAGCCAAGGCTTTTGAAGTCCACAATAGTGTCGTTCTCAGAAAAAAAACTGTTCCATTTATGTGCTATGTGTGTCCCAGCTTAATGACTTAATTACTTGAATTTAATATTATTATTTGATAGTTTTACTCTTTTTAGTGTGTAAATATTTTTTTTTATATTTGATTAATATATAACCATATTTTACATTAATTTACATGTTCCTATTCATCACCACTTTAATAGGTTTTAGCGGTTACAATTTTACCTGCATTTATGGCATTCAATTATAATTAAAATATGGCATTATTATTATCATACTCCAAAAATTATCAGATTTTTCTGTATTTAAGGGAGTGACAGCATAGCATTCCTGACCATGTTTTTTTTAACAGAGATAAGTTTACTGAAAAGCACTGTTCTTGTCATAAAACACACTGACTGCAAATAATGTGGTGTGATGTGACGGCTTGCCACAAAACTTTATGGACACAATGAAAATGTATAAAATAATTTTAATTAAGAGATATAAGAAGACATTTACAAGCTAAATTATTTATTTGAATACAAAAAGTACACTAGGTTTTTAAATATTTTGGACTGCATTTATTAAATAATTATGTAATTATTTTAATTTGAAATGTTGAACTAAATGCCAGATGCAGTTTATTGTGCAATACGGACAATTTGATAACACAGGCCCAAAATACATCTGGACAGATGAAGAATGGAGATGCATCTTAAAAACATATTACATATAAAACACCAAAGTTTTATAGTTCATATAAAACACTTTGTCATAATTCATGATCAGCTGATCGTAAGAAATAGCTGAGTATAAATGTGCGGTATTCACTTAATTCAAAGTTTAATCATCACAATAGGCCGTAATGCGATTCCTGTTTTGCCATCCCCAAATTTAAGACCTCTATAATAATTAATGTGTTATACAGTTTAAGGAAAGTATGACCTTTTATGACCTTAAATTTGATTAAACTGAATTAAAATATTTTAAGGACCTGCAAGGACTTATTTTTATTTGCACACATGATTCTAAATACATTTGAAAGTTTGCACACATCTATATGTCATTGCAAAATTGCGAGTGAAATGCTTGCACTGTAATAATATTTTAGCACTGATCTTCAAACCTGTAACATTTATCCACACCATGGTCGCCGACTTATAAATATGATCACACATTCCTTCTATTTAAATTATCTCAATTTTCTCTGTTCCCAGAGGTATTCTTAGCTCAAGCTAAAGTACAATTAGTGTTATTTTTTCATTATTAGTGACATTTGCTCGATTACATGTCTGCGCACCCACAAAGAGTTGACTGCTGAGCTGAAGCCGATAAGGTCTCTCAGATGGTGCTTCATTTAGCTTCGGCGGCAGAGAGTCAACCTGTAGAGAAGCTTCTTTCACATTTCGCTCAGCACGAACATAATGCCACTGACGATCATTCAAGGCTACAGGTGACTGAACGGTAAGGATAACTGGTCCGTCCCCTAGGTCGAAAGTGAAGTTCACTGTATATGGAGCTGAGAAAGAAAGGAAAAAAAATAAAAAAATCACACTGTGTGGTTTAAACAAAAGTATTACAATGAAGTTCATTGAAACTTCACTGAATGCACTTCTTAAACGGGCCTCTGAGCACTTCTTCACACCAAACATGCCGAAACCCTTATTTTCAGGTCAGACGCACCCAATATATTATGAACTAATAAACTATGTAATTTGTTCCTCTCTTGCTTTCCAATTAAAGTGACACATAAATAAAGGTATTTTTTAATATAAAACTGTTATTTTTCTTATGCAATTTTGCTACAGTTACATTTTTATTTATAATTTTGATATTTTCTTGAAAAAAAAAAGAATAAGAAAAACAGTCATTTTTTTTACAAGTAATATTTAAACAAGCACTCACAACTCAGTTCCAGCCTTATGAAGTCTCTGACACCCAGATTCTCCAAGAAGACTCCTGAGAGAGCACTAGTTTTGAAAAAGAGTGAAATATCAACACTCAGTTCAGCTTGCAGGGTGGGGAAATGCAGATAGGAGGACTCCTGGTAAAAAGATGCAGAGTTCCAGAAAAATCCTGCAGCAGAGGGACAGGCAAGAAAGCACAGATTCGATAAAAACGGAATTCGATAAAAAAGGTCCGTCTCGTCTGCATTTTGAAATATGAAAATATATTCAGTAGAGAGCTATATTACCCCCCATTCCCCTTTTAAAATTTGGTAAACAAAATACCCACGGTAGCCATAGCAACGAAGCAGTCCAATTTGGAGCTCGGCCTGCGAGTTTGTCCGGTTTGTGTCTCCAATGGCGATCTCACTAAGGGGTAAATGGTCTTTGTAAGACAGCACACCAGTATCATTTGCCCTGTAGGAGGAGAAAGAGAACGAGAGAATGTGCAAGAGATAAGGTAATGAGCGAAAGGCTAGGAGAAAGTCGTTTTAATCTCTCTCTGAGGTAGAAGATTGCCCTCCGAGGAGCGAGTGTGCCTCACTTGTTGCTTAAAAAAAACAGTAGTACTTGCCCTATGGCGAGTATTAAGCTTTTTCTGCTGCGTCTTGGACACTTTAACAGAAAAACTAATAAAGGGTGTTAAAGTTCACTTTTTATACAGCAATTTAATCAACTAAATCTCTGCAATCTGCCTCAGATTTCTTTCGTTCCATGAAAAATAACAATCCAATTACCTTAGTAGGGAAAACTGCTCATTCAGTTCCACGTGTGCGGGAAAAACTGTGCTATGTTTCTGAGAGATGGGTAGCCTTTGTGAGGTCCTTTATTAAAATCAAACTGTTTATTACATAGTGCATAACATAAAAGTGACTGGAAATTATGTATTTTTTGATATATGGGTTAGGGTCATTGGGCTATTTTTTACTGGCCGTTGGGCTCGTTTTGTTACACAGAACTGGCAACCGTGATTCACTGTGAAATTAAGATTTACCAGGTGTCTTGGTCTGCATCACAGTTGCAGAAATAATTCATGTCCCTGCAGTTGCCATCCAAACTACAAGAGCACTGCTGGACCCCAGGAAGAAATCCTCCCCAATATGTTCTTTTCACTCCGTCTCTATCCAGCCACCATGACAGAGGAGTTCCATCTGAAAATGGACAAAATGCCCCAAGGATAAGAATATTTTTACTTATCTGGCAGTAAATAATTATGCAAATAATGACAACACTGTTTGTAGTCTAATGTAATTTAGTCATGCATGATGACATCTGGTGAGAGCTCCTGCCCCTGCTGGTCAGTAATGGGACTCCTGTCAGTCAAGTAGCCGTTATAGTATTGCTACAATGTGCGTGACCAGACATCTGCTATCACAGCGGTGCAGAGATCTGGCCAAGAGCTTAGCCAATGACAAATGGCAATCAGATACGCAAGATGTCTAGTGCTGGAGTTTCACCATTTGAGCGATGTTTGATCAAAGGTTGACCTTTTGCTCAAAGGCTTCACTGGATCTCATTCCGTTGAATCGAAATGAACCCAAAGTATGAGCCGAGTGTTTGAGGATAAGTTAACTCCAACTCAGTTAAAAGCCTAAGCATATCAACCCCGCAAAGTCGAAAGTATTAAAGTGGTGTGAGAAAAAACATATGGAATAATTTAGCGTACCAGTGTATAATCTTTTTTAAGGCTTTATGCATGCCTTTGCAATTCAAATGCTCTCATCACGTCCCATAATCATCCCTGCATGACAAGAATTACATTCTAACCGCTTTTTAAGTGAACATCATCATTCACCGTGCATCGTCGTCATGTCACACTTGAGCCCCTTTAATATCTGTGGTAATAACCTACTGTTGTGAATCATTTAGCTGTGAGGTACTTTTTTGTTCCTGAGGAACATATTAGCCAAATTTAGAGGATTAGAATTCCCGAGGTAACATAAATCACACACTTCATAAGAAAGACAGCATTTTAGCACTACAGTGCACGAAAACAATAAGATAGACTAGAGTAATAAAGCAAGACCAACCCCAGGTGTCAAAAAGCCGAGACTTCCTGCAACGATATCTCACTTCCTGTTGGCAGTGCTCCGAGGAGGTCACGAGCGAGCGAAGATGGTACGGCGAGATGGTGTAGTTGAAGATGAGAACGAAAGGGCTGCGTGGAGTGGATCCTCGAATGTCAATGGGCCTCATGTGATCGTGCCCCACTACGGTCCAAACTTTATCTTCTGTGCAAGAAACACACACACACACACACACACACAAAGACTGAAATCCCCATTGACTCGGATCGTGTATCAACCCTCTCAAGTCTGCACTCAATCGACCATATGTGCTTGTGAATGAAAATGAGAGATTAACGGAGTGATGGAGTCATATGCAAATACCTGATGAATATTAAGCAGAGAACAGAAGGTCACTCATTCAGGAGAGTGTGAAATGATCAGAGTACGGTAGTCTACGCTAGCACCTTTCCCTATGCAAATTGAAATTGCTGCATGCGATGTCCAAATGTGGCGGTTTGCCATGTCTTGCAAAATTAGTATGGCTAATAGCTCCTGTAATTGAGGTCAGTTTCAAATGATTTTCTTGCCAGTGCTTGTTGGCGTCGCCTTAGAGAAAAGGTCTATTTGTATTGGGACTTTGGATATTTTAATGCATTCACTGTGACAAACCTAACTCTGCAATCTGGCTAAAGCTCAATAAAAGCTAACTTTGTAAAATAAAGGCAGCTTAGTCGCACCAACATGCAGCAGGTGGTCACAGCGTATGACAGTTTCCCGGTGCTTACTTTTCTCTGCTCAGCTCGCAGCTCCAATAACCTCAGAGCCAAAGCCTGCTGCCTATGAAACTAAGAAAAATGAAGCTATCAGTCGCAGCTAGTACGCGCTGCCAGTCTCTGCAGGCAGACATGCTCCTTGACTTTTTTCTTCCTTCACCTGTGCTCCTCCCTGCTGCTGACATAGTGGGGCTTGAATTTCCCTGCATGATGATATAATGTATTACAGTCTTATCTCAGAGACAAATCAGTTCAACATCTGATGCAGCGGAGAGTAATGTCAGATGCAAAAAATCAAGGTCGGTGAAATTGGTGATGAAACCTGACAGGAGATGTGAGAAAACGCATTGTTCGATAGAGGATGCATCTGCTTGCCCCTACATGTCTTGGTAAGGTGTTATAAAGAGCTATATCTTGCCATATCAAAACTGGTTATAAAGAGCTCATCACTAGATGTCAATTCCAAAAAAAATAAAAAATTACAGTCAAATAGGGTTGGGTATCGTTTGGGGTTTTTACCACATCACGCACCTGCAGCGCTTCTGCGAGCGGAGAAAAACATCATAAAGCTAGGCGCCCCCTCTCTCTCTCCCTCTCTCTCTCTCTGTATAGATATTATAACGAATAAATAGGCCTATACGAGAAATATATTTTCACTTAAATAATAATTTAAGAAAACGAACAAAAAACTGTGCAACAAGTAGCCTATGCAGAGTTTCGATTCATTTTTGTGCTGCGCGAAAGGAAACCCTTTTACCATTTCGATTATTTTCATGACTAAAAGGAGTATGTGTTAGAAGGGGGAAAAAAATCAAGTGATTGGTCCAGCGCCGCATGCACGCGCAGTTAAGTATTCTACATTGACAATGGAGCCTGTTTATTATAATTATAAAAAAACAATCAGTCAAACATATGGGGAAAAAAAAAAACACTGCTCAGTTTAAATATGTAGTAAAATCTGTGCCGTTAAGTGTTATCACCGTACCGCCGTGAAGTTATGCAAAACATTTAGTTTTACGTGGATATTGGAACGTGAGTGAAGTAGGCCTACATAAAAGGTGAATAATAGGCTATTTTGGCATTCAAATACATCGCGAATACGAAAACATTTGATTTTGTGTCGAACGAGAGACCCAACGTTGGTTTCAGTTTTGTTTTAGCCTAAATTAATTTGTTTTGGTTTGTCGTTTATATAGCTTCTTACATTTTTAATGCTTGTTCTTTTCTAAATAGCCTACTGTTATTTGAAAGGATTTGTTGTGGAGTGAGGGGAACTAAAGTAGCCTAGCTATGTTTACAGTGTTTATTATAATGTTATATTATTGTAACGGTATGCTTTCCCCGGCAGACAGGCGGACACAGGATACAAAACAAAACTCCAACTTTATTAAAAGAAACAGAAGAAAACTCCAAGTAATCAGCATTCACGTAACTTCAAGACTAGACGGAGACTTAAGGGAAACTGAGGACTTATAAGGACTAGAGAACAAAGGAGCAAACAAGGTAATTAATCAAACACAGGTGATGATGATCATTAATTAACAAAACTAGGACACAAACTAAAACAGGAAGAACCAAATATGGGCAGAAAGGGAAACTAAACAGAAACAGATACGTTACAATTATAATGTTTGTAATGTTTGTCGGCCTATTTCTGAATAAAATAATAAAATGCAACTTATAGGTGACTTGTTTCTCTCTCTCTCTCTCTCTAAAAAAGTTTTTTTTTTCTTAGACTTTTTTTTTATTTTTATACACGTAGCTTATTTTAACCATGCAGCAAACTTTTTAAAATATTTTGATAAATTACTGAAAAATAAATAAGTGACTTTAAACCGTTTAACTGATTGTATTAATCGGTCAAAATTCTTATCTGTCGGTTAACCGTTAAAAAAATTAACATCCTTAATTCACGCGCTCCTCAGATGCTCTCATTTCCCGAGTTGTGCTTTTAAGTCGGAATGTGAAAACAGCACACTTGCGTTACCACAAAGATTTGTTGGACTTGTATTATTAGAGCATTCCGACTTGAGTTCACGTCCATTTTCTCAATCTGGAAATTTTTCACGTGCGGTGCCGGTGATGATGCTTCTTACGTTCGTTTCGGAGAAACAAAGGACAAATATTTCAATCGATCTCTCAGGCATGGCACCGAAATCTGCATTCTGATTCGGTTCTAGTACATACCGGTTACATAGGTACCAGTGCCATATTGGTACCGGGTTTCGGTACCCAACCCAACAGTCAAATATATAGTTTTTCTGATTAAAAACTGAATTGCCATATAATTCACACTAAAAGTGTATGTGACACATCACATATGATTCTAATTTATTTAATTGTTTTTGTTTCTTCCTTTTTATGTTATCAGTAGTGTATGTTAGGGTCTTTTAGGTTATATTTATGTTTTTTAGTTAATGTTTATTTCATTATTTTTTATTATTTTTCTCTCATTTGTGTCTGACCCTGTGAATGTCTATATATGAGTACTGGGCATGTTTTAAGGACAGGCCAATTACAATTTACTCCAATTAATCATGTGGCTTATTATTGTGCCACTTGTATGTTTATGATATTCATATTAGTACATTTTAAGGTAAACATCTTTTTAGGCAGGCATACTGGTGATATTTTTATGTATTTCCTAATGGTTGTAAAGAACCGAATGTGGGCTTTGAAATTTATTGTTGCTTGTTAACTGTTTATGTGTTTTATTTGCATGATTAGGCGCCCATAAATAAAATTTATTATTATTATTAAAACGATTTTGGTAGTTCAAGTAGTTTGGTATAGTAAACATTATATAACTTACCGAAATAAATTCTAATAATTCTGTAATACATGAAACTACCACAGTAGACATATTTTTATTTATTTATTGCAGTGTGAAGTTACTACAAAAAAAGAGCACATACAGTACAGGGTCAAATACATTGAACTTGTGCAGTCCTTCTGTTCTCTTTGTTATTATCAATCAAAAACGTGCATCTCTCACTAACCTCCTCCAAACCACTCAACTGTCTAGCAATCATGGCAGGAGTCATTGCTTAAATTATGATTAAGTGATGGAAAACCAATAATCCATCATATATCAATGAAAATAAACAACTCTAGATGCAAATGATTCCCCCAGTCTTGGGATAACACACAAAAACATCTAAACCCCAGAAATATCACGCCATATAAATATCTTGGTAACACTCATCATCTACATCATTGGATCCAGTCTAGCTGAATCAGGAATGTTTGTGTGGTGCCTGAGCAAAAAATCTGCCTCACCGGAAACTCCCTGAGAGGAAGGTTGGCCAACCCTGATCCAACCTGCTGAACTAGACAGCCGCATGAGATGCTGAACTCACTTAATGAGATGTGTGATTTCTCCAGTCAGTCCCCCTCACATGCTGAGGTCACACCTGTCCATGCGCTGAATCAGGTTTGTAAATGAGAAGTGCTGAGCTTTGAGCTTCATCATTCAATAATGTGAAAGATGATTAACATCAGTGTATAATACGTATAGAAATGTGCAAAGCTGAGTATGCGTATTTGGGTCAGTTACCTGCCACGGTGCAGTTGACTTGAGTGTGCTCTAGAGGTCCGCTCCCATCAAGGTCGATTGTAAACACACTCGACTGGCTTCCTGTTTTCCTGAAGGCCTCGCAGGATCGCTCATATATTGCTGAAAATGATGAATCATAGAAGTGATGGAAATAAATCTGCCACTGTATTTATGTTGTGCTTAATTACAGAACACTTGCATTTTGGCGCATCTGCATACTTGGCACAGGGATACTGTGATTGTAGGAAGAGGTAAACACAAAAGTAAGATCAAAAGCATTGTTTTCTTGCCTTAGTTTAAAGTGTAATCATATAAGATAAATTACATGTCAACTTTTGCTATTCAGCAATATCCTTCAGACAGAGCACTCTGCTTGAATGCCATTAATAGTAGATATCTGTTAAATCAGTCACACATAAAAAGTGTTGACATGCAAACGAGTCTTCTTTCATTTATATTAAATTAATATTCCTAACAATGGCATAACCATTTCAAACAGTTCGTTGAGCAAACAGAGGTAATTATTGTTTACTTGGTACCGTTCGTCATGACAGAGAAGTGCTCTGTGCGGTAGAGTGAGCTAATTTGCTGCACATGTTGTTTTGCTGACGGTGAATCACACAGCAGGACTTGTAAAAAGTAAAAATCATATTTCTCGCTCTTTTAAAGCAATAAGTCTAACAGATGGCATTGTCGTGCCTCTCTCTCCTCCAGAGAACATGTATGATAAAACGGTGCATGTGGCAGCAGATTAGAACATATTGATCCAACAAATTTGATTACAGCAAGGAACCGTAAAAATATCTCTGCCAAAAATAATTACTTTCATAGACACAGATGCCAAAATGAAATGGATAAATTGGTAAGTGCGCAGTTTCAAATCATCGTTACATGACACATAGACTTGCAGCTGTCAAGTGATGCATTATGCACACTCTTAATACAGTTTATATGAATAATAAAAACAATATGGAGACAGATGGACCTCATCAACTTTACTGAAACATAATAACAAATTAATTGAAGTCAAAATTTATTTAAGATTTTACTGTAAAATTTAGTAGGGTACTTACTCCTGCACAATGTTGGCAGCTGTAGATGGAAATTGCTAGACACTACTTTTTTAATAATTACTTTTATCACATAGAAAACATTGACAATGTATTATTTTCAATTTTAATTATTTTAATTAAAACCAACCAAACAAACAAACAGTGAAAACAAGCTGACATCATGCAGGCATGGGTGTTTTGGGGTTTTGCATAACTCACAGTTGTGGCAGGTGGCTCCTGTGTATGCTGTTCCAGAACAGTCACAGTAAAATTGGTCCCATGACTGGATGCATTGACCACCATGTTCGCACAGATTGGGCAAACACCTGTTGGGATGAACATGTTCAGCTGCAGTGATCTGCATTTCTGTTTTTAAACAATGGTGAATGCCTAACTATTGTTTAATAACTAATATTATTGCTCACACTCATCCCAACGTTTTATTACCGTATATAGCTTATCCTGCGTGTTTGTGCTACAGACATGGAAAAAAATACCTCAAAACGCAGCTTATTGAGCATACTCTTTTCTGAGTATAAGTAGTTTAAGATATTTAATTGTCACCTAACAAATGTAGATAGAAAACTAAAACTATGCAAATAGGTTATGAGTCGGTCCACATGGGATCCAGAGAATTAGAATGATGTTCCACACATCCCCTGCTTTTGCAAGTTTGATTATTACATATTTTGACTGATTTGATTATACTTCAAGCTAAGAATAAGAGTGTATCACTTTGTTTGAGCTTTGAGTTTTGTTTAACCCATTTTATACACATTCCAAAGAACTCTATACATTTTCCTCCAAAATGAGAATTAAAAAGTCAAAGAAATTCAGCAAATTCCGTATGGGCCTGGTTATAAGCCAAATTACATATTTGATCACTACATACAGTATTGGAAGGCATTCAGAATGAACAAAAAAAAAAAAAATGGTGAAAAAACTTGGTGACCACAAACTGACCTGTCTTGTATGTTGCAGACATCAAAGCTAATCTGGCTAAAGTTGTTCAGGCTTTCCTGCTGAATCTGTAGGAAGCTGACTTGATGGTTGTTTATGAAAAGGAGACGAAGGCAGCCCTGATATCCTCTGTTGGGGTTTTCACAGTTGAAATCACTCTGGAATAAAGGGCAGCCTAAAATAATGGAAAATCCCAATTTACTGTCTTTTAAAATCAAAAACAACATCCACAACTAATACCAAGTCACACAAAGAAAAATCTCTGTTCTGAGAAATTCATGCAAAGCAGCTTATAAAATCTCAGCAGGACTGCATTGTCCCTGAAGTAAGCAAAATGAGAGATTCAGAGGTCTTAGTTAAGACACTGGAAGTTTAAGTCAAAGATTTCAATAACAGCTTTAAAGAAACTGCATTTATCCTCTACAGTAATTGAATGTGGTTTAAGCTGCCTGAATGAACTAAATAGAAAAAAAATCCCTTCAAGAAAAAAGCAGGAAATTTGGGTATAACAGCAATGCATGTGAAATGAAAGGACTATAAGAACGCGCTCAGCTTGCAAAGCCTGTATTTTATCCAGGAATATGAGGAACGTTCGGTTGATGGAGGTTAGAGTTAATAAGGTTGAAGAAAATTGTCCCTTGCATTCAGGAAAATGTTTTGGGTAATAGCCATTTTTTGTCTGCAGCCATCAGGCTAGTTCACTGAGTTTTGTGGATAACAGATGAAAACAAGTTACTATCTCTGTATTTGAATATAGCCAACAACCCTAAGAATCAGGATAAACTAGCTAATTCAATTTCTGATGCTATACCTCCAATGAAGATGACTGTTCTTTGCATGTTCTGAATTAGCCCACCGATTTCCATAGTGACAGGCTTCTGGTTGTTGACTGTTAATGACACCTCCTGACCCTTGACCTCGACAGCTATGGAGTGCCACTGTCCGTCACTCAAATTCTGACCTGAAACACAGCGGAAGAATAACAATGTAGTCCTCAGAATGAATGCTAGGTTGAACGAATCACTTAATCATGCAAATCTACAATTATTTAGTATACAGTTTCAAAAATGTATCCACAAATTAATTATTGCTCCTACACAAATACCACAATGAATTCTGTTTTATTTTTCCCAAATTCAATTTTTTTTTATTCTTTAAATACAGTTTTATTAATGATCAGCTATTATTATTATTATTGTTGCTAGTATTATATTATGATCTACTTTATGTGCAACAGTAACATATTTGTCACAATTCAAGTTAAATCAAACTTTTTGACAGATTGCCATGACCTTTAAGCTTCTGCTTATATCTGACAATAGTTTTATCAAATTAAATGTTGTAAGTCTGGTGAAGTGACTCTCAGAGCAGCTGGAGATGAAGTTCATGTCTTCATGTCCTTATATAGTGAGACAACAGACAGTGAAATCATCATGAGCGTCACGTGTTTGAGACACGCAGAACATGCAGACTACATATTTCAGTAATCACTTTAATATTCACAGACACTAGTCCATATTGTGATTTGAATTCTATGACATTCCGCATTATACAGTAAATTCCAGTTTTATGACTGGATTCCACAGCATGGAAATCATAAAGACCTATATACAATTTACCGCTGAAAACCTGAGCAGAGTTTTGTGGCCCTCCAGAGAGCAAGAGGCACAGCCTAGCCTGGCTGAGCTGCAGAAGCAGGTTAATGGTGTCCGGATCACAAGAGAGCGGGACTGAAAACAGCAGCCCTTCCTGATTCCAAGTGCGGAACTGCAGTCGTACAGAGAGACTCTCCATACTGTAATCTGCAGGGAGCATCAGGAAGCTGCCCGTGGAACTGAGGAATGTCACAGCGACTGAGGAAGACTCAGAGCATGAGAACGTCACATTGCCCTTAGTAAGAAAGATAGATGGGAAGAAAATAATGAAAAAAAAAAAGTATGAGAAAGTGGATAGGAGAATTGAAACGGTAGTGAAAGAAAGGGAAAAGGGAGGATTAAATAATATTAATGCACGTGGGCATGGACACATGGTGCATAGTAAGTGAATTACTGAAGCAATAGATGTATGCTGGTAGAAGAGTTAAAAGCACACATAAAAAAACATTTATCTTTTACCTTAGCAAACAGTTTAACACTCGATAGATCAGCATTTTTTTCAAACTGGGGTCTACGGACCCTTGGGGGGGGGGGGGGCATCTCAAATAGTCAGAGGTTTTGTGTAAATCTAGTGAACAAAAATCTCATTGCAAAACCATGGCAAACCACATGATAGAGTGCAACTGTTCTTCCGGAGGCTCTCTAAGAAAATTTATCATAGACATGCCAAAAAATTCTTCAGTAAAGAGTTTAAAGCCTTGAACCAAACGTTTTTAAAAAACGTTTTTTTTTTTTTTTGTGTGTGTGTGTGTGTGTGTGTCTGTGTCTGTGTCTGTCTGTGTGTGTGTGTGTGTGTGTTCACTGCTGTGTGTGTGCACTTTGGATGGGTTAAGTGCAGAGCACGAATTCCGAGTATGGGTCACCATACATGGCCGTATGTCACTTCACTATTGTATTTTTCTCATATCAAAATAATGTGTTTAAAGAAAGGCAATAAACAGTTTTCTGAAGTTTAATAATTACATTAGGCCGTATATGGATTTCCTCCAAATGTAAGACTTTTAAAATTAGAATTAAGACTTTTGTTGCACCATTTAAGATATTTAGTACATTTTTATGACCTTAAATTTCATCAAACTGAATTTAAGAGTTTCAGGACCCAAGGGAACCTTCATTTTGTAAAATCATCAAATTATTGATGAAGGTTTCCTATTTACAACATTAAAGGAAATTGTGTGCATGAATGTGGTAGTGCTATGTTTAATTTAACTATTGTTTTGAGGACCTTTGTGAAGTTGAAGTTCTTAGATTGTTTGAAAGTGTAAACTACAATCTACAGCCTGTTAATCACAATTAATAATCATAATTATAAAATCCTACAGCCCTAAATTATATTGTACTACAACAATTTAATGTATAAATAATAAATAGTTATAGCACTGCATGAACATTATTTAGTCAGTGACGTGTGGAACGTCTCAATCTATGCATGTACTATAGTGTAATAAGCTGGTAAGATCTTTATCTTAAAATGCGTCTGACAAGAGGGAGGGAAAGACAAAAAGAAGATCACAATGTGGCACTGCTCTTCTTTTCCTTCTGTGATAAGTGTATTAGACCACCGGAGAGAGCGAGAGAGAAATGGACAAGAGAAGAGATTTCACAGCTTGTTAATTAGGGAAAGAGGGCTCTTTTATGGTGCGATTCAACTGCAGAAACACACTTCAGATACACACAGAGCTACTGTAATTTGCCATGTGACGCTGTTGTAAATTGCTTTAGATATAAAGGCTTGTTGTGTGAAGAAAATTATGCTTCATGCTTTTTAAGGCAAAAATGTTTTTGTGGTCTCACATTACTTTGTGAAATGAATGAGAGATTTCAACTCACAACCTTGACAGAGTGAGATATGATGGCCTTTAAACTTACAAGGTGCCATTTGACTCTCACAATTTATGAGCAATATTTACAGTTACAAAAGCACTTGTAAATGTTCATACTTACCACTGTATATATCTGTGGCTTCCGTCTTTTTGCCATGTCTATAACACTGACACCATTGTAGTTGAGGTTTTCTATGCAGCCTTGGAAATTTTCATGGAGAAAAGTCCCAGGCTTACCAGGCAAAGGGATTCCTCCGAAACTGAGCTTGAATAAGCACACACAAACACAGAAACACACACAAAACAACCAGAGATCCCAGAGATCAGTAACAAAGAATACATAATAAAAAAAGAATAGCAAAGAACAGCTCCAAAGGCTATTTTGTGGGGCCTGTTTTACCCAGGTTTCAATAAAATCAATAAGTTGATTGCTGTATTTTCAGAGCATATATCTAGTGTGGCTTTGATAGAGGTGTAGGTGCACTTTTGCTTGTTATTTTGAGTGCTGCAACCTGATAGTAATGCTACAACTTACCAAGCAGGCACTCACAATCTCCATGGGAAAATTATACACTCTGCTGCCCTTGTCAAGATTGGAAGGTATTTAAAAAACAAGAGAGAAAAAAAAATAGAGAGCGAGGGAAGTGGTAAATATTTCAGCTGTTTGTAACGAGGTTAATCTATAATAAATGGTATCAATTTTCATTCAGTATTGAACCCATTAATCATATAAGCGGGAATGAGTAAAAAAATACAAAAAACAGGGGATGTGTGCTCTCTCATATTTGAAATACTCACTTATACACACAAAAGAAAAAACGGAGGGATAGAAGATAGGGTGGAGGTTAAAGAAATGAAGAACTGAAGGTGAAAAGGACAGAAAAATGCATAACAAAAAATAAATGAGGAAGAAAATGAGAAAAAACAAACAAACACTTAAGCCCTTGGGCTGATAGCAATTATTTTCCTATCAATAAATAAACAATTCTGCTTTAAACTAATCAAAAGTAACAGTTTAAATATAATGCTACAAAATTCAGTTTTCTATTTCAAATGAATGCTGTTCCATTCAACTTTTTCTATAAATCAAATAATCCTAAAAATATACATTATGGTTTCCACAAAAATATTAATTAGCACAGCTGTTTCCAGCAATTATAATAATAATAAATGTTTCTTAAGCAGTTAATCAGAATACTGGAATGATTTCTGAAGAATCATGTGACACTGAGGACTGGAGTAATGATGTTCAGCTTTCCCATCACTGGAATCAATAATTTTTAATATATTAAAATTGTCATTTTAAATTGTAATAATGTTTCTCAATATTACTGTATTTTTAAGCAAAGGAGACTTTCAAAAACATAACAATAAATCTTAACAAACCCAAACTTTTGAATGGCAGTGTGTTTCAAAGGGTCTGCGTGTGTTTGTTTGGTTGTGCTGAAGTTCCTGGAATCACTGACTTTGTTCTCTGTGGTACTTTGTTTCAGGCTTTCATAAGTTTGCAGTGAGAGTGACTGAATAAAATGTTTTGAAACATGGTTTCAGATAACAAGGGAATGGGATATCTGTATGCATGTCACAGTAAAAGATCTTTTATAGATTATTTATATAATAGATTATTTTCTTCTCATTGTCTTGTTCTGCTATGACAAGAAGTTATTTTTAAATGTTTTGCTGTGTCCAGTGTCAATTGTGTATTAGGGATAGCCTGTCATCATATTTTCAGTATTGTATGAATACATAACATAAATTACAGAATCAAAATAATTAATTATATTCAGATTTATTATAATTTACACTCAGCTCTCACCTCATAGTCTATCTCCAGTGTGTCCTCCTGTCCAGGACTGCGGAAGTGTTGCGTGTGTCCATCCACAGTGAAGTTGACGTGCTTGTTAAAGCGTTCAATTTGAACTGAGTGCCAGTGGTGGTCATCCAGCAGACTTCCTAACATCACAGAAGATGAGCGACCAGTAGACTGAAGCTTGGCATCATCTGTACAGTCACAGTAAAAGACAGAATAGCAACATAGACTTAGGAACTTAAAGTTCTTGTTCACTCAAAAATAAATTTTCTGTCATTAATTACTCACGCTCATGTCGTTCCAAACCCGTAAAACCTTCATTCATCTTCGAAACACAAATTAAGATATTACAGATGAAATCCGAGAGCTTTCTGACCCTGCATAGACATCAACTGATACGTTCAAAGCCCAGAAAGGCAGTAAGGACATCGTTAAAATAGTCCATGTGACGTCAGTCAACTGTAATTTTATGAAGCTACGAGAATACTTCTTGTGCGCAAAGAAAACAAAAACATTGACTTCATTCAACAATCTCTTCACTTCTGTGTCAGTCTTCTACGTGCTATGGGGAAGTCGTGGCCTAATGGTTAAAGAGTTGGACTCGTAACCCAAAGGCTCAGGTCCGGCAGGGATTGTAGGTGGGGGGAGTGAATGTCCAGCGCTCTCTCCACCCTCAATACCACGACTGAGGTGAGGTGCCCTTGAGCAAGGCACCGAACCCCCAACAGCATAAATGGCTGCCCACTGCTCCAAGTGTGTGTTCACTGCTGTGTGTGTGCACTTTGGATGGATTAAATGCACTAATTCCGAATATGGGTTACCACATGTCACGTCACTTTCATGAGAGTATCATGAGTATCATTCTAGCTGCGTTCTGAACTAGAATCAAGCAAAGGAAGATGTGTGCTGTATATACGGACAAGGAAATAAGAGAGACTGATGTTCAACAGAAAACTGTCATATTTCATTAAAATTATCTTAATTTGTATTCTGAAGATGAACGAAGGTTTTACGGATCTGGAATGACATGAGGGTGAGTAATAAATGAGATAATTTAAATTTTTGGGTGAACTATCCCTTTAAAAGCAAAGAATTCAGGCACGCATCTAAACTCACTACATCTCAGGTCCTTTTTTAAAAAATCTAATTTCACTTTCTGATCCACCGAGACACTTGTGCACGAGTGTGAATAAAATGATAGAAGGTCAAACTGAATTGTGTCCCGCCCTTCTCTTTCTCTCACCCAAATTGAGATGCAAAATGAGCCTTCCTTTCTGAAGCTCCAGAGTGAGGAAATCTCCTCTCTGTCCCTCTCCGTGAACCAGAACCCCTTCTGCCTGATGGCTCCGGAATCTCAGGGAAATCACGTCTTTCACTGTGCTGGTGGACTTCTGGTTGAACCGGTAGAGTAAGGCACTGCGGCCGTCGAAGTCAGCCACGTCGGACTCTGAGGAAAACAGCAAAAGGAGATCAAAGAGAATGTGAGAAGATTCTCTGCTCTCTGCACTTTCTCTGACCTTCCAAGATCTGTGTGCTCTGATACTTCCTGTTGATTCGAAAATGAAGCTGCACTGAATGCAGCTCACTTCTTCAGATCTTAAATATGGTATAAAATATGCTAATAGAAACTGATGGACAACAAAATTACATTTTTGATATGCTTTTTATGCTTCTTCTGGTGTGTGTGCACCAGGTTTTACCTACATTGTGGAAAGGATAGTAAATTACTTTTATAAAGAAAAAAAACACTTAATATGGAAAGTTTTATGTAATGGTGAGGTTTAGGGGTATGGGATAGAAAAATATCTAATCTCATCTCTCATCTCAGTTCATGTAAGATTTCACTCACTGTATGTGCAGCCATAGACTTCTAGCCGTAGACCCATTCCTCCTCTGGGGCTTCCCTCAAGGGGCAGAAGACGCATATATCGAGTTCTGATTGAGTGAGGGAGTTTGTGTTGGACCATTGTGTCTGTGTCACTGTTTCCTGTAAATGTCTGTAAATATAAGCACAGATACACAAAAACACACATATAAAGTGAAATTGGTAAGGCAGTTCCTAATAGTTTGAGTTTGGGATACTTTTTTTTTTTTTAAAGCTACCATTACTACAGACTTCAGCATCACACAGTCCTTCAGAAATCATTCTAATATGCTCATTTGCTGCTCAAGAAACATTTATTAATATCATCAGTGTCGAAAATATTTGCACTGCTTCATATTTCTGTGGAAACAGTGATACGTTTGTTTTCATGATAGTTTATTAAAGGCTCTTCAACAAAACAGCTGCCATGCTAACCAGGCCCTGCAGACACCATTTAGCATACAATGCTTTGTACGATGCAAACATTATATTAGCACAAATTATCCACTCTGAGTTTGGTTCTTTGCTCCCCAGCGATGATGAAATGAGACTAAATGATTTTCTGATATTCTGACCTTCTTAGTCTTTCATCTGTGTGCTGATTCATCTCTGCTGGGCTGTTTTGTTTTGTCATTTTTATTAAAGGATCCTTGAAAATAAATCACTCTCTGAGCTTGTAAGGGGGAAGTTGCCAAATGATTTTTGGAAGATGGCGGCCAGTCTGTTTGTCTTTCACCGAGCTAATGCATGCTGACAGCATACAAACCAGAATAAACTAATTTCCTTCATCTTGTCTGCATCATTAAAGTTAATGAAAGATCAAGGGTGTGATGAAACAATGGGAAAGTATGAGAAAACTTATATAGAGAGAAAGCTCTCTCTCTTTTTTCTGTGGGAGAGAGTGACTGGAATGTTTGCCAAGTGAATTTTAAGCCCTTACTCACAGACTGTGAGGATGAATAAACCTCTGACTAATGGCTGACAAGTTTCCATCATGAATATATGAACTGACCTATTCAATGGTCTAATTTTAATTATTAAAATACAGAAACAAGAATAATACCACAGCTCTGCCAGAAAGGTGAAGGGAGTCAGCTGTTCATCAAATGTTAATCATTAGAATTATGGATTGTTTCGTTAAACCTTACTGTGAATGTTTAGCCTTGGGTTTTCTTCAAAGGAAAAGCTTTAAAATTTCACCTTTTCAAAAAATCTCAGCAATCTCTGGAAAAAGCCATACGCTCTTACTCACTTTAATATCATTTTGGATTAGGGCTGCAGCGATTCGTCGACATAATCGATTAGGTCGATTATAAAAATAGGTTGATTAGCATGGAGTGCGTCGACTCGTGGCACCTTTAGCCACGCCCATTGCGCGAGCCTGCAGTTATCCCTACTTAAGACTGATTTTCTGCCATGTTTAACACAAACAAGACTCTAGAGCAGAAGGTAGTAAAGGCTAGCATGGCAACATCACTTCATAGAGCGATCATAGAGCATTCTGTTATTATACGACCGTCAGAACCGCATTTATATAGCCGAACTGACGCCTTTACATTGTCAGGATTCAAAGCTGCACTGAATGAACGGAACAGCATGGGACATCGAGTTGCCTATATAATTATGACGGGTTTAATTCACCCACAGAGACGGAGAAATGATTTGCGTGCATCTTAAGATCCACCCGAGCTGCCGTCAGTGTGATCGCGCGAGCTCTGAGACGCTCTCTGCACTCGCTAACAAAGCATTTAAAATCATTGTTAATTGTTTAACTGTGTGTTGGATAGAACAAGCCTCGACTGGGCTCATTTATTTAAAAACGGGCTGTCAACTGTGATCAAACTTCCCGGTCTTATGACGCCATTTTTTATTCTGTTGATCTAGTGTCCTGACTTCTGTTGTGACTTCAGCTGTTCATTCATAACAGATATGTATTCAAGCAGATGTTTTAATCTGCTGAATAAATAAAACATTTCAAGTCTCTCACCTGTAAGCAACTGCTGTCAGTCCCAAACAGTAACTGTGAATGCAGCCATAATGTGCGTTTCTATTGATGGTATCAGTGCCCTGTAATTCATTCTTTCTTTCCTTTCCTTTTTTATTAATTATTTATTGTTATTATTTTTCTTTTTCTCTCTTTTCTTATTTATTGTTATTATTTTCTTTCTTTTTCTTGTTGTTATTTGTTTTTTGTAAAGTATTACTCATGAGAAAACGTTTGAATAAAATATAAGAATACACTGTAAACAATGGAACGGGCTATTTGCTTTAAACAAATATATGGTAACAATATTACACTCAATATTTTTGAGTAGTTTTTAAGGCTTGTTTTTTTAATGGAATCTACCTGAATAAATCATGTAAAACCTCCTAAATTAATTAATCTATGACACAATGAATTTAATATAATTAGTGAAATGTGCTCATTTATTTAAGATGATTCTCAAAAGTCTGTGATTTTAAGTGAGGCCTGTTTGTATTTGACTTTGAGTTATTTTGTACATTTAAAACACTATATACAGCCTAACAGCTCAAATAGGAAAATACTTGATTAATACTGGAAAGTACTGCACTAGCACGAGCAAAGCTACTGATCACTGAACAAGGCTTAATGTCCTATTGGAGTACTATCCATAACCTTTAGCTTATCTGTAGCTCAAATAGTAGAGCATGGTGCTAGCAATGCCAAGATCATGGGTTCGATTCCCAGGGAAAGCAAGAGCTGATAAAATGTAGAAACTGTAACTTGAATTGTAAGTCGTGTCTGCTAAATGCATAAATCTAAATCTAACCATAAGCGCTACTCTTCTGCACAATGGTGACTATTGCACTGCACAATGGAAACTTCAATGTAACAGAAACTCTTTCAAATGTCAAACATAACTGAACATTAATAGATGTTTCCCTTCACATAAAATAGCATTTAATTTCTAAATTTACTCTCCATATCCAGCCATATGCAAAGCATGCTGGGAACTAACACTCACCTCTAAAATAAACAACGACAGGAAAACTTAATTTTCAAGTGATTCACCTTCTCAACTCAAGGATGAAGGGCTAGGTGTTTAATCCTCATACTGAACAATAGGCTTAGTTTTATGTGTTCATTTAGTGTAGGTAAAGCGAGAGGAAGAAAGAAAGAGACAATAGCTTCTCAAAGACATTCATTATTGAGATACGCAAAGCAGAGAGGACTAAGCAACACTGTAAATATCACTTATTGAAACTTAAATTAAATTCTTAAGCTTTGAATAAAGCTATTAAAAAAGAAGATGGTACTTTGTTTAACATGCAAACAAAGTGAAGTTCCTTTACATAGAAATAAGTTTAACTTTAAATTAATAAAGCCTTGTGTGTTATAGGAAGTACAAAACAAAACAAACAAACCCTTTAAATTTGTATTACATTATTACATAAGCTGTTCCCCAAATTGTTCTCAATCTATCATAAAACTTGAAAAGTACAAAATATAGGCCAGCCATACACATTCTAGGTCTTCTGTATATCAGTATCTCTCAGAGTGTTTTATATACACCTGAAAATGTAAGGTATGCAAAGAATATATCAACATAAGAATCTCCAAGTTAGGCTTAAAATGGCAAAATATTTTTATATGGATTTTAACTGAATTGTTCTCTAGCAACTTCCTTGTTTCTTTATTTGGCCAATGTGGTGCTATTTGAATGCTCTGAACTAAAGTGGGGGGAAGCTAATCAATATAGTATAACACTGTGACGCTCTTTCATCCCGATACAGAGTCAATACACAGACGGCAGGTATCGATTTTTAAATTATAATCATTATTATTCTGCATTTAAAAGGTACATCTGACATTTTGTGTCATTTCGAAAGTTCAAGAAGAAAGGTCAATTAACTTCGAGCTATTGACTCTTGTTTGAAAGCAGAGGCATAAAATTTGAGAAGATGGTGCATTTTTGAGCTATAAATTCCCATTTGGCTTATTCTGAGTTTATATTGTTTTTGTGCATGATCCTAGTTGAGTCATACTTCTTTATTTAGCATTTGAATACTTCAAAAAAGTCTAGTCCTTTAAATATAAAAAGGAGAGGAAGAGATAAAAGAAACATAGCCCTTTCAGCTAAAAGATTCTTCACAAAAGTAAGATGATCTGATTAAGCCTTTAGCAGCTTGAGCTCAATGTAATCAATATTTTCAGTGGTCACCTCCAGCTGTGTGGAAATACAAAGACATGTTGGACCACACCTAAAACAACTTTGGAGCCAGACAGAGACAGATCAGCATACCAGAATGGCCAGGAGAAAATATCTATAAACACCGTTTCTGAACTGATTGACCTTTTTAGAGTGGTTTAATAGAATCTGTCACAACATGATGAATCCTCCTTGCCACATTAGCTGCTGTTAGCGGCTTACGCTAAAGCTCCTCCCAGTCATTGCCATTGATTTTAAATGGACAACAAAATCTTATTCTGTAGGATAAAAAGTGGGAGGCTTGCAGAGCAAAGGCATCAAAGAGCTAAATGAAAAAGAAACATTATGAAAAGCTTTGGAGATCACTGTTAAAGCACAAAACACAACATAGCTGCTCCGACCTTTTCATGCTGAAAAATTATTAAATGATTAAATTTGCAATCCAACCTCAAATGCTTGTTTTAATTGTGTGAAAAAAAAAACATTATCAGTTCACAATAGGAAAATATCAACAATTACATGCCTTACTATTTTAACACCACCACAGATTCTACTTAACAGGAAACTGACAGCTGATCTTTATGGTACAAGATAAGGGACTTTCATATTTGGCACACCATTTTGCAATAGTATTATTTTAGTGAAAAGGTGTAGGCTAATCTTCTTTACCAATCCAAGCACAGAGGAACAGATAAGACAGAGTTCTGAAATGAAATATATTGATTTTGTGTGAAGGTGTACACATGTGTGGGTTTGTGCAAGTCTGGGGCTTTACACCTGGTGGATCACGTGAACATAAAGCAGCAGAGGAGAGGAGCAGAGGAAATCGATTTCAAAGATGTCGCAATAAGCCCAAACTAAAGAAAAGACAACTAGAGTCAATGGGAGGCACTACAGTAATCCAAACAATAGCTCTGCAGAATGCTTTCTGTAAATCTTGACAACTGGATCTGCCAACATCAGGTCTTTGGGCTCTGAAACCACCAACTCCAAAACGTGACATTACAAGAATTCAAGAGTGTTAAATTATAGAGGTCATTGGAGTTTTAGCAATTCTCAGTTGTAATTTTCTATTCATTTGACATTTTAATAAATTTTGCATTCTATACAAAATGACAGCAAAGTGACCTCTGTATTGCTCTTGGGGGGAGGGGGGATCAGTTTTACACAGAGCATTTCCTCCAATAATGAACTAGCAAATCTTTTTCATTTGATGTATTTCTAAATAATGCACAACCCCAAGGAGCAGGAGCCACATCAACTGGTCATAAATCAACACATAATCATTCGGCAGGAAATAAATTGCGTCTTTTATGCCCCCACTGCTTTAACTTTCTCCACTGTGTTTTATGATTACCCTGCAATTTAGTACAAATAAATCCAATATAAACCATTAAGACTACAGTTAAAATACTTTCTGGTGGAGCCATTTTCTGGAATAATGAAATCAGTTAAAAATAAGGTCTGAGGTGCAAGACAGGACATAAAAACCTAGGAGATCCTGGTTAGTTTGTCAGTGTGTGTGAACCAGAACTTGTGTGTAGCGGCCGACTAATGCATAATAGACCTGCTGTATTAAACTCATCTGTTTTTTTGGACATATATAAAGCAGTAATATAATAGCACTTTAATAATTTGACAAAATAATTTAATAATTAGTCAAATGAAGATGCTTCCATTATATTTTAATAAATGTACTGTATGCATATATACATAGTTTTCTAATAAACAATTAACAATGAATTAATTAATAATCAAATATAGAACCGCAGTTTTTTTTCCCCTTAAAACTAGACCCCTTCACTGCTGCTTTGTTCTTTTCTGGAGAGTCTGCTTTAACATCTACCTGGCAATCCATTGCCAACACTGTACTGCTATCCCTTATTGAACAGCTTATCCATTTTAAACATTCCATCTCTGTACCTCACAGAGAAGCTGATTCAAACTAAACATTTTCCATTTAGCCTAGTGAAAATTTGCCCACCAGTAATCTCTCTCACAACTGCCCTTTTTAAAGTACATCTAGAGATCTACCTACATTTTTAGTGAAAATCCCTACCGTATCCCTATTCATTGTATTGTCTGGGATTAAAGTTGTTGTCTGCTGGCATGAATCTTCATTTGCCTTGTTCCTTTTCTCTTGTTGTTCCCCTGTAGCTATAGCGGTTAATTTGTTCTAGATTAATAGCATATGCTTGAATTATTCTCATTTGGATAAATCTGTTAACAGGATTAAAAACAAACAAAAAATAATCACATAAAACATATCTGGCATAAATCTGATAAATTCCTCATTGTTTGCATCTTGCTCAACTACAACAGTTGCACATCTATTCCAGGAATGACCAATTCTGGTCCTGGAAGGCCACAGTCCTGCAGAGTTTATGATGCCTTGCAGTGCACCTGGGAAACTTGTACCTCTGAGTTGGGCATTCATCATTATAACATCATTACGACGAGTGGGAAACATAACACGGAAATCAGCTTGTGGTCTAAGATGTGGAACACCCCATTATGGAACATATCATGTATTGCCTCCACATTGGACTGAAACATTTTATCTTGTGTACCCAAACATACAGTGCATCAGGCAGAGTGGTGTTTACTTCTCCTGGATGCTGCTGTGCACAGGATATGGCCATCAAACAGTCACTTCAGTCTCTCTTGCCTGAACATGACCATTAGAGCAGGGAGAAGCTGGAGAGTAATATCTTGGCCGTTGTCTCATGTAGTGCATATGTCTTTGTGTGTGCGCTTAAGGACTGAGGAGGATACTGAATATATATATAGAGTGGATGTGGCTTCCTGTATTGTCATGCTGCTTCATGCCATGCCTCATTACACTGACACTACAGCAGTGGCAAAGGTATCAGCAGTGTACTCTATAACACGCGCACACACACACACACACACACACACGCGCGCGCATGCACGCACGCACACACGTCCTTGAGAGTTTTCCACAGTCTGTCATTAAGAACATACACAATGGGTCTCAATCACTAACTGTGTGTGTATATTTGCACGCTAATATTTTCATGCTCAAAATAATTATTCATAAATAAGAATGCCTTACATTTATTCTAAATTTAGAACAGAATTTAAAGCCACGTGTGAAAGGCTCCCAGTGGACTTGGAAACATGGATTTGTTATTTAAATATCCTTTGATTAGAATTTAAATAACTAAATTACTCTACAGTAAATCATATTTAGTTCAGAGTAACAAAAGACATGTATATTATAAGATGGACTAGAATAAATTCTGCATAAAAATTCATTTGTGTTTATTGTATATCAATTGCTTTTTAAATGGATGTACAGGAAAGTACACTGATGTCTCATAAGCCCTATTCAGATGGGATTAGTTTTACATGGAGAGGTGGGGTAAAGTAATTTTCACCAGACCTTCTCAGTGATTTTAGTCCTGCCTGAATGTGCCATCTCAGTAATCATTATGGACGATGGTGGAAAAAGTACACAGATCAAGTACTTGAGGAAAAGTACAGATATGTATTATTAAAGATACGTGAAAGTACTCATTTTTTTATGTACTTAAGTAAAAGTAAAAAGTATTTATAGGTAGATTTATTTAGCAATTTTATATAGACTACTTTATTTAATTTTATATTAGCACATATTTTTATAATCCTACAGCCCAAAATACCTGGAATTTTCCCAAAATAACCACTATATGGTTATTTATCAAGTCAAGATATATATTTTGTTGTTGATATGCTGACGAGAGTGATGTAGTAATGTTCACTGTGAAGCTTACACTGCCATGTATCTGAGTAAGAAAAAAAGTGTTTTAAAACTTGTTGTTTTGCAGAACTTCAGTTATATATGACATGAGAATACAGCCTGAAGTTTGGAAGAACATTTTAAGGAAAATATCATTATATTTTTATGATTTTTTTTTCTTCTCAAACCTTGTCTGTGGTGTAAAAACACCCCTGGCCAAATGCCCCCAGAGTGCATCAATTCCCACTTTAATAATTACTGTAGTTACCATGTTCTGAACATCACATCCTTTATTTTTCCCTCAGATGTAATCTATCTAAGTGGTTGAATAAAAAATATTTGGACTTTATATCTAAAAATTTCCTCAAGCTTGTTAGCTAAACAGTTAGCATCAGCTAACAATATTTACTTATTTTCAGTATGGTTATGAATAAACATTCATATCTATTCAGCTAAATGATCTAAACAATATAAAAATGTATACTGTTGATAAACAATATAAAAATTTATAAAAAGCATTTCAGTGAGCTTAAATAGATCAGTATAAATAGAACAGTATAACTTATGTTGTTTAGATCATCTAGCTGAGTAGATATGAATGTTTATTTACAGCAGATTTAGTTCAAAAACAAGTGACAGTTTTGACCTAAATATGATTTTCAGTTACAATAATTAATCCTAAAATTTGACATTAGTAACGTACTTGTCGCAGCATCAGAGCCCACGCGTGCTCACGAGATCTCCCAGTTTTTACTTGTGAGTGCAGTTCACTCGAGACTCGCTGTAAACGGATCATTTGAATCAGTGAGATGTCGTCTCGAGAACAGTTGCAATCAGATCATTCCAGTTCGTGAATTAATCGTTTGTTGCGATTTGCGAACCAATTTAACAGGTTCATTGAAAATAATCAGTTTGTTCATGAATCAGACACCGCTTCTGCGTCTCGGAGCACGTGATGTATTATGAGTAACGATATGTTTTATGAAATGTAGTGAAGTAAAATGTACGATCTTATGCTTTGGAATCGAGTGAAGTAAAAGTTACTCAAAATTAAACTACTCCAGTAAAGTACAGATACTTGAAAAATGTACTTAAGTACAGTAACGAAGCAGTTTTACTTCGTTACTGACCATCATGACTTTTACCTTCTACAAAAAGGTCCGGAAGAATTACCTCAGATAATACTAATCCCATGCGAATAGACCAGCTGTAAATATTTATGTAAATACTCCGTAATTTCCTATTTAAAATTAGTTTTCCGCATTTTTGCACGCTTGAAGAATCATTCAGTTGCATTCTATGCAGTGGGAAAAGTCTGTGGCAAACCTTGAATGTTTTCTGCATTTGACAAATCAAAAAGAAGGTCAAGAGCACTTGTTGGAGGCACGAAACATCTGTTAGTTTTAGTTAAGTGTCTATTGCAAACAGAATCCAATCATAATTTTATTTAATTTAATTAATAAATTGATCGATGTAGCACGCACATGACGACAGGGAGGTGACGGCGGTGCGTAAATCGAGTTACTCCTCCCTCTTCCGGTAGTTTTACTGAGATTTCTTATCCAGTATGAACTGACCATTAATATTACAGACGTACTGTGGTAAAATAACATTACTCCATCTACTCGTGAGAAACTAATCCAGTCCGAATAGGACTATACTCACCAAGCTGAAGTTTATTTTATTTTTTTCTTGGAGCCAAACTACAGCAAAAATGACTGTAACACTGTAACATATTAGTTTTGCAATTTAAAACAATATATTAATCTATTTTAATGTGCTAAAATTTAATTTATTTCTGTGATGGAAAAGCTGAATTTTCAGCAGCAATTACTAAAGGCTTCAGTGTCACATGATCCTTCAGAAATCATTGATGAAGTGAGACTGAGTCATAGAGTTGAAGAGTTTTTATCCACTTTTAACTCTAATATTTGGTATGTCAACCTATTGCAGCAATTGACCTTTCACAAAGAGCTCGACTGACAGGTGATCTGACCAATCAGAATGCATATATTATGCCACCACTGCTATCTGCCATCTTGCCTGATATCTACGGCCAGTCTCCATAGAAATCTATGTTAAAACGGGTTAAAAAGATTGACTGAATTGAAACTTTTTCAATATAACTAACTATAAATATGTTCAGAGGATTAAGCTGTGCTGTTGTTGGCTGCCACAGTAACAATAAGCTAAGGACTTCCTTAAAAGTACTTGTCTTGCGCACCAGAAAACCTGTCATATCTGGCGTTGTATGCATGGCTTGCAGCGCTAAAAGGTGTGCTCTTATCCTTCTGTGGACAAAATCTTGTGAACTTCGCCCCGATAGGGAGCTGTATATGCACATGTGCGCTCATCTGTTTTCAATGCAGCTAACCTCACATCACTTCATGTCATCTTCTCACTCATTAAACTATGACAGGTCCTTTACTGCAAATAGACGGTCACTGCGACACTCTAAAGCAGGGGTTCCCAACCCTGTTCCTCGAGATCTACCTTCCTGCAGAGTTCAGCTCTAACCCTGTGTTCCCAGGTTCGTAAGATCACAGAACTCGCTTCTCCACTGTGAATAAATCACCATCCGAATTATTATTTTAATTCTGAATATTCTATTTAATTCTGACTTCAAACTTTCAAAGGGTGTAGAAAGCCCATACATGGTTTGGCTTGTTTTTACTCATCAAAGATATGCTCTTCCTCACTCATAATAAGCCAGATTAATTAACATTAGAATGAGGATAAGAATAAAGAAAACTTTGTGTACTCACCTGTTTTGGAATAAAATCAGCTTGAGTATCTTTTCTGTATGTGCAAATAAGCAATATTAAAATGACTAGTGAACCCAGTGTCTTTAATTATTTACTTGGATAATGGTTCTCAATTTCTATCTTTTCTCTCACTCGCGCACAGGAGGCAAATGTCAAGGTACAGACATAGATTAAAACAAGGGAAAGGTGCAAAAGGTACAGTACAGATGGTGAAAAAAGGGGGGAGGCAAATGGAGCGGATGGTGGCTAATGTAGGATTTAATTGTCAAAGCGCACCACCTTCATTCTGTGGTGAGAATAAAACACTTTGTGCCAGCAGGAATAAAACTTCAGCTGTACCCCAGGCCCCAGAAAGCTCTCACACAGATGGTGGGAAAGAGACAGAGAGAGTTATCTGTTCCACAAAAAGTTCATGATTTAAAAAAAAATAAAAACTGGAAATGGAAAAGTTCAGCAGGCCTTCCGAAAGGCTGACTGAATCATGACACATTTGTCTCTTTGCAGGATCACCACTGTATTTTCCTGCTCTCTTCCATCCATTAGACTCAACCCTACAGTGCCTATAGATTATTTATTTATTTATTTTTTGTGCATACTTCCTGTCTACATATACATACAGACATTTCCCCAATCCAAAAATGTTAATGCACAAATGCAAAGCGAGAATGGCTTCATATATATCAAGTCAGCAGCACAATCACACCATTTGGATTTAAACCAAATGGTGAAGTCGTGGCCTAATGGTTAGAGAGTCGGACTTGTAATCCAAAGGTTGCGGGATCGAGTCTCGGGCTGGCAGGAATTATAGGTGGGGGGAGTGAATGTCCAGTGCTCTCTCCACCCTCAATACCACGACTGAGGTGCCCTTGAGCAAGGCACCGAACCCCCAACTGCTCCCTGGGCGCCGCAGCATAAATGGCTGCCCAATGCTCCGGGTGTGTGTTCACGGTGTGTGTGTGCACGTTGGATGGGATAAATGCAGAGCACGAATTCCGAGTATGGGTCACCATACTTGGCAGTATGTCACTTCACTTAAACTGATGGAAACTATATTAATAGCTAGTATCTAGTGTGCAGTAGTGAAGAGGAGACCCTTATCTAATGGGCAGCATGTTTCAGTTTAGGCAAAGTGTGTGACTGTATTCTGGCGTTAAACAGATGGCTTTGGATTCTGTCTGTCTGGCTGTCTGACTCATTGGCATCTGCTCCAGCTGGCATGGCAACTCACCTTGGCACAGACTGGCACCTCTGTGAGATGGTTTGCTCCTCTGTAAACAAGCAAAATTCAAGGTCCTACTGCCAGTGTGTGCCCAACAGCAAGGAGAAGCTCAGCTTCTGCTTTCACATGTGTATCCTTTTGGCCACACCAAAGCTCACACCATCTCTGTTGGTGACAGATTTGATATTTCATGGTGAAAAGAAACCCGATGGTTAGACTGAACGCTGAATATATTGATTCTTTTTTTATTTCCATGATGAATTTCTGTCAGCAAACTCTTTTATCTATCTTGGAAGTCACTGACATAAGTATCACGTGCACATGTATCTCTACAGGGGTTGCATGCCACACCACAGGGTTTCTTCCTGCTCAAATTACTATTAAATCATACCAGTGGGCAATATTCATCTTATTAATTAATAATCTAAAATAATTAAGCAAATTAGCAAGATGTCCTTCAAGATAATGAATGCTCAAGTCACTGTGTCACATGTACTGTCACAGTGGACTCTGGATGTTTAAGAATACATTCATAATTAATGCTCTCTCTCATCAGTTTATTAGGGTTTGGCGGTTTTTATGCAACTATAACCTCATGGGAATAAACAAAAACACAAGATTGATTGACATTTCTGGGAAATTTAACACTGAACTTCACATTTTGGTCTGAATGACAATTAAATGTAATCAAAATAAAAGAAGAAGTCCATTTTAATTTCTTCTCTGAGTTGAAGAGAGGAAAATCATTTCACCGAAACAAGCCACTAGAGAACTGCAGAATTAATTAACATAGTCTAATGAATCATTTGTATGTGCCGCATGCACTGACAGGTCTTAAGTGACCCGAAGTGTGTTTTATTGATCTCAGACATGGAGAATAATTTATCAACATATTCCAAACAAAATTCCATCACCAAACGCAGTTCATCATAATGCCTCATGCTTCATTGCATCTTGCATCAGTGCCACATGCAGCATTTAGATCCTTGTTATTTGAATCAAAACACAAGCTGGAATATTTGACAGTCAAACGGAGTAAAAGAAAAAAAAAAATATTGCAGGTGACCCATGAACTGCTTAGTAGCAAAGATCACAGTGTTGCATTATTATGCTCATAAGAAAAGCCCACAGTGTCTCTACAGAGAGTCAGTGTTATAATCAGTGACTAAAATTAAATCTATTTCACAATAATTTTCCAGTACATTGAAATAAAGCTGAAAAAAGTGGATTATTAGATGAAAAATGTATCAGAAACGTTAATAATTAGGACAAAAAAATAATAAAAAATTACTAAAACTGAATCACTGAAATAAAAATAAAACTAACTACAGTGCCGCCCACTAATATTGGCACCCTTTGTAAATAAGAGCAAAGGCGGCTGTGAAAATAGATCTGCATCATTTATCTTTTTGATCTTTCATTCAAAAAAATTCACAAAATTCTAAACTTTCATTGAAGTAAAACAATTGCAAGTGGGGGGGAACTCACATTATAAAATAAATGTTTTTCTCCAATGCATGTTGGCTACCATTATTGGCACCCCTAGAAATTCTTACGAGTAAAATATCTCTGAAGTAGCACACCAGGGTGATTATGAACATGAAATTGTTCAGCCATGATATATACATAAATATGAGTAAAACAAAGGCCAAATTCCCTTAATAATCCATCACAAGGAATAAAACCAAATAAATCAGTTCTGATGTGAATAACAAGATTGTTGAGCCTCACAAAACAAAAAAGCTGTAAGAAAATAGCTAAAGCATTGAACATCCCCATTTCCACCATCAGCTCAATAATTAAGAAGTTCCAAAAAAAAAAACCTCCTGGCGCATCCAAAAACAAACTCCAGCATATTCAGTTGTCAGACACAACAAATGGGACTGGCTTCTATGGTCTGGCCTTACATGTAAAATGAATTGCCCCCTCCTGTTAAATCATGAAAGAACTGTGATTAACCACATTATTTTAGAAAACCAGCCAGGCCTGATTACTGCCAGACCTGTTGAATCAAGAAAACACTTAAACAGGACCTGCCTGACAAAGTGAAGTAGACCAAAAGATCCTCAAAAGTTACACATCATGGTAAGATCCAAAGAAATTCAGGAATAAATGAGAAAGAAAGTAATTGAGATCTATCAGTCTGGAAAAGGTTATAAAGCCATTTCTAAAGCTTTGTGACTCCAGCGAACCACAGTGAGAGCCATTATCCACAAATGGCGACAACATGGAACAGTGGTGAACCTTCCCAGGAGTGGCCGGCCGACCAAAATTACCCCTGCATGGCAGAGTTCCAAGATGAAAACTGCTGCTGAGCAAAAAGAACATAAAGACTCGTCTCAGTTTTGCCAGAAAACATCTTGATGATCCCCAAGACTTTTGGGGAAATACTCTGTGGACTGACGAGACAAAAGTTGAACTTTTTGGAAGGTGTGTGTGTGTGTGTCCCATTACATCTGGCATAAAAGTATCACAGCATTTCCGAAAAAGAACATCATACCAGCAGTAAAATATGGTGGTGGTAGTTTGATGGTCTGGGGCTGTTTTGCTCCTTTACTTCACAACATTCCAAAGCATAATATTGTTCTTTTTACTGCACTACGTTTCATATTAAATATCATATTAAATATTAGAAATCTATTGCTTTCTTTCTTTTACTCAAGTAAAAATAATTCAAATATTTACATGAGTGCAAGAAAGTAATACATTTTTAATGTTCTTAAGTATTAAAGGTAAAAAAAAAAAAAAAAACTTAAAATGTATGAAATGTAGTGCAGTAAAAGGTATGACATTATGCTTTGGAATGTAGTGAAGTTAAGTTTTACAAAGAAAAACACTCTGATAAACTACAGATACTTTTTAAATTTACTTGCGTAAAGTAAAAATACTCCACTACTGTCTGCTTCTGCCCAGATTTGAAGACTACAATAAAATTTCACTTCCACTGTTTCACTTCTACTTTGGTTTTCAAAAAGCCTTTTTCCAAAAGGTACATCTTATAATCAGGGTCGTTTTATATTCGGGTCAATACGATATATATATACAAACCCGATTCCAAAAAAGTTGGGACACTGTACAAATTGTGAATAAAAACAGAATGCAATGATGTGGAAGTTTCAAATTTCAATATTTTATTCAGAATACAACATAGATGACATATCAAATGTTTAAACTGAGAACATTTGTAATTTTAAGGGAAACATAAGTTTATTTTCAATTTCATGGCATCAACACATCTCAAAAAAGTTGGGACAAGGCCATGTTTACCACTGTGTGGCATACCCTCTTTTTTTTATAATAGTCTGCAAACGTCTGGGGACTGAGGAGACAAGTTGCTGAAGTTTAGGAATAGGAACGTTGTCCCATTCTTGTCTAATACAGGCTTCTAGTTGCTCAACTGTCTTAGGTCTTCTTTGTCGCATCTTCCTCTTTATGATGCGCCAAATGTTTTCTATGGGTGAAAGATCTGGACTGCAGGCTGGCCATTTCAGTACCCGGATCCTCCTTCTACGCAGCCATGATGTTGTAATTGATGCAGTATGTGGTCTGGCATTGTCATGTTGGAAAATGCAAGGTCTTCCCTGAAAGAGACAACGTCTGGATGGGAGCATATGTTGTTCTAGAACTTGGATATACCTTTCAGCATTGATGGTGCCTTTCCAGATGTGTAAGCTGCCCATGCCACACGCACTCATGCAACCCCATACCATCAGAGATAGAGGTAGAGCCTGCGCTTCTGGATCATTTTTAGATATGGCTTCTTTTTTGAACTATAGAGTTTTAGCCAGCAACGGCGAATGGCATGGTGGATTGTGTTCACCGACAATGTTTTCTGGAAGTATTCCTGAGCCCATGTTGTGATTTCCATTACAGTAGCATTCCTGCATGTGATGCAGTGCCGTCTAAGGGCCCGAAGATCACGGGCATCCAGTATGGTTTTCCGGCCTTGACCTTTACGCACAGAGATTTTTCCAGATTCTCTGAATCTTTGGATGATATTATGCACTGTAGATGATGATAACTTCAAACTCTTTGCAATTTTTCTCTGAGAAAATCCTTTCTGATATTGCTCCACTATTTTTCACCACAGCATTGGGGGAATTGGTGATCCTCTTGCCATCTTGACTTCTGAGAGACACTGCCACTCTGAGAGGCTCTTTTTATACCCAATCATGTTGCCAATTGACCTAATAAGTTGCAAATTGGTCCTCCAGCTGTTCCTTATATGTACATTTAACTTTTCCGGCCTCTTATTGCTACCTGTCCCAACTTTTTTGGAATGTGTAGCTCTCATGAAATCCAAAATGAGCCAATATTTGGCATGACATTTCAAAATGTCCCACTTTCAACATTTGATATGTTATTTATATTCTATTGTGAATAAAATATAAGTTTATGAGATTTGTAAATTATTGCATTCCTTTTTTATTCGTAATTTGTACAGTGTCCCAACTTTTTTGGAATCGGGTTTGTATATACCGGGTGTTTTTATAAAGTAATACAAATGACAAAAGTTACTAAAACCTAGACTCAATTTAAAATAAAAATAAGAGAAATAAAAGCTTATTGAATGTATTAGTAAATATTATAATGGTATATATATAATTAGTGCTGGGTGGTATGACCAAAAATTTGTATCACAGCATTTTTCAAAATTATACCGCTTTCATGGAATATGATGGTATTTTTTTTTTATTTTTATGCATGACTGGATGTTAACCACATTTTCTACTGATTGAGAGGGGAAATACTGCAGTAGATTGACTTAGAATGCCCTATTTTACTGTCATGATGAGTGAATATTGTAGAAAAATTCCACACTAAATAGTTTTGAGTTTTAGCTCCATCAAGTTGATTCTTTATCGTCTATTTTTTATCTTAAAAACAATTTTATACACTATCATTTTTGTTTCTATAACGTGTGAATATATCCCCTATAGCATTCTAAAACAAAACCAATCAGAGCGCCTTGTTATCACTAGTTTTATTTTGATTTCTCTAGTCTACTATTAGCCTATAGCCCATTAGCATCGGCAGCATGGCTGCCGCTAATCTCGCTTAGATTGCTAATACTCTATTCACACACATTACCATTGTTTCACTGTTACTTGCTTAAATAGCGGATTTGTGTCTACCTTTGAGTGCAGGTGAGGACACATTCGAGCTGCATTCGGTGCAGCTGGAGCTGGAGGCCATGGAGAAGCAGATCCGCGACCTGGTGGAGAAGCAGGCCCAGCTGAGAGAGCGGAGAGCCGCGCTGGAAACATCCCGGGCTAACGCTCACAAGTCCGGGGTAAGTATACAGCACGCTGCTAACACTCCCACCACCTCTACTCAGTGTGTTTCTCTGCACAGACCCTGTGCACCCAGGACACAATCTTCCCAGATGTCCTTCACTCCGGCGCCGGGACGCCACGGACCCTGGATGCACCAGCAGCGGAAGACGTGAGCCAGGCCCCGGGCGACGACCTCTCCCCGTCCGCCACCTCCGGTCTTCGAGATCTCCACCCGGAACCGCTTCACTCCCCTCCGCGAGATGGAACGCGGCGCTGTGATCGTCGGAGACTCCATCGTCCGGCACGTCCATGCTACGTTAGCTGAAGGTAAAGTGCACTCACTGTTTCCCCAGTGCTCGTGTTCTCTATGTTTCTGTGCAGATACCCACGATCCTGAAGGGCGATGAGAGCATCGGTGCTGTCGTGCTGCACGCAAGGGTTAACGACACCAAGCTGCGGCAGACGGAGACACTGAAGAGGGACTTCAGGAGCCTGATCGAGACGGTACGCAGCACATCGCCCGCGACGACGATCATTGTGTCAGGACTGCTTCCCACGTATCGACGAGGACACGAAAGGTTCAGTAGACTTTTTGCTTTAAACGAATGGTTATTGTCATGGTGTAAAGAACAGCAACTGCTCTTTGTTAATAATTGGAATATTTTCTGGGAGCGTCCTAGGCTTTTCCATGCTGATGGCCTGCACCCTAGCAGAGTCGGAGCGGAACTCCTGTCGGACAACATCTCCAGGACGCTACGCTCCATCTGACTAGTAAGCCAATTCTCAAATAACTACTATGATGACTTTTGTTCTACCCACTTAAAAGATAGAAGTACTTGCGTTGTCCAATCTATACAGACTGTCTGTTCCCTGAATAGTGAGGTCAAAATATAAATTTAATGCAGGATCTTGAAAAAATCTGATCGTGATTAAACCAGAAAAACGCAAAATAAATGAACAATTTTTTTTTTTAAAGCTTGGGCTCCTAAACATTAGATCACTCACACCCAAAGCAGTTATCGTAAATGAAATGATCACAGATAATAATTTTTATGTACTCTGCCTGACTGAAACCTGGCTTAAACCAAATGAATATTTTGGTCTAAATGAGTCTACTCCACCAAGCTACTGTTATAAACATGAGCCCCGTCAGACTGGTCGTGGCAGCGGTGTGGCAACAATATATAGTGATATTCTCAATGTTACTCAGAAAACAGGATACAGGAGGTTTAACTCATTCGAAATACTTCTGCTTAATGTTACACTGTTAGATATGCAAAATAAATCTCTACTATCTCTTGCTCTGGCTACTGTGTATAGACCGCCAGGGCCATATACAGATTTCCTAAAAGAATTTGCAGATTTCGTCTCAGATCTATTGGTTAATATTGATAAAGTGCTAATTGTCTGAGATTTTAACATTCACGTTGATAATACAAATGATGCATTAGGACTTGCGTTTAATGACCTAATAATCTCTTTTGGAGTCAAGCAAAACGTCACCGGGCCCACTCATAGTTTCAATCATACGCTAGATTTAATTATATCGCATAGAATTGATCTTACAGATAAAGATAAGGTACCTCAAAGTGATGATGTTACTGATCATTTCCTTGTATCGTGCATGCTGCGCATTACTGATATTAGTTATATGGCTCCGCGTTATCATCCGGGCAGAACTATTGTCCAAGCCACCAAAGACAGATTCACAAATAACCTGCCTGATGTATCTCAACTGCTCTGTGTACCCATAAATACACATGAACTAGACGAAATGACTAGCAACATGGGCACTATCTTCTCTAATACATTAGAAGCTGTTGCCCCCCTCAAATTGAAAAAGGTTAGAGAAAAACGTTCTGCTCCATGGTACAGCAGTTATACCCATTCTCTCAAGAAAGAAACTCGTATTCTTGAGCGCAAATGGAGAAAAACTAAATTAGAAGTTTGTAGAATTGCGTGGAAAAACAGTATGTCCAGCTATAGGCAGGCTCTAAAAGCTGCCAGGGTCGAGCATATCCGCAAACTCATAGATAATAACCAAAGCAATCCAAGGTTCTTATTTAGCACAGTGGCTAGACTAACAAATAAACAGACACCACCCGATCTAAATATTCCCTCACAGTTTAATAGTAATGATTTTATGAATTTCTTTTCTGATAAAATAGATAACATCAGAAATACAATATCAAATGTAGATTCTACTGCGTCTAGTATTTCAGCTTCATTCATCGCACCCAAAGAAAAACTGCAGTGCTTTACAACTATAGGACAGGAAGAGCTAAATAAACTTATCAGTGCATCTAAACCAACAACGTGTTTATTAGATCCTGTACCCACTAAACTACGGAAAGAGTTGTTACCTGTAGCAGAAGAACCGCTTCTCAATATTATTAACTCATCGTTATATTTAGGTCACGTCCCAAAACCATTCAAGGTGGCGGTTATTAAGCCTCTTATTAAGAAACCACAACTAGATGAAATGAACTGGCAAATTACAGACCAAATCAAATCTTCCGTTTTCAATTTCAAATCTTCCGTTTATGTAAAAAATTTTAGAAAAAGTTGTGTCTACTCAATTATGCTCCTTTTTGCAAAAAAATGATCTCTATGAAGAATTTCAATCAGGTTTCAGGCCCAATCATAGTACAGAAACTGCACTTGTTAAAATTACGAATGACTTACTACTTGCTTCAGATCAAGGCTGCACCTCATTGCTAGTATTACTTGATCTTAGTGCTGCGTTTGACACTATAGACCATAATATACTCATAGATCGATTACAAAACTATATTGGTATTCAAGGACAAGCTTTAAGATGGTTTAGATCCTACCTGTCCGATCGCTACCACTTTGTTCATTTAAATGGGGAGTCATCTCAATTATCACCAGTAAAGTATGGAGTACCACAAGGATCTGTCCTAGGTCCTCTGCTATTTTCAATTTACATGTTGCCCCTTGGAAATATTATTAGAAAACACGGGATACGTTTTCATTGCTATGCTGATGATACTCAATTATATATCTCAACAAGACCAGATGAAACTTCTCAACTATCTAAGCTAATAGATTGTGTAAAAAGTGTAAAAGATTGGATGACCAATAATTTCCTCCTACTAAATTCAGATAAGACAGAGATATTACTTATTGGACCAAAAAACAGTACACAGAATCTCGTGGATTATAATTTGCAACTAGACAGATGTACTGGGTGTTATTTTAGACAGCAACTTGTCCTTTGAAAATCATATTTCCCATGTTACAAAAACAGCATTCTTCCATCTCAGGAACATTGCTAAGCTTCGAAGCATGCTACCTGTTTCTGATGCAGAAAAGCTAGTTCATGCATTCATGACCTCTAGACTGGACTATTGTAATGCACTGCTAGCTGGTTGTCCTGCATCTTCAATAAACAAGCTACAGATAGTCCAAAATGCAGCGGCTAGAGTTCTTACCAGATCAAGAAAATATGATCATATTACTCCAATTTTACAGTCTCTGCACTGACTACCTATTAAGTTCCGTATCATTTACAAATTATTATTACTTGCCTATAAGGCCCTAAATGTTTAGCTCCTGCGTACCTAACTTGTCTTCTACCACGCTATAATCCAACCCGCTCCCTAAGGTCGCAAAACTCTGGACTTTTGGTAGTACCTAGGATAGCAAAGTCCACTAAAGGAGGTAGAGCTTTTTCACATTTGGCTCCCAAACTCTGGAATAGCCTTCCTGATAACATTCGGGGTTCAGACACACTCTCTCTGTTTAAATCTAGATTAAAGACACATCTCTTTAGCCAAGCATACACATAATGCATTTTATAATCTTGTACTGCAGTTATATCTGATCAAATGTACATTATTATTATTCTTTAGCTTGGGTTGAACAATTTATTTTTGCTTAGATGGAACAGCAGCTACGCTAATCATGTCTCTGCTTGTCTCTACGTTTCTGCCATGGGATTAACATCCCGTGGTAGCCAGGAATTACAGAACTTCAGTCTGGATCCAACCATTACATGATCTGAGATGACCGAACACCTGAGATGGAGGATCAGCGCCGGGAGATGACGTATGTGTCCCTGATCGTAGGCAGAGGCCAAACACCTGGATGAACGCCAGAGACAGATCCCCATTGAGGACCCCGCCACTTAGACAGCCATCGGAAAAGACCACTGGAACCAGCTGAGCCCATTCAATCTGACTTGCTGCAGTTTGGAACTGAACTGCTGGTTTGTTTGACCAGAGGAGAATTGGCCCCCCGACTGAGTCTGGTTTCTCCCAAGGTTTTTCTCCATTCTGTCACCGATGGAGTTTTGGTTCCTTGCCGCTGTCGCCTCTGGCTTGCTTAGTTGGGGACGCTTCATTTCCAGCGATATCGCCGACCTTATTGCAAAGACACTATTTAAACTTATTGACACATTATTTTCCTTTTTTTGATATTGTGCAGTGCTTTGACACAATTTGCATTGTAAAAAGCGTTATATAAATAAAGGTGACTTGAATTGACTTTGATTTTGTTAGTGAGAGTATTTGTTATTGCAATTGAAAACCAAAGAGCACCTCTTCATATTAAAATGCTGTGTAATTAATTACTCTTCTCCGCGCATTACAAGAATGCTGTCCTGACGAAGCCTCGATTCGCGCTGGCTGTAACTGCATTATATACTGTATATATATATATATATATATATCTGTGAAAATATAATTATATATAGATAGATATATTAGAGTGGAATGACAGCTACATTCGTTTTGCGTTTGCCAGGACAGCTATAAAGCCGCAATAAGCCCGCAGAGCAAATTTGTCAATCCATCTTGATGAATGACGCAGAGGAACGTAAACAAGTGAACCCTGACCATTAAGAGGACAGCTTTACTCGCACGTGACTTGCATAAACACATTTTGGTACGCTTTGCAATGTTGCCGTGTGAAAGCGAACCGAACCAAGAAGAAAATGCAACAATGTAACAAACGAATCCCTGTTTCGGAACAAAGCAAACGATCTACAGGTCTGAAAGCACCCTTAGAAACATTGCCAAGCTTCGAAACATGCTACCTGTTTCTGATGCAGAAAAGCTAGTTCATGCATTCATGACCTCTAGATTGGACAATTGCAATGCACTGCTAGGTGGTTGTCCTGCATCTTCAATAAACAAGCTACAGATAATCCAAAATGCAGCGAGTTCTTACCAGGTCAAGAAAATATGATCATATTACCCCAATTTTTCAGTCTCTGCACTGGCTACCTATTAAGTTCCATATCATTTACAAAATATTATTACTTGCCTATAAGGCCCTAAATGGTTTAACTCCTGTGTACCTAACTCGTCTTCTACCACGCTACAATCCAACCCAAGATTTCAAGATTTTATTTTATTTGTCACATACACAATTATACAGGGTATAACCAGCAGTGAAATGTAGGTCAGGTCTGCTCCAAGGACAGTGCAATTATAAAGTATACAAATATTAAGAAAAAGAAAAGTAGAAAAAAAAGAGAACAAAATAAAATAAAAGATAAAAACATATAAATATAAATATGAATGTGCAGGTCAGTATGTTGTTGACTTAAATAGTAATAAGAGGAATGTGCAAAAAGAATGTGCAAAAAGTTGTCCAGGGTATTTAAATAGCAGCAATATGAGGTAGAGAAAAATTATGAATAGCTATTGATATGGTGATATTTACATGGAGTCATGTGATGTTATGACACAGAGTTAGAGTTTAGGAGCCTGATGGCCTGGGGGAAGAAGCTCCTCCTAAGTCTCTCAGTGTTTGCCATCAGACTACGGAAGCGCTTACCAGATGGAAGCAAAGTGAATAGTCGGTTACCAGGGTGATTTGAGTCCTTGATTATTTTTTTAAACTAAATATGTACCCAGAAAGTGTATTGACTCATCTCAGTGTGGTATGGAAACAGCTCCAATCAGGACTGCAAAGCACTACAGAGAGTTGTGCGCTTAGCTGAGCGCATCTCAGGGTCTGCTCTCCCCTCTCTGCAGGACATCTACCTCATATCACTTAGTAACACATGCAGCTGTGTCCTCACCACAGTGCAACAGTGAAAAGAGAACAGTGTCGCATTCTGAGCATTGTTTAAGTGACATACACTTGTATTGAAGTATTTTAAAAATTCATATATAACAAAAATAAAAAACGGTATTCGGTATGAACCGGTATACTACCCAGCACTATAAATAATACTAAATCAGAGAATACACTTTCTGTAGCTTTGGATACAAAGAATATCTTACATATGGTCTCCTCTCAGAGTCCAACATTTTTTGTTTCTTCCTAATCTGTAACATTTCTGTACAAACATAAAAGGGACCTGAACCAGTCTCAGCAGTGACTTTTGATGCCCTGCAGGTTGGCACTGAGTGTACTAAAACCATTTTCAGTTTTCATATATAAAATGAAACCATCAATAGAATTCTCTGCAGTGCTATTTGGACATTTTAGAGTTATTACAGGCCCTGTTACAGAAGTGTTTATGTGTGTATCTGAGGATTTATCTGTCAGTCATGGTAGCGATGATTTTATTTCTCACTCTTTACCAATTGTGTCCTATAATTCAAACAATGCCTAATAATATCTAGGCACACTCAAGTTGCATATGTTCTGGAAATTAGCTAGACTCACCCATATCACATCCTCTTGTCTATATGGTCTCCAGGTTCGTCCAGAGTCACTGTACTGCAGCTGATAGCGAGTGACCCAGTCAGAGCTGCCCCACCGACCCTGGGTCGCAATGGATGTGACCTTCAACCTGTCCCGTAGGTCCAGCTGTAGCCAAGGTTGTTGGTCTTCTCCATTTGGAGACCATCCCCCACCACCTAAAGGCACAGATTAAGAGCCAATGCCTTAAAACATACTGAGGAATGAAACAGAATTGAGGCGTTACTCTCCCCATGATTCAAGCACTCACTAAGATTTCATACTCTTGTTCATCATACTGACAGGACTGAAGCTTAGTGGTTAGAGGAAAAAATTAATTAAATTTGTTCCAGCAGTTTTGTGGCTCAGCCTCTCTCTTTTTGAGATAGAAATCGCCAGTCCATCCCTGGAGGACAGCAGACAGACCTCAGCGCAGTATAATATTACAGCGGTTAAAAAAGGCAGTTTGGAAATTACACAGCATGTTTCTAAACTTGTCTTATTGTAGTTTTTCCTGCATCGATTGTTCAGAAAGGAGACATTCACATATACACACAACAACTTTTCAACACACAGAATTCTTGGAAATATTTGTCCACCCACGCAGATGTACTGAGTACCCACCTCCTTTTCTTTTTATTTCTCCAGAATTCAGTAAATGGTACCTGCAGGAAGGATTATGCTGACAGACAAGACAATCTATAAATCGAGTAAGTGGTACATTAAAGGAGCTGTGTTTGATTTCCGCAGGTCCCATGATAGCAAAGAAATGACATGTACCTTGGAACAACGATAAAGAACACTGCCCGCGTTTTCTAATGCAAAATTTGCTTTTGGTTTCTAAAATAACTTTTGGAATGAATGCAGAACATCTTCAGAAACTGCAGCCTTTGAATCTGCCAAAGAAATAGGCTCTCGTTATTTGTGCAATATGTATTTTCTACAGTAATTTCATAATTATTGTTTTAACTACATGTCAGCTTCCACTGCGTGATGTAACCTATTTTAGTACTGTTAGAATTCCAACGGAATTCAAGATATACAGGGCCATTTTCAGTTTTGTCTTATGTTTATATCAAATTATATAGTTAAGTAATAATCACGCAAGTAAAAGTGCTGTTTTTCACAAATATCAACACAACTGTGAAATGTCATTGTTTATTAAACTACTTCATAAAATCAGTACAAGTTAACATTTTGATTTACAATTTAGACACAATTTCAGTATTGTCTGTTTTCGCTTTACATTGCCAAACAAATATTTCCAAATGGAACCACAGTGCCTCTGAGCAACACATGGTGCAAGGGTAAACTGAGGGTAAAAATGATTTATATCTAAATTATGACCATTTCTGATGGTCCATACTAGGATTATAAATGCACCTTAGAAAATATAAAATAATTAAAAAAAAATAATTTCATGGTTATTGTATTGTATCTTTAAAAATAACTTCATAGTATTACTAATGCAATTTTAAAAGCAATGTAAATGTTTGTAAGCAACTCCGAACTGCATCAAAAGTTACTGTCTGTTCTAAAAGTTACTACAGATGCAGTTTTTATGACACTTGTGCAGTGCAAAGAAGGATTTAGGTTGATACAGATTTCATTTAACTGGTAACAGTGTTTTATTACTCTAGGTAAGGATTAAGCTATTGACATATAATGCATACATCTAACAACTGGCATTAGTTCTAACCAGTTCTAACAAGCGGAATTTTTTGGTGCTCAAGTTAAAGCTGCTTTTCGAGAGGACATCAAGCTGGGGTGGAAAAAGGAAACCCTCAAGGTCAGGTGTGACAGGGTTGCCTCGGGCAAGTTAGAACAAGATGGTCAGATAATAAATGCTTCATCAGTGCTGTTCAGTGACTGGGTACATAATCTGTGAAGATTTTCGTAAAAGGTCAGGGTGAACACTCCAAGCTCATTACATTCCACTGCAGCCTTCATGAGGAGGAAGATAAAACATTCTTATACAGCATGTGCATCCAGAAAATTTATTTTTAGCCTGAGCAATTTATTTAATTTATTAAATAATTTACAAATTGACACAAATAATAAGCACAGACATAAATTACAACTTACAGATCCTGTATTCCAATGACCATCAGAGGCAGATAATGAATAGATGGGTAGATCAAACGATAACAACATTTGGTGTCTGTGCACGTTTGGATCAGGCTGGCAGTGACTGGGAACGAACTGCCTATCTGTGTCTCAGAGCAAAACGAAACCTCCTGCTGTTACGAAGCAAGAGGAATGACGAGAAAAAGAAATGCCTTGGGGGCAACAGGGACAAGCCGACATATCGTAGCCCCACTTATTGCTGCTGGAAGACACCGTTGATCCAAAAAGTTACAAATCCCCTACAGAGTTTGGTAGTGTGATCATTTGAGTGCCACCAAGCATCATAAGGACATTTTTGGAGTGGGCCATGATGTCAAGCATCTTACAGTGCACAAAACAAAGCTCTCAGAGGACCTCGGCGTAAGCTGGTATTTATGACATGTCTATGCTTAACTGCTTAATTGGCTGGGGAGCTTTCTCAAGTGCTTCTACAGACTGTAATCAGCTGCTGATTGTAAGGTTGCATTAATCAAACTGCTCTCCACCTCCCTGAATTAAAAACCACAACACGTTTGCTTAGTTATAATTTATACAGTCCTCTTGTTATACCCCATGCTTTACCAAAGCTCAGTCTGGCACAATAGTTCGACAGTGAGTGTTTCAGGATCATTAAGCAAATCAAGAGCAGCCATTATACTCCTTCTGGATTTGATTCCTGATGGTTTTTGGGGCTGCTGTTGTTCAGGAAACATGCATCCACTGGCATTTCTGATTTAAACAGATTCAACCAATAATAATAATAATAATAATAATATATTTTGGAACTACACAAGGGTGAGCAAATAGTAACAAAATATTCATTTTGAGTACATTTACCTTTTAGTTCATGTTAGGACAATATCTTAGTGTAAAACTTCTCATTCAAAAAACTATGACCAAGGCTGCGTTTATTGGTGCCAGTGATTTTTACTATCTGCTTAGGATTACAATGTTTTTGGCAGCCCTGGAAAAGCTTTTGGATGGAAATCTGCAAACACTGAATGAGAATTTGTAAATGTGGCAGGAGGGGCGGGTTTTCTTGCATCGTTGTTTGCGTCACTCGGTGAACTGCTGCGTCGTTTACACGCTTCTGTCACTTCCCGGAACCGGATGAGAGTGCTCAAGACGGTAAGAAGAATGTGCTGCTAGGTTATGCTATGTGTTTAGTTACGAGAGGTACACTCTCTGTCTAACGTATGTTTAAGAATAGTCAATTTTTTTTTTAGAGTGCTTTAGTCTTGACACTACGAGTTTTATTGCCGTGCCGCTCGTTACTGTCTATATAAACTGTTTCAAATAATTATTTATTTGAGTCATTGGTTGCCAAATTTGATTTATTTGGTTGTTTTTGACTAATTGATGTGTATCCTCTTTGTTGTGGCAGGGCCTGAGCACCACGGGCAGAGGACTGATTCTATTCTAGGTGCTGGTATCTTCCTCACAGTGTGCAGTGACCATCTCACTGTGTGTTGTGACTTGTCTTAAAATGTGTCTGTGTGTGTGTGTGTGTGTGTGTGTGTGTGTGTGTGTGTACACAGTGGAGTGCAGTGATTCACCTGCAGGTAGTGTGGCCTGACGCCCGTTTCACACATACTTCGTGTGCAGTACGTATGCGGTGCGTGTTGCAGTACGTATGCGGTGCGGAAGCATGACGAGCCATTGTGCTTTCACACATCACACGTTTGCAGTGCGCTACTGATCCGCAGTTTCTGTGTGCAACAAATTCAAAAATGGGTAATTAATTTTGATTTTGTGTTTTTCCACCTCCACGATGAGACGAGTGTCATCCATATCACCTTCTTTTTGAGTACTTTTCTGTCCGACAGCCTGTCACGTGATTGCCAGCGAGTGTTCCCCCCAAACCCCTCCCCAACATATATATTATGTATTTCTTGAGGGAAAAAAATAGTAATATCTGATCGCATTTTGCAACTCTTGGGACTATACTGATTTTACTTTTTTTTACTTCTTGACCCTGTAATTTATTAACTGTAGAACACATTAACTGCAATTATAAATGCTTATATGATGAAATTATTATAGTTTCTTGTCAATTTTATTGTTTATTTGTTTATTTTAATGTGAACAATGCGCTGTCACTTTAATTCACTGCGGTGCAGCACAGCAAAAATAGACTCGGTGCGGAAACGATCACTGCACAGCTGTATACGCACCGCAACTGGAACGGATCGACGGACTGCAACCGCGTGCAGTGTGAAAGCTCTAACCTGTTAACATGGGTACGGAAAAAAATACGCACTGCAAACGCACTGCACACGGAGTATGTGTGAAACAGGCGTGATTATCCACCTCTACTGGTAAGCTCTAGTCCCTGGCCCTTGACATGTTTCAAAACTCAGTGGCCAAAACTCTGAAACAGAGTTTCAGCTTTTGTTTTAACATTGTTTTTATACACGATTTGTCAATACAGAGATAATTTTTGTATTGTTACACTTGTCTCTGACTCTAATTAGTGATACAGGTCTGTGCATGCCTCTGAAGGTGGTTCATTCTAATTCTTTGGGTGAAATTCTTATAGTGGCGTAGTCGGAGTGAGACTGGTATCTGGTTCATTTTCCATTGTACTTAAAGCTAAAATTCCTAGGGCCTTCATTCTCCCACCACATAAACATGGATTTGAATATTAACTGACACCAAGCATTAATGGAGTAAAAAAAAAAAAAAAACTCCCTTGACAAATGACATTTGATTACTAAAACTTTTTAAAATTCCTTTACCTTCCTTCGAGTCCAAATTTACATTTTGAATGGTTGTTGCATATTGTCATTAGAGATATTGCATATTATGTTGCATAAATATGTTGCATATTTGTCAATGTGTTGTCACACTTGAGAAATGACTTAAAATCTTAAAATGTTGCTTCAGGCACAGCTAATCACCAGAGCTTTTCACATCAGTACTGCTCATGGACACCAGCAGACTGTTATATTCCCTTCAACGAAAGTATAAAGTCTTCTAAATCTTTTTTGCAGTGTTTGTGGAAGTTAAATCACATTATGTTAGGTATTCATAAAAAAGCTTTACGTCAACACTTTCCTCTGACAAGGACAAATTTCCCTTCTGCTTAATTCTCTAGTCACATAAACACAGACAACTGTGGATGTTATTTGGTACAAACAAGGCAGGAGAACAACGAGACAGGAACACATACCTTCTCTTCTGTTGAGTTTAGCATAGTGTGGTGACCTTCTGTCAGAGAATTTTGATGAGTTCTGGAAGGAAGATGGGGGTAGTGTCGTCACCAGTGGCTCTTCACAGTAATCTGGATAAAAAAAATATAACGAAAACATGCATTACAACCAAAAACCTTTAGTTGGTTATTTGAAACACAAAAGAGCTAATAATATTACATTTTACAAGTACTAAGCAAAAACCTATTTTACAGGGACAATTTTAAATATTCTACTCTATACTATATCATACAGAACTGACCGACAGCTTCAGTGATTATAAAAGGAGTGCTCTTTACTGGCTTATTGCCGGATACAGTTTACTAAAAAGATAATTTCAGCTCATTAATGGGGTTCAAATCTGAAACAAAACAACTTTAACTCTCCTTTAATTTTAGTGGCGGAGTCTCATATTGCAGGGTGTAATGTAAAGACATCTGCTCTCTGCAAAGACGGACAGTTTGTGAGAGTTAATTAAAGTCTTGATTCTTGCAAGCTGTCACATGTAGCCTGCCTTTCATCCGCCTGCATTGTGAGTGCCAATCTGTCACTGACCTCAGTCTGTTTTTAAAGAATTCATTTCAATGTTTCATGTTTGAAAACGTCTGCATTGTCAGGAATTGTATCCTCCTTCAAGAACTTGAATTTCATAATAGGATTCAAACCAAAGCTGGGAAAAGGAAGGTTCAAATGTGAGAATTTTTGAAATCGGTACATTATGTGACAGTACAAGCTGAATCAGACAGTTCATTCAAATCTTGTCAGTTTATTACAGCAGTGGTAATTTGTCTTTTGATTTTGATTTTTTTTTTTAATTCAGTGTGGTTGGCAAGAATGCCCATTTGCTAAAGGTCAAGGCCCTTTTCAGTTGGGATGAAAGAGACTGAAAAAGCATTTCTATGGCCATCAGTTGTAAAGCGAGGAATGTACAACCAATTAAAAACGGCTTTTCATATATCACCCATGTAAAGACATTATAGCTACAGATAACCATGCAACCAACCATCGAGCACACAACTGCTTTTATACGGGCAAAGACTAAATGCCATGAAGGTCATGTGAGGCTGCACCGGATGTAACACTATTGTGCCTTAAAGGTAAATAACATGGCGTAATTTGCTTTTCTTGCAGCCTTCAATGGCCTTTTCCATGGAAACTCACAGATCAAAAGAACTAATGAACCGAAGCTCGACAGCCCAAACGCATTAGTATTGAGCCTCCAAAATATGCATGTATCGTCAGAATAACAAAACAATGAACAGCAGGTTAGGGAGCCATTAGTTGTGTCCAGGGAGCATTTTAAAGCGCTCTCCTGTTTCAGCAGCGTAAGCACTTTGCAGCACTCTCCATGGACCAGGGTAAAAATATATCCTTATTTAGAGGGCCTTTGCGTTTGTGGCAACATTTTGCCTGCCAATCACTCATTTGACATTGAACTGTCTACTCCCCGTTTTGACGCTCCCTATGGCCATTTCTCCATCTCTTTTGTTCTCTCCTCCTCAGTCTCGTCCATCTTTCTGTTCACCCACTCTTCAATTTCTATTTTCCCTCCTCCTCGCTCTCCATCGCACACATACGCACTCCCACTTTCTCTTCAACTTAATGAGAAAAGAGAGAAGTCTCACCATTGTGAAGGGGCTCACATGCGTTACTGTCACCATAAGGGAGCTATAATCTGAGTCAGCAGTGCTCTACACTGCATCAGAGAGAACAGCTGCAGCATCGTCCTTTCACTCTCAGCTAAGCAAATGACACACAGCAGCCCCTTCAGACATACTCCTACTGTAATAAGTAGCATTTTAAGAAAGTTCACAGAAGAAAGTGATGAAATGTTCTACTTAATGTTCTGCAAAGTTCATCTAAGGTTCATTTGTTTGCACTGAAAATACAACCTCAGGGATTACAAATGATATAACTGACGTTTATGAGACACCCTCAAGGGTATGGCATCATTTGATGGGTACAACAAAATAATTCATGTCTGAATTCACAAGAAGGACCTTATAAATTTCACTGAAGTGCATATTTCTGAACTTCTGCATGTCCTGAAAGTAATCAAGCCCTTTCTGCGTGGGAAAATTAATAAACAGGCACTGTCAGGATTATAAACACACTGGAGGTCTTGTTGACTCCAGCGATATTTCTAACAGGATTTTTTCATTAAATAAAGTTAATTTCCCAATGGAGTGTCTAGACCCAAAGATGTTACGGATGATAAGGGCACACAAAATTGGACTAATGTTTAATTACCATAAACACAGACTAGGGATGGACATATTCACACTAATAATCCCACTCAAAATTTAGAAACATTACATGTGGAAGCAACAAACAAACAAGGGCTAAGAATAGGACATGATACACTGTGAAACAGATCCTGCTAGCTTTCTTCAGTTGCTTGTTGACCCATTTTGAGAGAAACTGACAAACACTACAAAAGCTGAGAGAGTGAATTTGTGTTGAAATTCAATACATATTTTACAGGTCCTGCCATATATATTTTTAATTTTACATTAACCTCATTCAAGCAACCCATTTAAAACTAAATAATTGGCTTTAGATTTCAAAACATGGCTGAAAACTCTACAGAGGTATTGTATTAATGAGTACTGTTTTCTTGCAGTTTTTAGAATTGACTAATCACTATGACTATTCATTCCTGTCAATACTTTTCTTACAAGAAAGCTATCAAATACAGCTATTAGAACATGCATAAATCCAGCAGGGGAAAAAAAAATCATTTTATGTATTTTTTGTACTATTTTATCAACACGAACCTATTCATAGGCACTGTATTGACAGATAACTTCAGAGCAAACGTGGGCAGGATCTGCCATTGGCTTAAAAATCTATTTTTTAAGTGCATGTTGTTGATCTTATTTGGAACAATTCTTATAAGCAAATGTTTCCTTTTTTTTAACGTGACCCTGTAACTCTTAATCAAAACATAATAACTTGATATTTCAGTGAAACAACAAACTTATCTCTGGTGAATACAGAAGAAAAGATCTGTTGCTACTTCAGTTTCATCACAACTTTTAAGAACTGAATTCTCTTAAAGTTTAGCTCAGAGGTGCCCAGTCCCGATTCTGGAGATCAAATATTCTGTAGGGTACAGTTCCAGCCTTTCTCCAACACAACTGGCTGTAATTATAAATGTGTTTTGAAGATCTTATTTAGCTGATTCAAATGTATTTGACTGGGCTTGGAGCTGAACTTTACAGGACGGCAGATGTCCAGGAACAGGCCAAATAATGATAACCCATCTTAGTTATAAATATCCTCAACGGTCATTACAGACAATTTAATAACTAAGCATTCAGTGGATTTGATCTATGTGATGTCAATTCATGCAATTAACTACTTATACTGAAAAGAACAATGAAATATTATTCTACAAAAACAATGTTGAAAGTCCACCTTTGATGGTGATTTCATAAGTACCCTCAGCTGGACCCCTGGCCAATCAAAATGTGTGCTTTTATCTTTGATAAAAAATGGTTTACGGCCATCCATAGTTAAAACAACAAAAGCACCTCTCTTCAAGCCTCTTCAACTACATCAGGAGCATCTCATTGACCTTTCAGAATTAAAACAAAAACAGCATATCGCCACAATTTCAAATCGTTCTCACTCTCTTTTGGCCATATACGCATGCAGACACACTCACATCCGAACATAACGATGACAGAGACCACAGAGCCAGTAAAGTGTTTGCCTAGCAACAGGGACATGATTATGATTTTCCAACACAAAATAACCCTTGAGCAGCAGCTTTATTTTAGTAGCTGAATGACCGACATTATGTGGATTTTTTTCCCAAGAACGGTGGGCCTTAGTCAGTGATGTTTCAGGCAGGCCCGTGTCTCTAAAGGACTCTTCAATCTGACCTGCCTGAGAGTGCATTCACATGGTCATTGTTCAAATGGTCAGACATTATTACCGTGCTGCCTCACTGTGACATGGGCAGGAGGGCTTTAATCATGTGGTCACAGGGACATGGAAAAGAGAGAACGAGAGCAGGAATGGCAGAGAGAAATGAGAGGAAAAATTGAAGGGAACGCTGGTAATAAGGCTGTGAAGAAACGAGTACGAAGAAAGGATAGGCAAAGGAACTTGGGAAAGCTTGCTTGACGCCATTGGAACACGGAGCTGTAATCACTGGCATGCAGGCAATAAGAGAGGAGCGAGAAGAATATTATGCATATAATTGTATTTTGTTGTTTATTTTAGAAATGCTGAAGTCAATCATATCAGCATGACTCTTTCAGCAACCCTTCTTTGTAATCACACAGACTGTTTTATTGAGTTATAAAACTGTTTGGGAATCCAAATGCTCCAAAAGTGGGATGAAACTGCACTACTCAGTTGAATCGTGCAGCGCGAAATAACTGGAGAGCGGATCTGTTTACTTGCACGGCCCACTGAACAGCACAGAGATCTGTTCCATTTATTTGCGCAACCTACAGAAAGCTCAAACCAGAAAATGATCTGCACTGTACTATAACTGGAACGCTCTACAGGAAGTGCGCAGTCCTATTCACACTCACAGCAGTGCAGCGGCAATGATGCACTTTGGTCTGTGGTTTTGACGGTTTTTTTGTTTTTTTTGCACAAAAAATAAAAATAAAACAATAATACTTCTATATAGTATTGTATTATTACAGTGGTCCCTATTTTTAAGCAAAACATTTCCCATCAAGGAGTTAAGTTTCAAATGATAAAAATGGCTTAAATTGCTTAATTTTTGGTTGTCACAAAAAGAGTCATATTCATAGTTGATTTTATGCATTAATTGAAAAACACTTGACTCAGAGAAGTTTTGTGAAAAACGTAAAAAAAAATGTTTTTGTCATTTTGTGCAAAAGTGTACCGTGTATTTTTTGGGTCAACTGCATATTGTATTACAGTCTATATTATAAAGTACAATTAATTCAGAGGTTGACATGGCACTTCATGTAAAAAAAGCTGCCGAACCCTGTGTAGAGGAATCATGGGACAGCTTTTAACAACTGTAAACAAGACTGGATAGAGTGAAAGATTAAAAAAAGAGAGGAAATGATTATGATCATCACTGAGAGGACAGGACGTGCTAAACACCCTGAGCATCCAGGTCTAATGAACGTACATCACATCAAAGAGTTGTTTAGCCCACACTGCTCTAAGATATTTATAGCTAGCAGGATCGATCACCCATCTGATGGGCCGCTACGATAGCGCTGATTAAGGTGGGAGATTAATGGCAGATTAACGGGTTTCCTCAGTGTTTCCGCCAGGCATTGTTTAAATCATCTCCCAGCAGAATGACAGCACTACTTGCAGTGTAAATAGGAGCTTTGATAAGATTGCCTGACAAATAACTCAGTTTGGCCCTTGAGCTTTAGCTCTCTGATGTATGATAGAATTTTTTGAGATTCGAATCACAGGAAAGGAATCTGAAATCTCTTTCTAAAAATGGCTAGAGGGTTTTGGGCAAAGGTCCATGGACGATTTCAAGATTTTAACACTTTTAATGTCTCACTAGTTCAATTTAATGGTCCGGCAATGAGACAAATGGATTTTTAAAAAGAAAAATATTTCATGTGGTCTCTCAATTAATGCCAATAAAAATACATAAGAATTATAATCAAATTTGAAAAATGCTGTAAAGAAGTTTTACATGGAATTAAGCATGTCGCACCACATGACAGTTCAAACTGCCTTTTTATGACAACAGACCCTAATGGTATAATGGCAGTTTTTAACATAATAGTTAATTATATATTTAATGGCATCGTTGTTAAAAACATTATTTGCATGTGCATTTGTTTTTTTTCCTGAGATGTGTCATTTGGCAGGCGCTCTATTTGTTTGGATTCATCCGATGCTGAGCCGTGGCCTTAATTTCCCCTCATCAAAACTCGGGAGAATGTTGTTTGTCCTTCACTTTGCTTTAATCTCTGTAAATCCCTGCCTGCCTTCTTTGATCTTCATTTGTGTGTGAGTGGGAGGGTCCTCTCGATATTTGTGAGTGACTGGGAGGGCCCTTTCGCCAAACTCCCCCACCCGACCGGATCCTTAGAATAACTCATCTATCATGTTTCTCTAAGATTACAAAGATAGACTGAAAGCAGAAAGAGACTATAGGATGATATCCTTATATCTAAACCTCATGCAGCTCAGCAGGGCTCAACAGTGCAAGTGTTTCACTAGCATTTGGGACCAAAAATAGATGTGTGTGAACTTTAAAAGGAATTTAGGAGCACATTTGAGGATAAAAAAAGTCCATTCAGGTGCATAAAAAGTCTAAAGGCATCTTTACACAGCAAAGGCAGCACAGAAACCAAATCACAAGTGGCATAAAACCACAAAAACACAACATTTTAAAATGTAAATTTATATTTTCTACCCTTTTTTCATGTCAAAGGGTCTAGGGCAGTGATATTTTCTGCCAAGAACCAAACTTCAAAGGGCATTAAAAGGCTTTTTTTTTCCACAAAGGTAAACTAAATGCCCTTAAAATCAAACATTTCATTCACCTAATATAATTGAAGGGGTCATCGGATGCCCATTTTCCACAAGTTGATATGACTCTTTAGGGTCTTAATGAAAAGTCTATACTTTGGCATACTTTGGTTAAAATTTCTCAATGGTAGTGTAAAAACACCTACTTTACCCTGTCAAAATCAGTTCTGTTTTCAGCAAGCCATATTTTAGTCCAAGTCCCTTTAAATGCTCATGAGCTCTGCTCGCCCGCCCCTCTCTTCTGTGGGGTGACGAGCAGTACTGTTTACTTTAGCCGCGAAAATGGCTAACTAGCACATAATAGGAAAGGTGATTTGCAAAGATTCATAAAAAAAAAACGTTATACCCACTTCTTCTGTAGATGAAGCTGGATCACGGACATAGACACATTTAGTTCAAAGCGCAAGTAACGTTAATCTTCTGTATCTTCATCGGCTCATGATGACTGCTATATTCATTATTACATCCAACAACAAAATGGCTCAATTGCTTAATCGGAGACATCTGGTCTTGCCCTGCATTGGAGGCTGACAGCTCACAGCTCACTCAGGCCGGGTCTAAGTTAAGACGGTCTGTCAATCAACTATCGTGGGAGTGGTACAGAACTACGTCATTCTGACAGGGCTCTCGGAACAGCCTGATTTGAGAAACGGGATTTTAAAATAGGGATTTAAAATTTTTTTTTTTATCATTATAGGATGGATGTGTACACACTTCCAACACACATTTATGTTCAAACAACTTTGAGAGAATTTTGCATCCGATGACCCCTTTAAGAACTGCACAGGCCCAGCAATATGCTAAATTAGAAAGCATGTTTAAAAAAAGAGAGAGAGAGAATTCCTGGGATGCATCAAAACAGAGTGAACATTCTAAAACAGAAGCGGTGCTTTAACATTTAAAAAAAAAAAAAAAAATGACATAAGAGCATCTAACAACCTTCAAGAATCCACCCAGTGAATAACAATTAACATGCACAATTCGCTGAGACAGTATATGACACCAAACACATCTCTTTATGCAGAACCTTGTTTACTGATCTTCTAAAAGTTCACAAACACTCTGCGGCTATTAGGACAACCCAGACTATATGCAGCACTGACGTTATTGACAGTGAAGAGCAATTTAAGTGACTGTGAAGGTAATGAAGTTTATTTAGAAAAAACAAGATGCTTGTACTTGTCTAAGGTGTTTGGAGAAAATAAATAACATGTAATATGTATACACTGCCAAATTATAATGAGCAAATAGTGAGCTGTTTATGCTGACTCTATTCACAAAATGTAGGCCATGAAATGCATGCACACACAAATTGTTTTCACCTTCAAATGCATGTTTACCTGATGATCTAATTATACAAATTTAATTTTCGTCTGTCCTCCCTCTTATCTATTAGTGCATTATTTGGCATCAAAGTTTCAGAGAATTCAGAGACATATATCTGAGTAATCTTGACATTTTAACAGAATGAGGCAAGCCTGTCAGCTGTGGTTTCTGGGCTGAGCTACTTCCTCTGAAATCAAAATGTAATCCAGCCATCAAGTAGGAGGGAGCCATACTTAGCATGCCTGCCTTATATTCTGTGTGATGTATGCTTAAATCTTAATATCTGGAGGCTGAGCTCTACACATTTTTAATGATGCATACTGACCTGACATGAGATGAGTTTGTACTAGTGATGATGACTAGTGCATACATTGTTCAGGAGATTGCAATCTCAAGATTAGTCTTGTTTAATAAGATTAGTCTTATTAAACTGTAAAGTTGTAAATAACATTTTTTATAATTATTAGAGTATCTTTTACAAGAAAAAGCTATTTCAGTCTTTATACTTTTAAATTTTCATGTTTAATTCAATGTGTTACTTGTCATGTCTCAGTGTATTTGTAACACCTCCCAATTAGGCTAAAACATAATGCATGATTAATAACACTAATATTTTGACATAGAAATAAACAACATAAAGTTATGGTCAGAGAGGATACAGTCAAATTAAAGTCATTGCATTCAATTTTTCTGACATGAAATGCATCCTGGGTTTTACAGTAATTTCTTCTGGATTTGAGCAACGTCTGGGCCGTCCTGCAGATGACCCTGACTGGACCCACCGATTTGGGGTCAGCAGAAAACAATCACACTGATCTCATGGGAAGCTGAATTTGGATTATTTCAGACATCAGTGCCACTCACAAACAAATTAATTCTTACACAGGGAATTTTGTGATTATTTATGCCCAAACCTGCTTTGGATTTGTGTGGTTCATTTAATTCATATTTAACATTCATGCTTAACGTAAAGTACATAGAGATTGTTAATTTGTCAGCTCTGCTCTGACTTGAGGTGAATGCCTGTTCTTGAACTTTTCTAAAGCTGGATCTGCTGGAGGATCAAATATATGCCCAGGAATTAAGGGTGAAAGCCATTTTTTAATTGAATACCTTATGGAGGATTAGGTGAGTATAACCTCTGTTCTGTCCCAAAGGATTCACAACTGCCTGTGTCTGTGTGCATGTTCATCACTTTATAGTATATGCTCTTATATATTACGTTCAAGTTTTACTGAGAGAGAAACCAATACAAATGATTCAGTGCATGAGTGAACTGTCCAAATGACGTTTTACTGAAAAAGACCTGACTCAAAAAGAGTGATTCAAGAATCAGGCATCGCTGGGGTTGTATTCACAATTCATCTTATGAATACAATTCTAATAAACTAAGAATTGTTTTTCTTGTTTTCTTACTTAAAAAAAAGTCTGGTCCAATTCTAAACATCTGAGAGAAAAACATGACTTGATCGCTTGAATACTGTTTGAAAAAAGTGTAATGCTGTAGAGTTTGTCAGCTCTGCCCCGCTACTAATCAATAAAATAGCTTCACTGCTGAAAAGATACATGATTTAACATCTAGCTTCAATATTTGGAGTGATGCCCAAAACTGATTATAAATATAGCAAGACGTCCCTCCAGCATTTCATGAATGTGGTGAAAACCAACTGAAAACGGCTCCATAAATAAACACCCACAAGACACACGTAACACTCAGCAGAAAAGACTGTAAACACATGACTCAGAAGCACACAGACAGAGCATAATTCAGGCAGACTTGACTGCCTAAATTCCTTAATCTACATCAACAGCTGGAAGCCTATGTAGGCATGCTTTCTGATTCTTAAAGAAGTGTAAGTGTGTGTGTGTACAAAAAGGGAGCACATTTTGTGCAGGTAAATAAACAATTCTGCTGCTCTACCAGTGTAATGATAACACGCATGTGCCTGAAATACATGTAAACCCCTAGCAAATGCCTAAGAAACCACACTGCCATACAACTGACTGCAATTCGCTTTTCTGTGGGTGGTATGATGCCAGAAAGACGTTGTCACATTACAAAGTGAAAGTGCTTTTATATAATTGCTGCTTCATTTACTGAAAACTGAAAGGGTGTAAAAACGACTAAAACCCATTTCTGCCTGCCATTTTGTCTAAAGTTTTGTTAAAAGCATTCTCCCAGTATAATCAGTTACGTTTACTCTAGGCCAGGGTTTTTTTTTCTGATTCTTCATATAGCCCTGATCTCACAGTTACTGTCTATTTCAGAGCAATTTTTCCAAAGCGTAACTTATTTAAAGGAAAGTTATTTTCTCCTGGCAAGGGTCCACGAGTTCAATCACTCACACACCTGTTCATGGGCGCTGAAGTCTGTGAGAGACAGATTGAAAACTGCAGAGGGATTTTGTTCTCAGCGGGGAGTGAGTGAAACGCCACTTCTCTGTCTTTCAGAAGCTGCAGCACCTCTGCCTGACATGGGCGGTACTGATTGCTCGCAGACAGCAGCCTTCCATATTCCTCCAACAAAACACTCACAACCTCATCACTCTCACGCACTACTTACACCACGCCAATCACACTTGTACACTCGACTTTAAAAGTACTGTAGTTTTTATTTGTGTTGCCTTTAGCTTGATCACTTAGCAGTTTTGCAGTCTTCTATGGCTTCTATTAAAAACTGCTTTGGAACCAAATTTGTAAAAGCGCAACACAAATAAATCTGAAATACAGGGGCTGGACAGAATAATGTGAACAACTGCAAAATAGGCAATACTTCTTTATTAAGGTATTCTACCAGCATTTGCCTTTGATACAGCTTCCAACCTTCTTATAATAGATTCATACAACTTCTGAATAGTCTCCAGTGTCCAGTGTTGTCTGTCAGAACATCTGCCAGTTGTTGAAGAAGGGAATCGGCTTCTCACTCCTCTCTCCAAAACTGCTCACGGTGGTTTGATAATATTCAAGTCAGATGAACAAAGTTCATTTTGGTGCTCCAACTGTCCAGGTTTTATGATCATGACATATTTTCTCCCTTTTAGCATTGCTGTCTGTTTTAGCACTTGCAGCTCTTTCATAGATGGTAGCTTTCTGAAGTTCTCTGTGGTCATTTTCGTGGTAGAGGTTTGCTGTCACTTTGTAGCAGCAGTTCTGTTGATTGGACAGAATCCTTCCCGGATCCTACCATTCACTTTCAGTTTTCGCCCACCATTCTTCTTCGCTAATGAAGCCTTGCTAAGCTTTGTGTACACACAATCATAAAGACTGTTGTTCTTAAAACACCAAACAATTGGGCTGCTAAGGTTACAGATGCTCGTGGTAAATTGGCTCCCATAATTTACCATTTCTGGAAGTCTGACAAATCACCCATTTTACCTCAACCCTGCTAAACACAACTTGTGCAACACTTATATGAGGGCTCAAAAATAAGGTCCTCATTAAAGTTGATAATTTTTCATCCTTTTTTTAAGCTTTGCCAGTTTAAACATTCAAGCAATTTTAAACCATTGAAGTGCATAAAGTTGCAAAATAATTAAATTCAGCACTTGCGCACTGTTTACAGTCTGCACAGCATGCACATAGAGAGAGTACAATATATATGCCTCAGAAACAATGAAAACAACTATCTAATATTTTGTGGCAGGGTCAGTGAAATTTTTTTCAGGGCAAGCAAAACTTTGAACCATATATATTTTAACTGTTGCCTAAACAAATAATACAAACCCTAACAATGGGGTTCACATTGTTCACATTATTTTATCCAACCCCTATACATCTAATAGTACACTACAGTATCTCTGATATATATATATATATATATATATGTGCGCACACACACACACACGCACGCACACACACGGTACAATGACAATTTATAAAAATATATTGCCTTACTCACACACTAATGGGCCTGTTCATTAAAATATTTCCAGAAGCTTAAGAGAGCAGCTCCATGAAATCAAAATAACTGGTGGTACTTGGAAAGAAGAAAGTTTGAAAATCTCTGCATTAGTGCATTCTAAAACTCTCTCTCAAATTTCCAGCCTATACATTTACATTTATTCATTTAGCTGACGCTTTTATCCAAAGCGACTTACATTGCTATATATGTCAGAGGTCGCACGCCTCTGGAGCAACTAGGGGTTAAGTGTCTTGCTCAGGGACACACTGGTGTCTCACAGTGGATTCGAACCCGGGTCTCTTACACCAAAGGCATGTGTCTTATCCACTGCGCCATCACCACCCCATACTGCACCCCTATACTGCAACCTTCAAAACACTCACAAACGAATCAAACACACTTAATGCTTTCCGATGTTTGCCTTTCCAAGTGAGGAAAATCTAAAAAACTTACCCAGTTAGTTTTGACAGGTTTCTATAACAAACAAACAAACAAACAAACACAGGTATAGCAAAACCTGTGCACACACATCTTGTAATATAGCTTTTACTAGTTTTTCACCCTAATATAATGGGAATTTTCCAATTATTCTATAGGCTTGCAATTCTATCGTTTACTGAGCTAATATTATTTTTTGTCCTTACTCTCACATGCACACTAGAATGCACAATTTGGTAGTTTTCCCTAGTTTAGGTGATTTCAGGTTTAAATATTCTCGAGAGGACTTAGTCAACACCTGACCCACTCACTGCATCCTTTCGGTATCTGAGGCTATTCGATCGCGGCAGATCTTCACAGGCATCGCCAGCGGTTTTTTTTTTTTTTTTTTTTTTCCTGTAGCACTCCTCCCATCTCTCGTATTTGCTTCCAAACAGATTAAATGAAATGGTAAATGAGAACAAGAAACTCAGCGCGTGACTTTTCAAGAAGCGCCTTACACGTGTATGTGTGCGCGCGCGAGAGAGATCAAAGATGAAAAACGAGTATATTTCACAATCTGTTTTTGCTGTCAAAAGAATAGTTTTCTTTCTTTTCTCTTTTGACGTGATTATTTCTGTATCTTTATTGAATAACCGACTCAGCTCTCCAGAGGGTTCACGACATTTCTGTGTGAGCATAGACCAGTTGTGATAACATATATGGCCTTAAACACACCCCACATTTAAAGTTAGCATATTTATTTGTGTATACAATTATACACAGTTTTAGCGAAGATGGGACTTTTAACTGCAGATTTCAGTGAAGGCATTTAAAGCGTGATTTCAAACAATGTCGAGTCACTTCAAAAAGCCACAATGGTCTTAGAGAAGTTATCTAATGCTATACAAAACTCATAATCATAATACATAACAGACACAATGAATGTTAATTAATTAATACTTAATAAATAAACGGCACTGCAATTTTCGTATAGGCTGCTTAAAAGCTGCTTTTTAATTCAGTGAGCAGCCTGACTGGATTTCTTCAGGTCTCTCATATTTGTACGTTTTTAGATTATGTTTAATACAACGACATATTGTTTCTCAGTTGTATTTGACAGAATAAATCAATGGACTTACAGTTACTCGCCGATAAAACTGAAGTTAACGCGCTTAACGTCGTGAGGAGAAGAATTCCAATGCCGTTGTGGAATCTCATATTGGGAAAAGTGCTCTGCTCCACACTTCTGAGGTACCTCCGACCGTTAAAACCGTTAGGGAAAACGCCTTAAGTCTCGTGAAGGTAGCACCTGGACTCCCGCCACAATGAGGTGCAACCACGAATGTGCGCGCGCCTCCCGCCGTTTCCTCAGATCCAAGGACTGAAGGACTGATCCCAACACTCGCGCGCGCTCTGTTTGATGCTCTCCCTCTCTCTCTCTCTCTCTCTCTCGCTCTCTCTCTCTCTCTCTGGATCAGTGCTGATCTCAGTCACAGTTTACTATGGGCTTGAGGATACAAGTGGCACGCTCTCGATTTCAGGACCACGGAGAGCTCCACAAAGGAAAGATAGGGGGAGAGTGAGGACAATAGCAACTCTTTTTGCATTTCCTTTAGTTTTTCAGAGATGCTTGCATTAGAAAGCCAGAATTTTAATACAATAAAGCAACATCAGTCGGCTACTCACTCACATTACTGTAACACGTGCACATATGATTATATACACAATTTTTACTTGAATAAACAATAAAATGTTGCAACTGACCCCAACAGGGGACGTTTGCAACAGTCCACAGGGGCAGTTGCAACATTCATTAAAATATAATTAAAACCATTCTTAAATATCATTTTGCAGTTTCTTTATTTTATTTGTGCATAGATATAGTCTTTAATAAGTTAAATTGTCTGTATAAAAACAAAGAATAGAAAATGAAAAAAAAAGTAACAACCTTGTCTTGGTTAATTATTACAATACATTTGAACTACAAAATATTAATTTAATCAGAATCAAGACACTAAAATTTAATAATAGCCTACTTCTGTTAACATCTGTGAAAGTCCAGTTGCATGAACTTAGTCACTGTATTAAGGACTAGTTTGACCAACTAGCAGTTAACCAAGTGTATCAATGTTGTGGTAAGGGACAGCATGTTGGGACGATTGCAACAGCATGTTGCAACTGTCCCTAACCTTGACAGCCATGATAACTCGGTATAATAGCTTGACACAATATCTTCATTCTAGCATTCTATGTCTATATTCTAGCTATGTCTATTAGAAGCTAAGAAAGCACAGATATAAATCATCAAAAATCAAATTATTAAAAAAAATACTATCATCACTGTAGCTCATTCCTGATTGAAGAAATAAACCACGTTGTAACCGTCCACACTCTCCCCATCATATATAACATACAGTATATGATAGCATATGGCTTTTATATTTTAGGAAGGTGGACCCTCACAAAATCATTACAATTTGGACCGGCATGTGGATTTAGGTAGCATGCCTCCTAATGAAACCCAGATAAAAGCTTTATCTTCTTTCACTGTGTCCAAATGCACGTACTTCCCCACTATATAAATTGCAAAAAGAACAACTTCAAAGTACTAGAATGTCCAAAAATCCAAAATTGATAAAATAGCGATACCTGTATGACAAGCTGAAGTGCAGGAGCCTCCAACCCTGCTCCTGGAGAGCTACAGTCCTGCAGATTTCAATGGCAGAGAACTATAGAGTCCAGGAAAGAACAAATTCTGTTCAGCTAGTTTTACTGAATGCAAGTGATATTTTGAAGCCACGACAACATTTTGTCGAGATAACGGCAATCTTATGTTGTGGACTCAAGCCTTATCTCGTGGCTGCATTTCTTTTAAGCAAAAAACATTAAAATTCAGTTAGGCCATGATTAATACAACTGTGTATGCAATTTATATTATTTATGGCCTATGTCTAAGAAGAGCATTCTCATTTATTGGTGGATTTTCCTTGTGTTTGCTGAGATCAGATGTTTAACTAAAGCTGGATTGCATCCACAAGGATGTCAGGCAAGTCAAAACATTTTCATAGTGGCAACGACCCTTATGACAATTATTAATGACTGTTACATATGATTGCCTCCAGATATTTAAGGGCAATCAATCACAAAACCTATTTGTCAGAATTTTATTGAACTCACCCTAAATGAACTGGTTTAAATCATCTATATGTCATCACAATAATAAATGTTTGAAAATATATTACAATAGAAAGCAATTCTTTGAATTGTAATAATATCTCACAATATTTTACTGCATTTTTGATCAAATAAATGCAACCTTGGAGAGCACAAGTTATTTTCCCCCTAAAACAATAAAATATGTAATTATAAATGTTTGACTTGTAATCCAGTGTTCATATATCTATAATACAAGCCATTTTTATGGTTCAGATCTTTGTTTGGCTGGTGTTGAGCAGGTGCTAACAGATCGTTGGAGTGATATTGAGAGTTCCTTCATGTCAGAGAGTGAATTGAAATCACCATGACATATTGGTACGCCAAGGGAGTACCCTGTGTGTGTGTGTGATGGGAAAACATGAGCTTCAGACTGAGTAAATATCTGAAGGACATGTTTGTTTGATCCTTTCCAGAGTAAAGAGCAGCAAGGATATGAACACAACTTTCTAATGCACTGTCTCTGTCTTTCTTTTTCTCACGCATGCTGTCTGCGTGTCTCATTAAAATAGGTCTGCCCTACTGAACTCCCGCTGAGGAGCTTGAGTAGAGGGCGATTTGGCTGTGTGGGAGAAATGCCATGAGACATCCACTCCATGCTGGAGTTCAATTCACTTCAATATTGCAGAAACAGAAGTGAGGAAATTAAGTAGATAAAATCTGATGACACATGAAAGGCCTGATTCATGTCTTTATTACATGTCTATCTTTTGTTTATATTGCTTTTTAAACTGACCACTTTTCACCAGTTGGATATAGTTACACCCACAGACCATTCATTCTCACTAAACAGCTGACACATATCGCATACATAAACAGCTCAGAGTCTGACTACACCTCTACTGATTTTTGAGCGTGAACTGAAGATTCAAGATTAGATGTACAGATGAAGAACACCGTAGGATCTGCTAATGAAGAAGTTTGGTTTGGCTGACAGCTTGCGGTGACAGTATCTTTAGAAGAGTGTATGAATAAGTAGGCATTGAATTACAATGATTGAGTCTATATAAATATGCCACTGTCTGACCTTTCAATCCATATGCACTCTTGATAAAACTTGTGTATTGCGTCTAATCAAAAGTGAATATCCTACAATTCAAAGAAGAAAGCAAAGAGGAGATCAAAGGCACATCAGATCAAAGAGACGCATTTAAGATGTCACACAGTTGATGGCAGCACTTCTGACTTGACTGGAGAAAAGAAAAAGAAAAGAAAAGATATGTATTCTGTAAATAAGCCACAAGGAAGTTATACATTTTAGACAAATATTAGAACTGGGTAGAACAATATTTGAGAATAATTTAGCTAAAAAAGTGCAATTATACCTCTGGTTATGAAACCAAATGTATGAGTAATTTCATGCAGCAAAATTGTGGTGTTTACAATGACTGCTAGTTCAAATAATGTGTATTTGAACCACCATATTCACCCTCACGATCTCTCTATTATCTACCACAGGTTAACAGCTGGTGTGGAGATGGAATTCATTTAACTTTACATAACCTCTATCCGCAGTGGGTCTTCAGTTTCCTATAAGGTAAAGTAAGTGTGAACTTCTCAAGGCTCTGTAGAATGAACTGAAGGGCACTGGGCAAGACAAGTCTCCCGAGGGACTCTGGGGTAATTCAGAGTAAATGAAGAGAAATGAAGCGTACCCTTTAAGCTGCAAACAATCTCTCCTCTCCTTTATTTTTTAGCATAATCTGCCTTCTCATCTCCACTGCCCTTCACTCAATGGCGGACATGGGAATCGTTTCCACTGATGAGAAAAAGCAAGAACTCTGCCGCCCTCCACCTCTCCAATTAATTTTCAGAAAGCTTGATGTGATAAGGCAAGTGATGATTTACACAATTTCAAATAAATGCTGGTATTTTTAACGTTTAAAGAATCCTGAAAATATATAAATATTAGAGAAATATTAAGCAGCATAATGTTCAGCATTAATTAGAAATGTTTCTTAAGCACCGAATCAGCATATTAGAATGATTTCTGATGGATTATGTGACACTAAATACTGAAGTAATGATACTGAAAACAGGAATAAATTACATTTTAAAATATTAACACAGAAAACAGCTATTTTAAATAAAAACTCATGCACTCTATATCTATGCATTGCATTTCAGTAGGCTTGTAATGTAGAAATAAACACTTTACAGTCAAGTTTGGAGTTTAATTAATTGAACGAATCAACCAATTTTAAGAGGAATTGTGATGTTTTAGTGTTTAGTTAATCGTTTACTCCAACCAGTCCTTTTAAAACACAGAGACACACAATAAGTGTAGAGGACTGTAATATTGCTACAGCATTTAAGTACTTACATAATACATTTAGAAGTTACACATAGAGAAAGTATTGAATAAAGTGCAAAAATATATTTTAGATATGGTGGGGTGATGAAAGTAGGGCAGAGAATATAATATCTAAATATACTCATATAAACACACATTTATTACTGATAGTGTGTGATAGCAAGCAATAGATTATTACACACTGTCTCTTAAACTATGATCTTGATATATTGCTGGCTGCTTTAAAAGAAAAAAGGTTGAGGTTTTGCTGATTAACCTAATACAGTTGAGTGCCTTCTAGTAGATGTTGAAACTATACTATATAGTTCTTAATAGGATTTTTATGAATTTATAGCTTTTCAAAATGTCCTTTATATAATAGCAGGTTAAACCACAGCCTGATTTTGAACATTTGTAACTTGTACTCTGCATCATTGTGTTTTTGTGGCAGTCCGCATTGGTGCAAGTTAATGTGCTTTTGTAATATTCTGACAAGATCTTATAAAACATTTAAGATGAAGTTGTTTCCTTGGGTGAAACTGACTTGGACATTTTTGGCATGTTTCTGCTGTCTTTGACCTCATAGCTCAGGATAGTGGCTAGTGAAAGGCTTGGGACTTTGTATGCTCTTGTAGTGTCAGCGATGCCATGATGTAAATGTTCCTCTGCTCCAGAGAGAGTCACATGACAGCTCATGATGAGGAAAAGATGGCACATTTAAGATCACAAACGTCCATTTTCCCCAGATATTATAGACCTTGTTTTATGGAAGCAGTGTGAAGCTCTTCCAAATTCAGCTTGATTATTTCACCTTCAGTCAACTTGAGGAACGTTGTAATGGATTATGAGCATATATTGTATTTGAAGGGATGCTGCAGTGTTACAAAGTGTGTTTTGTGAGCTTAACTTTAAAGTGGGAAATAAGTGCTGTTTTTATGATATTAATGAATCTGCTTTATTCCACATTATATATTTACCCCTCCCTCCCCAGCAATGTGTAGGATGTTTCTGCATATATTTAAACTCTCTAGAATACTAAATTCCCTCTCTCTGGGAGTTTCAGCTGTTACTCTGCTTGATGTAAAGGTTATCTTGACGGAGCAGCAGACATTTTCAGCGCCTCCATGAAAGTCTCAACATGTCTCATTCGTGCCTTCATGCAGAGCATCGTCTGGTCTGCATATTATTAAACCCCCTTAGCATTTCTAAACTAAGCTTGAGCTAATGAAAGCCTGCGAAACAGGTGCATTCTAATGGCATATTTCCTATGCTGTTCCCATGGAGATCTCAAAGCAAACATTTATAGTACAATGATGAGATCTGATGTCTGAAGTATTTTGTTTGTATCTTATTCTAGCATTTGTAGAACTAGACTCAAGTAAATTAGTCAGTCTTGCACAAACCATTAAACTACCTCTGCAAAATGTCTCAGGCTATACAATAACTAGACAATACAGAATGCTTCCTAGCTTAGAAATGCACTTATAATTGCCAAATAATGCACTGAAATATGAAATGCAAGATCAGTGGGCATTTTTTATTCCTCATGTCAAGAATTTGAAAGGGATAGCTCACCCAAAAATTGCATTTTTCTGCCTTTATTGACTCGCCCTCATGTCGCTCAAAACATACACTATAAGAAATAAAGGTGCTTTGATGGCATTTTGGTTCCATGAAGAACCTTTTACCATTCACAGAATCTTTCCATACCACAAAAGATCTTAATGGGGGAAAAATGTTATTCAGATTAAGCTAACATCAGTTTATCTTAGTTACTCAAACTAAGAGGAAAGCTAAGTGTCTATTTACACTATAAGTGCAAATAGCCCACCTTGTTGGCAGAGGCTATTTACACTAACTCCACCCACCAATGTGTGATTGGGCTAGTCTAAACTACAAAAGACACTTGTTGCACATGAGTTCTGGTGGAGTCGATGGAAAAGTTAATGATTTTTATGGGATCGACCCGAGTTCGAATTTGCCTTTTGCCAAACTTTTTTTTTCTCTGCCTTTTCAAATCTCATTTCACATCAATACAAATGAACAAAATAATAAAAAAGTTGAAAATAAAGTATCGGGTAGGGTAAGGGTAGGGAAGGCTTTATTGTCCCAATAAGGTGGCATCCATTTAATAATTAAAATTAAAATTATAATTTACACTCAATATGTTATTATTGAATACTTTTTCAAATATAATGTACAATACTGAGGTGCAGATGATTGCACTATTTGCAATAAGTAGTATATATAGCAGAAAATCCTGCTATTTTAATGTAGTGTAAATAGAATCTTATATATTTGCACTTAGTGTAAATAGATTCCATTGCTATTTACCCTTAGTGTACCATTTATCAAAAAAAAAAAAAAAAAAAAAGCTATTTTCACAAAAAAAAAATAAAAAAACACAAAAAAGTGTTTTCAAAGTAATATTCATTGAGAGGTTCATGGGAAATCCAACATGGATCATATATGTTTAGACTGTTGATTCCTAAACCCTGGAAACAAGTCAGAATTTTTAAATTTCCCAAAGTCAATGTTTTCTTTTCAATTGGATTTTGGTTGAATGCCTGAACAAAGGACTATGATTAAAAGAAGCTAAAGATATTTTCATGTTTCATCCAACAACAGAAAATGCATCAGTATTTCCCCAATTGTAATTATTATTTTTTGTCTTGAAAAACAAAAAACAAATAAGAATACAGAGGTTGTTGAGGATATCATCAGGTGAGCAGGTAAACTTAAGTCCACTTTTACAGCTTCGTTTTGTTTACTATTCTGAACTTTCAACTTGTAGATTATAAATAACGATTAAAAGAGTTGTCTGTGATTAATGGGGGTGAACTGAAGTTGTATGACTGTAGTGTAGTTTGTTCATAGCCTAACTGTAGCTTTTTGCTTGTGCCAATTTGTATTCAGGCTTCAAAACACAAAATAAAATATTCTGAAGAATGATGTTAGTCAGTGCGTCTCAGTGTTGTTCTGAACCCCACTGATTTTCATTGTATGGATAAAAAACACTGATGCATTTTTCAATCATCTTCATTTGTGTTCCGCATAGGAGTTAGTAAAAGATCACATGATTTTCATTTTAGTGTGAGCTATCCTTGTAATGTTGTTGAAAGCTTGCTTTACAAAGATAAAACATAACTGAATATGACCATATGATGCACAGCTATGACCTTCAGATCCATTGTTTTAGATTTTAGCCTTTAAAAAAGGGTTGAAGACGATGAAAAATAAATAAGTCTGATAAATCAATGAGGATACTCATTCAATTATTTATCCAGTATACTATTTCTACATTTGTGTCTTTTGGATCTTTTTTGCATCCAAGGGCTATCTTCTCATCAAAAATTGATGGCTGAGAATATATTTTTTTCCATATTTTCATTATCTGCAATCTTTAACAAGTGTATCGATCCGTTCCCCTTCCTCTTCTACCTGCCCGGCTGAGCTGCGTGTGGTATTGGGTGTCTGGACATGGAGCCCAGGTAGCGCCAAATTAGACGGTAAAACCTCACACACACACACAACACGATTTTGCATTCAGACACAGAAAATGATCCTATGGTGTAAATCCTGCCTCCTGTTAGTCTCTTTAGGGTGTGTGTTTTTGGTGGAGACGTGAATTTAGCTCACCTGCAATGCTCGCTGTGAAACAGGTGTTTAGAGGAGGCTTGTCTTTCAAAGGAAGGACAATAAGTCAGTTTGAATGTGCTGGAATATAAGGAGATAGAAAGAAGGAACGAAAGCTGCGTCAGTCAGCAGTGATAAGCCGATAAACCACTCATCTCCAGAGAGCACTTACTCATGAGACTTACTCATTCTTGGGAGATCATACACACGTGTATAATTGAGTGCGTGTGTGTGTGTGTGAGCGAGAAAGAGGCGGTGTTGAGTGGGCGAGGGGACATGTGCTTGGGTGAATGCTTTAGACACTTTCAGACTATAAGAAACATGACAGCATTTTCTCGTCCTGTCACAGGCTTTTCTATGTGTGTGTGTCTTATACCTTTAGTTGGCGTACGTTTCTCTCTCTCTTCTTGAGTCTGTAATCTACAGCTATAGAGTTTCCTGCAGAAGATGAAAGAAAGTCAATATGGAGTCAAAGATATACAGCCATCGCTAATGGAGTCAGGCAAAGAAAATGGCAGATATATACACGGCTGCTGATGTGGCAGATGATCAAGAATGAACACTTCTCTGTTGAAAAGACTTGCATATGAGTTTTAAATGATGCATGTTGTAGGTGCCACTTTAAAGGTTTTCAACTTGCTTAAACGGTAATCTTTCCCACAAAACGGTTGACATTTGGTCATTATTGATGATTTAGACCAGCACTAACTAGCTTAAACATTTACATTAATTAATTTTGCAGCAGCTTATAGTTATTCAGAAGTAAGGAATATCACAAAGCAATTTATCATAAAACAATATTTTTAATCAAGCACCATCTGAAGTAGTACACAGGCTAAACAAGTGAATTACTGCATTTCTTTCTTTCTTCCTTTATTAATTTTTTTTGAGTGTATTGATCAGCATTTTACATGGTAAATCAATTACGATTTTTTTTACCCTCGCCAATATCTTGCATGGATATTGTTACATATGAAATTATATATATTTTTGGCATCCGATTTGGACCGTTTTCAGAAATGGTTCTAAATCCAATATGTATCTGATATCTTGGCATTTGACCTGCTACGTCTAAACACTCATATCTGATTCTTCTCTTATTCATGATATTTTTTTGTCATTGTTACATGACTACTTGTTTTTGTGTTTATCTTTAAAAGGAGAAAAAACTCACTGCCTTCTGCTGTACTATGATGTTTCATTGACTTCCTAGAATGTTTCTAAGAGACAGGAAGGACATGAGGAGATGATCTATCTATCTATCTATCTATCTATCTATCTATCTATCTATCTATCTATCTATCTATCTATCTGTCTATCTGTCTATCTGTCTGTCTGTCTGTCTGTCTGTCTGTCTGTCTGTCTGTCTATCTATCTATTGAATAGATACAAAGAAGATTATTAACTTCACAAACCACTTAAACTATTCTAACACACACACACACACACACACAAACAGTTTGGTAAATAAGACGAGGTTTAAAGCTGAAGGAGAAAATAATAAAAACACAAAGTTATGGAAATATTTGATATGAAGCAGATCCTCAGGATGAAGGAAACATTAGTTTCTTTTTGTTTAAAGATTTATTTTTGCCATTTTTTTGCCTTTAATTTGATAGGTCAGGAAGCGAAGTGGGAGAGAGAGATAGAAGACAGGATCAGGAAAGTTCCACGAGCCAGGAATCGAACTCGGGACACCTAAAGTGCAACAGTGCTGTATGTCGATGTGTAGCCCTCGAGGCTATCGATGCTGAAGAAACATTAGTCTCTTAGTTCAAATGCACCTTTGTAAAAAGAATTAGATTAATATTTGAATTAATAAGACTAAGGATGAGTTTTACTATACGCTTGTGCCAGCACAAACCGTCTTTTTGCGTTAAAATTGTACTGTTAGGTTTTACTAAAGACGCGCAGTGAAGAATTAGCGCTGGACACAGTTATTTTTGTGCCTGACCTTATAAAAGATGTAGGAGTTTCCCTTTGAGACACAATAGACACAATTCCCTTTGAATCACGCAATGAGATTTACTAACGTTTGCACTCATCATATTACTGGTATTTGCATCATTAACACCCCAAAAAAGCATGTCTTAAACTGTTTTGCGCCTGAAATGGCTGCAATTATTGTTGCTAGGAGAAGGCACAGAGAGCACGTGGTAGAAGGGAGAGGATTTTTTCCACACATATTAATCTATTTGGAATACCAGAAGAACACATGATGTGAACAAGCCATGTTATTTTTAATTTGCTTCAGGAAATTAAAGATGGCTTGGAACCCTCAACTAGGAGTCACACAATACCAGGTGTATCAAAACTTCTTGCAACCCTATATTTTTTGGCCTCCGGTCTGTTTCAACTTACTATGTCTTATTTATTCTTTATTTGCGAAAATGCTAATTTGCACTGGGTGCTCGGTATATTGGTATCTTGCAATATGTAAATAAGATGATGTGTCTGTGTTCTTTAATTTGCCTTATGTTAGTAAATCCCCCGTAGAAATTTCCATGCCCAACGGTGCTGTTTTGGAATTGCACTCTTGCACTAATTTGCCCCGTTTAGTAAAACCGGCCATAAGTATGATATTTGTATGTCACGTCCATTTGAACGAGAGTCCTGATGCAGTTTGTTGACACTTCGGTTGATCTTTGCAGAAGTATTGTTTGATGCAGAAGGTCTTTGATGAGTGGTGGACAAGGTCTAGCATACAATCCTAATTCCAGAAAAGTTGGGATGTTTTGTAAAATGTAATAAAATCGAGAATCTGTGATTTGTTAATTCTCTTTAACTTTTACTTAATTGACAAAAGTACAAAGAAAAGATTGCAAATGTTTTCGCTGACCAATTTAAAAGTATTTTTGTAAATAAAAACAAATTTTGATTTTGTTGGCTGTAACACACTCCAAAAAAGTTGGAACAGAGGCAAAATAAAAGTGAAAAGGTTACAGAATATCTAAATTAAACTGTTTTGAAACAGTTCACAGTAAGCAGGTGAATGGGTAATAGGTGAGGGTATCATGTTTGGGTATAAAAGGGGCATCTCTGTCTTTGCGAGCAAAGCTGGATCATTGCTTATCTCTTTGTGCCAAATTTCATGAGAGAATTGCCAAACAAGTCAAAAATCCACATGGGCTCAGGAGTACTTAACACAGTCTGCCGCTGCATCAATAAATGCAACTTGAATCTCTGTTACTCTAGGAGAAACATATACATAAATTCTATGCAGTGATGCCGTGGGGCTCTCTGGGCCAGAGCTGATCTCAGATATTCAAAAAGACAGTGAAAATGTGTGTTGTGGTCAGATGAGTCCACATTTCATCCTGTTTCTGGGTAAAAAGGATGTTGAGTTCTCAGTCCCAAAGACCAAAGGGACCTTCCAGACTTTCATCAGATACAAAAGCAATCGTCTGTCATGCTATGGGGGCGCATCAGTGCAAACGGCATGGGTGACTGTGATGTATGCGAAGGTACCATTGACATGGAGGCATATATTGGGACTGTAAAGTGACATATACTGCAGCTAAGATGCCATCTTTCATTGGAAGTCCATGGTAATTAGATTAAGACAATACTGGGTCTCATTCTGCATGTGCTACAACAGCGTGGTTCCGTAGACACATGTGGATCTGACTGGATGTGAGCAGATCTGTCTCTTATTGAAAATATGTGGACCATCAAAACGAGAATCAGACAACAATGACTATGGACTGTTGAGCAGCTGAAGTCTTGTATCAAGTGAGACTGGGCAAAAATTTAAAAATTAGCATCCATAATTCCCAGATGATTAAAATGTGTAATTAAAAGGAAAGGTGAATTCACAGTGTTAAACATGGCTCTGTCCCAACTTTTTTGGAGTGTGTTGTAGACATCAAATTCAAAATTCCTTTATATTTATAAAACAAAATTAAGTTGATCAGTGAAAACATTGGTTATTCATTTCTTTGTACTTTAGTCAATTAAATAAATATGAAAGACAATGAACAAATAACGTATTCTTGATTTTATGGCTTTTCACAAAACGTCCCAACTTTTCTGGAATTGGGGTTTTAAATTTAGGGGTCCTTCAAAGACTTTTAGCATATGCATATTCAGAAAATTAAATTTACAGTTCCATATCTGTATGACCCGTTGCACTTCTTTCTTCCGTCCATGGCAGTAAAAGAACACATCAGCCCTGCTCTACTTTTTTTCCCCCCCTCATTCGAGAAGCCCCTTCACTTGAATATACATCACAGTAGGGAACAATAGATGCAGACTTTAAATTGCACTATATGTGAAAACACCCTAAAACTTTAATATACATATAAAATATTAAATCTAAGTATTAGGCTTCACAGTGCAAATGTGGCCTAGGTTGATCTTTAAAACAGGGTGAAACAACCCAGAACATCTAAATCCAGAGCTTACATTTTAAACCATTGTTTCATAGTGTGATACACCAGTTGAACTTAACTCATAAGTTCATACTCATTAATACCCAATATTAAATTAAGGACATTTCTGGGGTTTTATGCTTTATACTTCAGCATGAATAGTTCTTCTCTTTCTCTTTCTTTCCTCCTCCTCCTCCTCTCTTCCTTTCCAACACTCACAGTACATCAGCTTCCTGAAAGTAACACCTTTGGAATCAGCCAGGAGCAAAACAAGCAGCACACTGACAAATCCCCCCAGTTCTCCCAACATCCCATAATGCCATCTGTTAGACAGCATCTCCACTGTGATTAGGTCAGCTCCTTCTGCCTCTCATGCCTTAAGAGTGCTAATTGGATTTCTGCCAGGCAGTTTGGAGTATTTGAGAGGTAAGAGAGACAGGTAAGAGATAAAACTTTATATACTTTATCCAGAGAGGCCAGAGGACATGCTGCCTTCTATCCCCCAAGGGCTTTGGCCCTGATTTAGAGAACCAAAGCCAGAACAAGAGAGTGTATGTTCTCTTTAACCATGAGTATCAGTCCTGTTCTTTCCCTTTCCAGTGATGCAGTTTTTATTGAAGTGACATTCAGCCAAGTATGGTGACCCATACTCGGAATTCGTGCTCTGCATTTAACCCATCCAACGTGCACACACACAGCAGTGAACACACACACACCATGAACACACACCCGGAGCAGTGGGCAGCCATTTTATGCTGCAGCGCCCGGGGAGCAGTTGGGGGTTTGGTGTCTTGCTCAAGGGCACCTCAGTCGTGGTATTGAGGGTGGAGAGAGCACTGTACATTCACTCCCCCACCTACAATCCCTGCCGGCTCGAGACTCGATCAAATAAGCATGATAAGTACAGGCAAACAACAATCCAAGAAGTCTCTACATCCAGTGTTCTGGCATGAAACTCTAGATGGCTCAGTCCAATAGGTCAAATTCAGTCTGACATAATGACATCATTATCACATGGCTCAGCGGCTTTTTTTGTATCAGCAGACAATGAACTTGCTGTTCAACATTCAAATACTTGGCTATAGTGCTTACTGTAGCAATTGCAGCGTGCTTCAGAAACCCTCCACCTTCCCCTGCTCCACCTGCATAGATCTGCTATGGGGTGATTGATGTATGCTATATGGGGGTTATTGCATATATGTTATGTACAACAGCAGTATTTCTTACATGCTCACAGCAGCATGCTGTGGATGTATTGGCAGTAGCAAGTCTCAGTACTTGCTCTGCCACAGCAGCAGCAGAAAGAGCAGCGTAGCAGATCTATTCCACCAAGACCAAACACATTAACATGGTCATGTACATTACCATGTCAAACCCTCTGAGAGTTTTGACAGAAATATATTTTATGAAAATTAGGAATTTCTTGCATATTGGTTTGGCTGGTTAGAATGACCTTACTAGACTTTTTACAGTAGCATCTTTTTCTATTAGGTTTGCATATCGATTTGATTTCAAGATTGATTTTATTTTTTATTTATTAAAAGAAGACCCTTATACAGTATAATCAAAAACACCATAAAACAGTAATATTATGAAATATTATAACATTTAAAAAAACTGTTTTCTATTTGAATATATTTTAAAATATAATTTATGTCTGTAATAGCAAAGCTCAATTTTATCCAGTCCTTGTCACATGATCTTTCAAAAGTCATTCTGATATAGTTCTCAAATAAAATTTCTTATTATCAATGTTAAAAACAGTTGTGCTACTTAATATTGTAGTGTAAACTTTAAGACTTCAGGATTCTTGGATGTATAGACACTTCTAAAGAACAGCATTTATCTGAAATAGTAACAAAAGTCTTTACTGACATCTTATCAATGTAAAGCCACCCTTCATAAAATAAGTTCTTTCAAATAAATAAATAAATAAGTAAATAAATAAAATAAAAATAGAATAGAACCTGACACGTTCTTATAGTGTCAAACAGTCATTAAATAATTTTTCTGCAACTCCAGAGTCACATGATATTTGTACAGCTCAGGCGATCTGCTCAAAAAGGCTCCTTCGGACTCTGTTGGGATGAACATGTCAGAAATGTGTTAGAGGTATTTTTATTGGTTCATCAATACTAATAAATGCAACTGTTGATACTGCCTTCATCTCTAGGCACTTAACATTCTCTGAAGTGAGGCAGCATGATTGATCTGTTTTGGTAGTGTGATGCATCTAGGCTTCATTTTATCCATTATTTAAACAGGTTAAAGTATTTGTGTTGCAGTTTTTGGAGTAATGCAGAAAATCATGTTGCATTGGTATGAACACACACATTAGGATCTGTGCTTTCATGAATCCTTTAGAGCTACAGTTCATGGTTGTGCTTGTGTGGCTGCTTTGGGAATCTTTCTGTACATCTGTTTCTTTGTGGCTTTTGAGCTTTTGCTGATCAATATCAAACACTGCTGTATCAATGACAAATTCAGCGAGACCGACCACAAAACTTCGACAAAAGTGGGAAACAAAAGATGCTAAAAATGAAATAGTACATAGGCAACTGGAGAAATAAAGAGGGTTATAATGGAGCATTGTTTCAAAACTTTTATGTAATGATGATGATAACTTTAATTGTGTGTGTTGACAGTATGAACTGAGATATCACACATGCATTCAGTACTTGACACATTTAATGCTTTCTGACGGTGAGATATGGATCCTGAAACAAGGGAAATAGTTCATATCTCACAATGAATAATTTCTCACAATTGAAAGCAGATAATAATACACGTGCTTTTAATTTCATATTGTTCCTTTATAATGTTAATAGCAGGAAATTTTTTGGCAATATTCAGGTGTAGATAAGTTGCTCAATACGTACGTTATTTACAGTTCCAAACCTGTATGAGGCATTACTTTCTTCCATGGGAAACAAATGAGCACAATTTGTGAGAAACAGACCAAAAAAATTATTCAGTATCATTTTGAAAAACTACATTCTACTAGATTTGGTTGTATGGGGGGAAACCCATGTTTTTCATATTTATATATTTTTGTTCTGTTTCACCCTATAGAAAGAAGAAGGTTAAGTGTTTGGAATGAATAAAGGATAGACATTTTTTGACAGATGACAGAAACTTTTTGAGTGACCCTCAAAAAAATTAGCATACAGGATGTAGTACTGTAGTTCTAGTAGTTTGTTTGATTCAGGGAGTGAAACAGAACAAACAACACTTGTAGAAAATGTAACCATGGTTACAACAGCAAGGACAATGGATGAGAATCTTTGAGCCTAATCAGACCGTAGTGAGACATTTAAGCCAGTGTGTCCATGAAAAGAGCACTTTTCATGGTACTACTTCTCGTATCTGAAAGTGGGTATTTGTATTAGATAGCAATAGGTCATATAACAAGTTAGCAGTGCCTTTGACAGTGGAGAGAGCTTCACATACCTTACCACAGAGATAAAAACCCCATTAGCTCCTAAGGGAGGACGCTTTTCCTCACTAATCTGATCTGAGAACAAATGTCAGATGAGAAGCCAATACTGTGGTGGTCGACCACAACTGACTGGGGATCAGCTTTCACACAAACCCCGATCTGGCAAGAGAAACACAGGTGCATCCTTGATATTCAGACTGACCTCTACACTGGAGACTGGAGATATCTTGCATGTTTTATGTCTATGAATGTCTCACATTCCTTCTCAAAGTTACTGATAAACTTATTTTTTTATTGACTCACGCCTTCCCTTTTCCCTCTTTTGTAAGTTAAGCATGTAAGTATACCAGCAGCTGTAAAACACTTGTTTTATTTTGTTCAGCATTTGATCTCCTGTAAAGGTTTATGCATTAAGGTTACACAGATTCACCATATTTCTACTGATGCACCGACCGGAGAATAACTTCACATATATGCTCTTGCAAGACACAAATTACCCATCTGTCTGTCTCAGCTTTCAGCACAGGCGTGAACCTCGGCGTGAACCTTGCTCTTCAAACAGGTGAAAACAGCTTGAAAAGAAAGTTGTCTTCAAGGACAACCGTGAATATTGCCCAAAATTTCCATTACCCCATGTGATCTCCAGCCGTAACATAATGAAACGTAGCAAGCGTAATGAAAACACCTGTTAAATGCTTTTTAAAGGGATGGGAACTTGTTCAGTCTGAGATACAAAACATTTGGATCTATTCAGGATCCACTTTTGTTACTTGGATCTTACAATTTTAATTTTTGAAGGAAATTATCAAATGTATAGAAAATAATATTCAATTTGCTTCAGCCAAATGGAAACTTTCAGACTTGGCGTCAAGCGAAAGATGGAGAGAGATAACTACCATTTTCTTTGAACATACAGAGTCTGGAACATGCTGATGAAATTATTAGTAGTTCCCGTCCTAATATACATTTTTCTTCTGTGACTTTTATTAGATTTTCATCTGCTCATGATGGTTTGAAGTTCTCGTAAATGGGGTTTTCAAAATCTATCAACAGTTTGAAATATCTCAGATGCGATTTACAGATTAGGATGACGCCGAGTAGAAGCTCCATCAGAGAGGAAGAAAGAAAAACCAATGATCGACAGCCGGTGATAGCAGGATGAAGTGATAGAGGGGGTGGGGGATGTAAAGAAAGGTGGGAATGAGTGCTGAGTGCTTTTGAGAGATGGTTTGAATAATTTGAATTATAGCCGAGCACACCTATTCCTGCAAAACCCTCGTAAGCTCATAAATGGTTCCCTGATATCCACACACACAGCTGGGCTCATTAGCATGGTGTCTAGAGAGATGAGCTGGGCAGAGAACAGAGGGAGACTGATAAACATACCTGAAGCAAACAAGGACAGAATGTTGAAAAAAGGAGAGAAAAGCAGCGCTTTTGACATCAAAGCGAAGCGAGGAAGAAAAGGGCGGGCTTTTTGCAATCATTCATGTCATAGAAGTTGAGCTAAAGCTCAAGACCTTTCACATACCACTGCTGTCTCTTGCATGATACACTATGGCAGACACATGCTCTGCTGTGCAGCTCTCATGGTGTTCTGCAGGTCAGGAAATGTGCTTGGGAATGAAATCCCCTGGAGATTTTCCAGCAAGGTGAGAGTCACTTTTAAAAATCCCATGCCATGCCTCTATCCTTATTTGGCCTTGAGCAAATCACTTATAAACCACTATATGTCTCCAGGAAATCCAGGAGGCAAATAATCAGAGATTTATAATATCTGTTGTAGCATTTATTCACATGGCTGCATCTGTTGTAGGTATGATGGAGGACAGGAGAAAGCATTGAAGTCATCTCTGAATGGTATTTTGACATTTCTTGGCACGTGGCAGCCACTTACAATGGCGTTCTTTCATCTCTACTCAGGCAGTTCTGTTCGAGTTCGCAATTTGCAATTCACACCATCAGGGATGAGACTCCCAGAATGATCAGAGAGCCTCACAATATCACAGTATGTCATGCATTTGTAGCGAGGGGTATGGTTGGAAAGGAGAAACAACTGACTAGGGCATCCTGTCAATAGGGAAATATTAATACTGATCACCAACAAAGGACACTCAGGAGTGTGGTTTGAAAAAAGGAGGTCTTTAGACTTGGATAGCAAAATACAAAACTTTATTTTCACAAATCAAGCACTAATTTTAAAAACATTAACGAACAGTGGGACAAGGGCTAGAACAAGCACGAAGAACACTAAGAACCAATGGCAGGTAAGCTAGTTAATGGGCACAAGGCTCCTATATCACATAAATTTTACCACCCAGTCCCAGTGTACTAGTCTCGCACCACACATATGTAAAGTAAAGTCACACACACATAAAGAGTCCCACCAACACACACAAGGGCCAATTTGTGAAGCCTTGGCTCCTGCATCAAGAAACAAAGTTAACCAAAATAGTTTAAAAGCAAGCAGAACAAAACAACAACAACAGTCCTTACAACTAAACAATGAAATACCAAGAACCAAAATATATTTAGTTATGAAACCAGGAAAGACTGTAAACATAAAACACCTACTGTGAAGCTAAGAATCTAGCACTAAATGAAAGTAGATACTCACACATCTTCATATGAGCAAAGCAAATACAAACAAAAACTAAATACTACTTGAAGCAAGTAAAAAACAAGCAATGCAAACAAAACAAATACAAACTAAAATTTAAACAAAGCAAAATACATATAAAGCAAAAGCGCACTGAGAGCAAGCAAATATAAAGTAAACAGAAACAACAACAAAAAAAAAATTGCACAAAGCGAAACAATTATGACAAGCTAAATGTAACGGCACCGACGTGCGATGAGAGACGTGCGGATCCATTTGCAAGCTTTTATTAATAAACATAGAAAAATAACAGGCAGGGTCAAAACACCAGAAACCGAGTATGGCACGGGCAAGACACAAGAGTAATCCTAGGGCATGCGTCGGTCCTCAATCTGCGAACAATATCCAGAGGGCTTGAGAAGAGGAGTAGTCCGATAACCTGAGCAATAATCCAAACGAGGTATACACAGAGTCCGAAACGGTGAGACAAGGGTTAAAGGATTAGTTCACTTTTAAAAAAACTTTTGCTGATAATTTACTCACCCCCATGTCATCCAAGATGTCCATGTCTTTCTTTCTTCAGTCGAAAAGAAATTAAGGTTTTTGATGAAAACATTTCTCCATATAATGGACATCAATGGGACCCGAACGGTTCAAGGTCAAAATGACAGTTTCAGTGCAGCTTCAAAGGGCTTTAAACGACACCAGACGATGAATAAGGGTCTTCTCTAGCGAAACGATCGGTCATTTCAAAAATAAATAAAAAAGTTTAAGTTTTATAAGCACAAATGCTCGCCTTGCTCTGTTCTGTGATGCGCGTTCGCGACGTCACGTAATACGCAATGACGTTGAAAAGGTCACGGTTGACTTAGGCAGAAGAACGCGCATCACAGTAACCTTGAACCGTTCGGGTCCCATTGATGTCCATTATATGGAGAAATGTTTTCATCAAAAACCTTAATTTCTTTTCGACTGAAGAAAGAAAGACATGGACATCTTGGATGACATGGGGGTGAGTAAATTATCAGCAAAAGTTTTTTTTAAAAGTGAACTAATCCTTTAATCCACGATACAAGGGCAGGAAACAGGAAACGATATAAACTAAATAAACTAAACTTAGAGGACACAGAATGGCTCGGTAAGGCAGCTAACACTTGGAGAGTGCTAAACGCAGAACAATACTCGGCAGAGAGGAAGAGGAAGTCCATGGTTTAAGTAGGGTGTGTGATTGTGTGATAGTTCTCAGGTGTGAGATTGATTGTGCAATCAGCTGTATATGTGTTGTCAGTGCAATGAATGATGGGAACTGTAGTCCGTGGGTGAAGTGCAACAGTAGTGTGGTGAAAGAGTCAATATTATGGAAGGGCGACCTCTGATGGTGAGTGTACGGAAGACCATGAACCGAATTCGTGACACTAATACACTAGCGAGCTTAAGCAAAACAAGTAGGCCTATACAAGAAAACAAACATAAGACAAAATTAACACAATTTGAACAAATTTAACAATACAAAATCAACTAAACAAATACACGCTGGAGAGCAGTTTTAACACAGAAATCAGATAAGCAATGCGAATACAGGAAAAACAAATGCAGACAAAGCAGCAGTACAAAGCAATGTTGCCCCACATTAATCATTTGGGGTCTGAAGGGGTTTTGGGGCCCTGGAGAAATTCTGACATGCCCTGACATTTGTGCCTTTTTCAGTTTCTTATAAACATAAAGTCTAAAAGTCAAAGTCATAAATGTCTAAAGTCTGATTACACTGTATTCAGCACAAATTAGGCTACAATAATAGGTAATCAGCATGTATGTACAAATTTGTATTTCTGAGAAAGTAAGGTTTATGCATGCGTGGCTGGTGAATACAAGTATTTATTTTTAAACACAATGGGTCCCAAATCAGACTGTTCTTCCTAAAAAATACCATAAAATAATTTACGACATAAAAGAATATGCATCAATGGTGGTAATCCTACATACAATACCTTCAAGTTGTTGTTGTGGTAAAATCCAATCGCATGCACCCGCGAACACAAAATGACATCAACACGCCAATCAAGCATGGGATTACAGAAGGAGAACATTGAGAAAGGGAAAGGCAGCCACCAACCAACCACAATGACGATTATCTATAATGAAAGTATGAACTGAATGTTACATGAGGCCAGTACTAGTACTAACTAGTTAGCCAAACAACACATACCTGTGAGAACGGAAGGGCACGAGCAGTACCCTAAAATTCCCATTTTTATATTCCCTGAAAATATATGTTTGGCCAACTCATGCATTGCCTGTTAAAACAACAACAACAACAACAACAAAACAGTTTGTAATAGACACTGTTTGTCCCCTTTCACATTCAAGTCATCTGAAGCCACACTAAAGCTTTGAGTGAGGAACTGTCTGAAACTTTAATAGTTATTTGCAGAAAACCATGCATACATTCAGATATGCTGCATTAAGGTACATTTGACTTATTAACATTAATGATTATTAGTTATGAGGCTTAACCAATGACATTTGTCAATTTGAAAAGATGGTCCAGCATGATCCTTTTTGCACTATGTGTGACAAGTTTTTATTTCCATTCAGCAGCTGGTGGTACATCAAAATATCAGCACTCTCATAATGTGAATGTTTAATGTAATTCCTCCCACATGTGATTAAACAGCACTAATTGCTGGGTTCAGCATTTCCAGATTGTCTCTTTAAGCCTCAGCGATTGATAGAAGGGATTTAAACACCTACTTCCTACTGAAACACAGAGTTCCTCATCATTTCCACTACACTTTCCTCTGTTAGATCACATCCCAAGGGGTTCGGTGAGGGAAAGGGGAGCATTATTTACATTGTTACAGCATCTTCCTGGAATGGCTTATGAATAATGAAGTCTCTAAACACCCTGATCATTTGTCATACTCGCTGCTTGCTGATATGCATTTAATAGGCAGTCAATACAAGAGCATGTGTTCCTTTAATAATGCTTAATCAATGGAGCCTGGGCCTTTTCGACAAAACCTGATGAGGTTCTGCATCTTTGACAAGGCTTCTTAACAAGTGATTCATCAATAGCTTGATCGATCACCGTTTTACTTGATATTTTAATCAATTACTTTTCCAGGCATCCTCAATTTCTTCAGTTTCATTAAGAATGAGTCTTTAGCTTCATTATTTACTTTAATTATAAACTTGGATCGCAAGGCACCTGGAGTCAGTGCGGCATGCATTTTGCTGGCTCATCATTTGAAAATAGACTGAACTTCTGGGAAGTCCTTATTATGTTTGTCATTTTATAAAACCATTTGATACGCAATATTGGCTTTTAACTGTAAAAGCAGAACCAAAACCAATAATGAGGGTCATTCTGGGTTGCCAGAGTCAAACACAAAACATTTGATCAAAGTGTTTAGACCTTGACCATCTGTAAGCAAGTTCTTCTCTTTCCCTGTTTAGTGGAACCGTCCCATTATGGCTCTTGCTGCACTGCTAAATTTTAGGATGATGATAAGACAGAATTAGTAGGGATAAAAATAAAGTCAGATGATAAGATGACTCAGACTTTGCTATGAGATATATATATATATGTATATATTGCCTTTTGGAGATTTGCAGAGACTTTGCAATTTGCAGTATAGTGCTTATTATTCCACTTGTTCTTTTTCAAGAACATTGCTCATTTCCTCTGACAATACTTCACTTTATGCGACACCAACTTCTCTACTAAAAATGTTTTGTGGCATGTTCAAAGTTCAATCCACTTTTTTTTTTTTTTTTACTGCTTCTACAGTTTACTTAATTAAAATGAGCTAAAATACATGATTTTTTTGTCACAACATTTATTTATTTCTTTTTTGTTTGTTTGTTTGTTAATGTGTAAAACAGAAATTAACATGCCCGTTTTGTGTTGGCACTACATGAGTCAATTTTGTTGAAAACTAGACTGGTGGATTTCTAGTTCCCAGCATGGTTTGCATGATGCCAGATCAGGAGAGTACATGTTGAAACTGTAATGTGTTTCTGACTAAATGGAAAGACTTTATGTTTATTTATTTATAACACTTTATGGATATTTATTTATAACACTTTATGCGTTTTTGTGGTTACCATTGTGAATAGTGGAGCTTAGGTTGTGGGCGGCTACACACGTCATTGCATTGACAAGTCACTTCTTTCTTCCTCATCCCATGCATTATATTTAGTAAAATAAGATTTAGCATGCTAACATCAATTTATTCATCTTTCTAAGAAGAAAGTAAGTCATACAGGTTGGATTCAACATGAGATTAAGTGAATGAAGACAGAATTTGCACTTTTAGAATTACGTGGGAAAGAGTTCCCTTAAATGTATTGTTTATTGAACAAATTGTTTTTGCACCTAGACTGTCCAATCAGATTGTACTGGAGATTGAATATCATGTGCTTTTTTTTTATAGAATAGAATACACTGTTTTTAAAAAATGTAAGTAAATAAAACAAAAATGATTGGAGTGCATCTTACAAGAAAATACGATTTTAGCATTAGCATTTAATTTTTTTACTTTTTACTTGCAATTTATTTGTAAATTATTTGTGAAGTCTACTAGCAATTTTGGAGCAAAAATTGTTTCAACTTATTTTTTTTTAGCATAGAATAGAATCTTCAGTGCCACTATACTGGTGCAAGGTAATGTGGAGCAGTCTTACTGTCAACATAATGTATTTAGGCCTAAGGCTATATTTATATGACCTCATGTCATCAAGGTTAAGCACTCATTAGAGGAAATTTCCACCTTAGCAGACTGTTTTGTTTCTATCACGCTGCCCTTTGCTTCACGGGCAAGCGGCCACCACAAGGACTTACCTGTCAGTCAGGACCAGACAGGCAGAGCTGCATTGCCTCTAGAGGGGGAATCTAAATGAGGCTCCTATAAACAGCCTAACCTGTCAGGGCAGTATGACATACCCCCCACCCCCACCACCATCCAGAACCCACAACACCAGGCGGTCAGATTCAGAGCCTTGGTGTTGAGTTTTAATCAGTGCCTTAGGCCTGCATGTGATCTTGACAGACATGAGAGGCATGTGATTTATTTCTTGCCAGGCTTGTGCAAGAGCGAGGAATCATGCGAAATGATGTGAGAGATTTTGATCTGAAATAAAAGTAAATAAAAACCACTGGGGCAGGCATGTGGTTTAACTATCAAAGACTAGTTTGACAACATCTGCATCTTCTGATAAAAATACTTTTTTCTGTCAGTCTGTATTAACGGAGAGTGATGGTAGTGATGACAGCATTGAAAAGCTGCGTACCTGTTTTACCAGTTCCAAAATCTAGTGGGTTGCACTCCTGTCCACTGCTTACATAGGTTACAACTGTCTAAAACTCCATCCTAACTGAAATGGAATTGATTTGAAACACTCTCCACAGGCAGAAATGGAGTGTGCGTATGTTATCTTAAAAAATGCTTTTGATTGATTTTGTTTATTTATGGCAGATGACGCACTACTGTGCAAGCACTTGAGGTCAGTAAGAGATAGAAGATATATATATATATATATATATATATATATATCCATCCATTACCAATGACGTTTGCCTCAATAAACTCCTAGTTTGCTGCTTATTAATAGTTAGTAAGGTAGTGGTTAAGTTTAGGTATTGGGTAGGATTAGGGATGTAGTGTATGTGCTTTATACAGTACAAATAAACAGTACAAAGTACAGTATAAATAAACAGCCAATATATTAATAATAGGCATGCTAATAAACAACTAGTTAATAGTGAGAACTGGTCCCTATACTAAAGTGTTACCAGTGAAATTGTTTGTTTATTCACAGTTGCCATTTTATTTATTTATTTACAATTTAGGAATTTTGTTTGGAAAATGTTTGTTTTTGCTATGTGTATAATTTTTGTTTTCTGGCATATGAAATAAATAAATGTGTCTTCCTGTCTTCCCATGGAACAAATGATTTACATCTTTTGCATTTTTTTTTTAATTCTACACAATTCTACATATTTCTTACTTTCTTACATCTCTCCATCACTGCCATCTGTTTGGAGGAGATTCTCATCAAAGCCTCTCTAGCTTTCCAGCATGTTTTATGTGATACTGGCGAGAAGCACTTACCCTGAAGGACTCCAGCCCTCAGAATTTAGATGGAGAATTTTCCCTCGCCACTTTTCACCTTCTTTTTACACAAATGGAGAGTCCCAACAGGGTATTATTGAAGGGGAGTTTTTTTTTTTTTACTTTTTATTGCACACAGGTATGCTCTCAAGATGTAATTGGAAAAAAGGCCAGCTCCTGCTCTTAAGATCAGGTAATTCCAGTCTAAGCAATCCCATCGGGGAATTTTGTGGTGAAAATGATGCAACAACGTGTACACAAGTATAAAACTACAACATATTTTGTATGCTCGAGTTTATGTGTGGGCATGATGGAGTGGAGGGAAAGAGAAATTGAAATTGTGAGAGGAGGATTATATTGTATAATTTGAAGTATTCATTTGGACAAGTAGGTGTCCAACTGTGCATTTCATGTATTAAACATACCCCCCTACTGCCTTACCTGAATAGCGGACACACACACACACACACACACTTATCTACATCATATTTTGTCTACAGAAAGGTGGGTGGAATGGTAGAATTCGTAACGAGGGTCGCGGTTATTGCAATTTTATTCAGACTCCACACATGGATCATGTGCAACAACTCCATTTAGAGGTAAAATAATATCAGACCGTTTAATCAGTGTTGACATAAATATATTTTATAGCCGTTATGATGATTTATTATTGTGAAAAATTATTACATTTAAATAATTTCCTTTGTTATACTAATGGTAATCTCTGTTTCAAAACCTAGCGAGCTGCTTTACCTTACTGTACCTTCCCAAACTGAGTCAATATCTGCATGTGCTTTTAGCAGGCAGTCCCAGAATACACTGTGCTGAGCTAAGCGCATTTCACCAGGACGATGGACGAAATCAAACCGCGTGTCGGTTTAGGAATCAGATACTGCTAAACTAGTTCTTGAAGTTAACTAACACAATTCCCATCCTTATTAGAATGGTCTTGTTGAGCTGTTAACCTTCTAAGTAAGTCTTCTCTTTATATGATTTTCCATTGCATTGATAGGAAACTTATTTTATCGCACCATCTCCAGCTTCACTTCTTGTCCTCATTAACATTGTCTTGTTAAATTGTACACCTTGGGACTGGTAAGTTCATGTTTTTGCTATGCAGAATATGACACACACATTGGATTCAGACATGCCTTGCTGTCTTGCTACCTCTGGACGCTACTTGCAAAGGCTAGAATACACTCATTGACCACTTTATTATTAGGTGCACCTAGCTAGTGCCAAGTATGATTTGAGCTTTGTCAAATTGTAAATTATCTTGCTGGAAGTAGCCATCACAATATGGGTACACTGTGGCCAGCAGCAATACTCGTGTATAATTTAGTGTTTAAACAATGCTCAGTTGGTAGTAAGGGGCCTAAGGTGTGCCAAGATAATATCCCACACTCCATTGATACAGTGCAGTATGGATCCATGCTTTCATGTTGTTTATGCCAAATTCTGAACCTACCATCAGAATGTTGCAGCAGAAATCCAGAGTCGTCAGAATATTGGTGAGCCTGTGCGAAATGTAGCCTCAGTTTCCTGTTATTGGCTCACAGAAATAGCACACAGTGTGGTCTTCTGATGCTATAGCCCATCTGCTTAAAAGTTTAATGTGTTGTGTCTTCAGAGATGCTCTTCTGTATATCTCGATTATAATGAGTGGCTATTTGACTTACTGTTGCCTTCTATAAGCTTGGACGAGTCTGGCCATTCTTCTCTGACCATTGGTATCAACAAGGCATTTTTGATGCACAGAACTGCTGCTCACCATTCTCTGTAAACCCTTGAGATGGTCATGTGTGAAAATCCTAGTAGATCAGCAGTTTCTGAAATACTCATAGCCCGTCTGGCATCAACAAAAATGCCTTGTTCGAAGTCACTTAAATCACGTTTCTTCCCTTTTCTGATGCTTGAACATAAGCAGGTCATCTTGACCACGTTTACGTAGTGCCCCCCCCCCCCCCCCATTATTACATATCTTGATCTTTTGCCAAGTTCTCTTAAGCCAAATGGATTAATCCTAAGAAACTGATGATATTCATGATTAAAAAACTGAAATATATTTGTTGTCATTTGAGATCTTGGACAATATCTTTTGGGAAAAACTAATGAAATCAATAAAAATACTGATTAAAGATGCAAGGAAACAGATGTAGAGACAGGTCTTCTGCAGTGACAGTGACATGTACATGGTAGACCAATCACAACAGACTGGGCCATCTGACCAATCAGAGCAAAGTAGTCTAAAAACAAAAAAGAGGGGTTTAGAGAGATTGAATCTTAGAACTGCTTCGAACAAATCGTTTGAGAATCTTTGGAAAATGAGGTCATATTAAATGCATATTTTGAGAAAACTAAAGCATTGGTTGACCTTGCATGCATGTAAACCTATTAGGAATCATAAAAATGGCATAATATGGGCATTTTAAAATCTGAGGGGGTACTTTTTTTTAAGTCAAAGGTGCACAGCTGATGACAAAAAAAAAGGAAATTGGAAAATCTTTGTTCTAGTTTATTTAAAATCAAAAGACAAAATATTTGATTAATTGATATTTGATTGTACATGGAGAGTGTTCCAAAATCATGATGTGTCATTTGAGTTACAGTAGAACACACACCATGTGGCAGCTCTAGGTTTCAGAACAAACCCATAGTGATGCATTATCACTGTCGCAGCACAGATAATTCCAGTATTAGCAAGCTTCGGAAAAGTTGAGATGAGCAAGAATGTGTAGGTGTGTTTGCAGGCCTGAGTGATGAATGTGAAACTTGAAATCTTTGGTCTTTTAAACTTTCCATTCTATCGACTGTCATCCATTTGTGTGTGCATGCAAGGGAGCGAGAGAGAGATTAATAACAATGTGTGCTCACTGGACTGGGAAGAGACCGATGGCTCGGGCGTCTAACCAATAACATTTACTGGAACACTCCGAGTCATTAGCACAATTCCTCTGTCGCTACGGCGACTCTCAGGCTACAAGGTCCGGCTGCTCGGAAACCAAATTTTACAGCCCGTATCAAGTTAACGGCCAATTTGTCTCCAAGCTCAAAGCGCTCTTTAATTTCTCTGTCTGTCTCATGACTCCCTTCCTTCACTCAGAAACATGACCTAACCTCTCACGACACATAGAAACGCTTCTAGTTAATTGCAAAGCCAAATTGCTTCTCTATTTTAACAGTTGCACACAGCAGATTGTCAGTCGGCTTTCAAAAGCATGACTCAACTCTCTCTTGTACTTTATCATAATATTCCTCCCATGCATCTTTCGAAGCCAAAACTCTCCTTTTTAACAACAGCGACAGGTGTCTGTGGGTGGACTACGATTGTTTCGCTACAGAATAGATGGTGATGATGGGATGAGAGCGACAAAGTGTGACCATTTGCGTCTTTTCATAGTGCTCCCAAATTCCCTAATCATCTGATAGCCCATCCGTTACTTAGATACTTGAGTTTCACAGCTGTCTCTGAGTTCTGTTATTGTGGTTAATTTACGCTTATGTGTTTAATTGCTTGTGGATGTGATCCAATAATTTGTTTTTGGTATCCGTCTTCTGAAATTTACTATTTTGACTGGCCATTTTGCAGAGAATTCATTGCAACTTGCATTTAACTGGACAAAAAACAACCCAAGTTGATTGGAAATATGCGCCTCTAAATACATTTGTGCAACACTGTTGTTACGTACCTTACTGCACATTTCGAGGCAGTTTTAAAGTGAAACATCCAGTAAGTGGTGCTAAAATGCGGGTTCAATACATGACCCTGGCACGTTTCACGTTTTTGTTACATTGATGCAGGCACAAATTGCTGTGTTTTTATTACGTTTCTTCAGGTACGTGTTGCGGTGGTTCATAATTTAAATGAATTATGAGGTGAGTGTCGCTAAAAAAACGAGGTGAGTGTCGCTAAAAGTTAATGCGTGTTTGAAATATCCCCTACACCAAACCCAACCCTAAGCCTACTTGATAGTGTTAACAAATGCAAATCTGGTATAAAAATGGGTTTTCTGATGCAATCGTGCCATTTGAACTTACATGCAGGTTTGAACAGTTTTGTGGAACCATAGTTTCATGGGATTCGTACCTGAGCTCTTTACCTCTTAAGTTGAACTTCATACTGCATGAGCTACCGAACAAACCTACTGTATATAAAAACCCATAAATATGAAGCTGGATATGTGATGCTAACATTCAAAAGTATCAGTTTTCAAATGTTGTAGCATGTTAAAATTGTTTTGAATTCATAACATGATATTCCTGAAGTATTTGTGCGAAAATTAGGCTTTATTAATTGAAACTGTGGACCAGCAAATCATACTTTGTGTGAAAAGGAATAAAAGTTGTTGGAGTTTTGCTGCCTCTAGTGTTTGTTTCAACTAGAAACTGCAGAAATTTGTATGCATAGATACGTTTTTTTTTTTCTTCCAGTTTTGCAGAAATGTATTTAGAGGCACATATTTCCAATGAGCCTGGGTTGACAAAAAAAAAAAGAAGCTCAGTAGTCGTTTGCCATCCACTCGGACACGGTAGAGTTTGAAATGGATCCATTGTCCAGTTTCAACAGATGTGCGACACTGTCATTGTTGCTGAATTACTGATTAAAACATTTTAAAGTGCGGACAGTAGGGGACAATCCAATCCACTATTTTCTTTCATTAGACTTAATATGTTTAAGACATATCAGATTTTAATCAAGCTCTCAGATGGGTATGACAACCACTCTGTGAGTGTCCATTATATTTTGTTCCTCTCATTTTTAATTACTAGCAGACATTAAAGCCCAATTAAGAATTCTCTGATGCTTTCACGCTTTTGATATGGATCGGCTATATGGAGAGAGCAGTGTGCCAAGGAAATGAAAATTAAAGATAAAAGAGGTTTTGGGAGGAGATGTTTGAATTATGTATAACCGCTTTTTTCAGGACACCCACTTACATGATGATCTATCACGCTGTGAGACCAATTAGAGGCATACTCTAAAAGCACATGTTGAAAAGACATTGTGACGTCTTTTTCTAGAGATGCCAAATGTACAGAGATCTCCCACATGAGCTACTATTTTTTTCTGCGCATTTATTGACATCCATTATAGCATGTGTGAACATTGCCATGATACAGTATGTCCTCAGCTACAACAATATAGTGAGTCAAACATGTTAATGAAGCAGGTGTTCAGCTTTTTGGCTCACAAGAACATTCCAACATACCCCCAGAAATTTTCTACTTTTCTGTTGTAAAAATATAAATGCTTTTACTTACTTTTTGTTATTTAGATTCTATTTTTCCCCATTTATTGACAGTTTAATCATAGCCCAAGCTCAGAAAAAAAAAAGAAACTATAGTGGTTGTCAGGGTCTGCTACTGCGAGGAGTGAGGAGACGTGGGGTAAACACAAACAGCAGGCAGGAACACTAACATAGCACAACTCAGACGAATCTGAGAAGGGAATCTAGGGCAGACAACATTTTAAATACTAAACTTAAAGGGATGTTCCACCCCAAAATGCAAATTTTGTCATTAATCACTTACCCCCATGTCTTTCCAAATACGTAAAAGCTTTGTTCGTCCTCAGAACACAATTTAAGATATTCTGGATGAAAACCGGGAGGCTTGTGACTGTCCCGTTGACTGCCAAGTAAATTACCCTGTCAAGGCACAGAAAAGTATAAAAAACATTGTCAAAATAGTCCATCTGCCATCAGTGGTTCAATCTGAATTTTATGAAGCAACGAGAATACTTTTTGTACGCAAATAAAACAAAAATAACGACATTTATTCAACAATTTGTCTTCTCTAATGTTTTTTATACTTTTCTGTGCCTTGACAGTGTAATTTACTATGCAGTCAATGGGACAGTCACAAGCCTCCTGGTTTTCATCCAAAATATCTTAAATTGTGTTCCAAGGATGAACGAAGATTTTACGGGTTTGGAAAGACATGGGGTAAGTGATTAATGACAAAATATGCATTTTAGGGTGGAGTATCCCTTTACTATAGAGATTACTGAATTTGATATTTTAATATTACTGTTTTGAATATATTTTACAATGTTTTGTCGCACTGTTTAATGATTGAAATATTACCGCAGGTGCTTAAAATGGATTGCAAATGGCCAAAACTTGCATTTTGTTCACATACCTTTGTTTTATTCTTTTGAGACGTGATTTAAATACTTGCGGCTGTGAAACAGATGGAAAATTAACAGGCTTGTCCTGCAGGGATGTTTTGCCCTCCAGGTCTTCGAGCCGGTCGCGTGACTGAAAGCTATGAATTGGTCCGTGTTAGAAGAGCTCATATAGGCTGACAGTTAGCCTGCTCCTGACCAGGTTAGTTTCCCAGCATAAGTTGCCACAGTGACTGAGCTATGGTAATTTTGCTTTCAGAAACCATATCAACTGACAATAAGTCAGAATAACTGAAATAAGCCTGGCTTATTTGGTGAACTAGTTTTATGAAACAGCCCCTAGGTCTTCTGAAGCTAGCACTGTGTGAGTAACAGACCAATAGTACTCATTACTCACAATCTTCCCCATTGTGAAAGCTATTTACACAGATCTTAGATTAAACAACTGCATGATGACACATGCTTCCAGATTTAAACCTGATGCCAAAATGCCATTGGCGCAGATAGAGGAAGAGATTTGACCCAACATTTTCTTTAAAAAAAACAAAAACATACAAAATGAAATACAACACCTTAGTACACTAAGGAAACCAACAGGAAAAAGCATGATGATAAATATAAACAAAGAACAAGAATGATGTTGCAAATACAAATGGAGGTATTGATATATAGACATTACTGTCCAGACAAATGCTATTCCTAAATGACATTGATATTAATTTATGTATTTGTTTGCTTGTTTGTTTTACTTTGATTTATTTATTTTTTATATTTAATTTATGTATTATGTTAGCATCACTAAAACAAATTAAAAATAAAAATTGGTGGTGAAAAAAATGAACTCATAAATTGAGTAAATTATGAGTTTCACAAATACAAAGAAACGGGAATTAACACATTGAAATAAGCAAGACAATTTGAAGTAGAAAGACTGAAACAGTATTTTCTTGTTTATTTACAACTTAATCACTTTTTTGTGTATATGAAGCAAATTAAGTGCATGCAGTTAGCAGACAATTCTGTATTTACTAGCCTCCCAACATCCTCATAGTCTTACCATATGACTTTAGAAGAATCTTAGCAGTATTGTGATCTACTTTTATAGTTTTTATGGTGTTTTAGTGGCCCTTTTAGGAGCAGTGAGCTGATGTAATATAGACAAGAGTTGCACAAAGATTCTTTTTTTAAAAATTCTCCATTTCTGGAAAAATAACATGCTGGTTTGTGGAGGTAGTGAGTAAATAAGGACCGATTTTTCTGTTTTAGCTGAACTATTCCTTTAACAAACCACTAAAAAGCAGCTAGTGGTCACTGAAGCACAACAACCACACACACACACACACACACACACACAGATACCCCCCACACACACAAACACTCTCTCTGTCTCTCTTTTGATAGTGGTATTCTATGGATCTCTGGAAGACTCTCTTCTGTTGCACCTCCCCACTTCCAGAGTGGAGCTGCGTTCAGGGTGTTTGTGTGTGAGTGTGCTTTCAACGGCCATGAATAATGATCAGAGCAGTAGGGCGGGTAAGTGCCGAGTCCTCAACCCATAACGCAAAGAGGAATTACCACAGAGAAACCTGGCGTACTTCACAGCACACAATTTCCATTATCTTTAAATGGCACCAAGGACATTTAAGAAAAGCTGTTGTTCTCCTTTACTTTGCTTTAGACCACAGGCTGTTTTAAAGTGGATAGATGGAGAATGTCCTTTTAGAATGAATGGATGTTTGGTTTTTATTCAGCTGCATGGCCTGTGCTCATATGTACTTTTGTGTGCAAAATATTAGCTCACCAAAATTTATAAGAATACTAATGAGATAGTGGTGAAGATGAGAGATATGTAAGTGATGACCATCTGTTTGTCCCCACAAAAATCGAGATGTTTTTTAAAATATTTTTTCAAAGAAAAATTAAAACAACAAGGATATATTTAATTTATCAAAAGTGACAGTAAAGACATTTTTATTTCAATTAAATGTTCTTCACACTTTGTATTCATCAATGAATCCTGAAAAAAAAATCACAGTTTCCACAAAAATATTAAACAGCATTTTCACCATTGATAAAAATAAGATATGTGAAGGATGATGTGACACTGAAGACTGAAGTAATGATGCAAAAAAAAATCATCTTTGCCATCACAGGTTTAAATTATGTAAATTAGAGAGATTTGTAATCTTACGGACTTTTTTGGGAGTATATACTGTATGTAGTCAATAGTGTATATTGTACAGTTAAGTCCATAAATACTTGGACACAGGCACATTTTTTTTTTTTTTTAGCTGCTGATGAAAACATAAAGTGCACACACTGAGCTTTAGTTTAAGAGTATTCTCATAAAAAATGGAGGAAAGGTTAAGGAATTACAACTCTTTAATATGTATCTCCCCGATTTTTCAAGGGACCATATACAGTGGCTTGCGAAAGTATTCATTTTTTCACATTTAGTTATATTACTGCCTTATGCTAAACTGCTTTAAATTACTTTTTTTCCCACATCAATCTACACTCCATACACCATACTGACAAAGCAAAAACAGAATTTTCACAACTTCATACATTTATTAAAAATAAACAACTGGAATAAGTACATTGCATAAGTATTTATACCCTTAAATCAGTACTTAGCTGAAGCACCTTCACAGCCTCAAGTCTTTTTTTGTTTGATACGACAAGCTTTGCTCATCAGCATTTGGCAATTATCTGCCATTCTTCTCCTCACCTCTTCACCTCTCAAGCTCTGTCAGGTTGGATGGGGGCACATGCACATTTTCAGGTTTCTCCAGAAGTATTTGAGTTTAATCCCAGGCTGTGGCTGGGCCACTTAAGGACATTCACAGAGTTGTCTATAAGCCACTCTTGCTGTGTGCTTAGAGTCATTGTCCTGTTGGTAGGTTAACCTTCTGCCCAGTCTGAGTTTCTGAATGCTCTGGACTTGGTTTTCATTTAGGCTCTCTCAATAGTTTGGTGTATTGAGCTTTTCTTCTACTCTGACAAGTCCCTCAGTCCCTGCCGCTGAAAAAAACAAAAAACAGCCACACAGCATGAGACTGCTACCAGCACACTTTACTTTTGGGATGGTACTCTGCAGGTGAGCAGAGCTGGTTTCCTTCAAACATAATGCTTAGAGTTGAGGTTCATCAGACCAGAGAATCTTGTTTTTCACAGTCTGAGCGTCCTTTATGTGCTTTTTTGCAAATTCCAAGTGTGTTTTCATGTGCCTTAACTGAAGAGAGGATTGAGATTGGCCAAACTGCCACAAAGCCTAGATCGGTGGAGTGATGCAGTGATATTTGTCCTTCAGTAGATTTCTCCCATCTGCATATATGATCATCGACCTCAACTAGAGTGACCATCAGCTTCTTGGTCACCACACTAACCAAAGCCATTCTCTGTCAATTGCTCAGTTTGGCCAGGAGGCCAGCTCTAGGAAGAGTCCTGGTTGTTTCAAACTTCTTCCATTAAGGGTAACAGAGACTACAGGATTCTGTGAACCTTCAATGAAGCGGAATTGTTTCTGAACTCTTCCCCAGATGAGTGGCTTGACGCAAACCTGTTTCTGAGCTATACAGGCAGTTCTTTTGACCTCAGGGCTTGGTTTTTGCTCTGATATGCATTGTCAGCTGTTAGATCTTTTATTAAGATGTGTGTGCCTTTCCAAATCATACCCATTCAATTGAATTTGCCACAGGTTAACTTCACTTGAAGTGTAGTAACATACACAAGCAATATGTATGCTCCTGAGCTAAATTTCAACTGTCTCAGATGAGAGTATGAATATGTATGCAATGGAATCATTTTATTTTTATTTTTTTGCTTTACAATTATGGTGTATGGAGTATAGACTGATGTGGGAAAAAAAGTAATTTCAAGTAGTTTAACATAAGGCAGCAACAAAACAAAACGTGAAAAAAATGAAGGGGTATGAATACTTTCGTAAGGGACTGCGAGTAATTGGACAATTGACTCAAAGGCTTTAGACTTTGCCAAAAAATATCAGAGCCAGACCACTTCTGGAAAAGCATTTGTTGGATGGCTGAAATTAAGAACAACCTGGGAAGAAAAAAGTATGGAGAAAGCTTGGAGCAGCTCATGATCCAAAGCATACAACATCATCTATGAAACATGGCGGAGCAGTGTGATTGCACGAGAATGCATGGGTTCCAGTGGCACTGGGTTACTGGTGTTTATTGATGACGTGACAGAGGATAGAAGCAGCCGGATGAATTCTGAAGTGTATAGGGATATACTGTCTGCCCAGATTCAGCCAAATGCAGCAAAGTTGATTGGGTGGCACCTCAGTACAAATGGACGATGACCCAAAACATACAGCAAAAGCAACCCTGAAGTTTTTGAAGGTAAAAAGTGGAATATTCTGCAATGGCCAAGTCAATCTCCTGATTTCAGCCCGATTGAGCATGCATTTTACTTGCTGAGGACAAAACTAAAGGCAGAAAGACCCACAAACAACTGAAGTCAGCTGCAGTAAATGCCTGGCAAAACATCACAAAGGAGCAAACCCAGTCTCTGGTGATGTCCATGAGTTCCAGACTTAAGGCAGCCATTGCATACCAAGGATTCAACAAAATATAAAAAATGAACATTATATTTATGATTATATTTATTTGTCCAATTACATTTGAACCGCTGAAAATGGGGGGACTGTGTATAAAAATGGTTGTAATTCCTACAAATTTTATATTATATTTTTGTTCAACCCCTTGAATTAAAGCTTAAAGTCTGCACACTTCAATTTCATCTTGATTGTTTTATTTTTAATTCTGTTCTGGTGGCATACAGAGCCAAAATTATGATTTTGAAATGAGTCGTGTCAGTGTCCAAATATATGGACCTAACTGTATTTCTGTCATGACAACCCCTGGACGGATTGGCATGGTAATGTACATGACAATGTTAAAGGGGTCCTATTATGCTTTTTCACTTTTTGAATTTTAGTCCGTGTGTAGTGTGTATGTTGGGCATAAAAAAGACATACAAAGTTACAAATCTCAAAGTCCACTCCAAAGGGAGATATTTTGTTTTTAAAAAATCCCTTTTCAAGAACTACAATGAACAGCTCGTTTGGACTACAAAGTTGTTTTCCTGTATTTGTGATATCACAAAAATAAATCCCGCCTACGGAAATTTAAAAGGTTGGCGGGTGAGGAGAGCGCTTGGTTGAGCACTGCACTTTTCAAAATCGAGACCCGGTGTGGCTGTTTTTATATCACTGTATTTCTGAAGGAAGACTGTCTTCAGAAAATTTTGGATGTCATTTTCATTTCATCTTGCATGTAATGTCTGATAAAGCAGCGTTTGTGAGCAGAGCTCTGCTTTGTGTACAGCGATACTGGAGAAACCTGGATCTCTCCCACTCCAACAGCTGAGCTGTATAAGAGTTTCACTGCAATTCATGTTATAATGTTAGAATTAAAGAACAATAAACATAATACATATTACCATTGCACTTATCTGTACATAGTAAATTCACTTATTTATAAGCTGTTGTTGACATCCTATCTAAAACGTGATTTAGCCCAAAAAACAACAATAATGTTACCACTTTAATATGACTTGCAATATCCGTGCGTGCAAAGGTTCTGCGTGATCCTCTTGTTCAATATTCTCGTGTTCTGAATTGATATAGCAATATTGACGAACTTGCTGCTTTAGCAAGGGGCGGGGCAGTACTGAAACGCCGTCTAAGTGCCAATACATCCACAAAAAGCTGCTGTGAGCATGTCGAAAATATAAAACATATGAATAACCCCATATAGACCCTTTTAGGGCCGACGTCACAATTACGTCACAGCGCTAGCTGGAGGCAAAACAAAGGGAAAATTGGAGGCACCCAATTCAAACCAGCACAGATTTGGCTACATAAGGAGCTTAAAATATCATCTAGTTGTGATGTTGGGTACCCAAATCAATGTTGTAGGGGTGCCCAACTCTGTTCCTGGAGATCTACCTTCCTGCAAAGTTCAGTTCCAACTCTGATCAAACACACCTGTCTTTAATTATCAAGTGCTCCTTCAGATGCTAATTAGTTGGTTCTGTTGTGTTTGATCAGGGTTGGAGCTGAACTTTGCAGGAAGGTAGATCTCCAGAACCAGGGTTGAGCACCCCTATTGTAGAGGCTCCAATTTGAAATGTTAAGGTATACTTGATACCACTGCCAGACAAAAAAAACCGACGACAGCTGTGGTGAAACGAAATGAAACAAGCGGTCTGGACAGAAATGATCGTCAAAAATGCTTTCATTTGCAGCGCACACTTCATATCAGAAAAGGTTAAAGTATTGTCTTGTGTTGTTATGGGCACGTCTAAAGCTTTCTTATCCATCTCACTATGTCGTGTATGAAATAATGTCTGTGTGCATGTGTGTAAAACAATAAACTGACGATTTATATGCTTATGTAATTGTATATGCATTGTTTATTCATATGATTAACTGTGGCTGAAATAATAATGTAGCTGTAAAAATAGTTGCCTGCTGAAATTGAAATATATATATATATATATATATACAGTGCCCTCCAAAAGTATTGGAACAGTAATGACAAAATTGCTCTGTTGGCTGTGGAGTCAAGACATTTACAAATATGATTAAAAGATGAATATGAGACACAACTACAGAATGCCACATTTTATTATTGGGTGATTCAACACGTAGATGTTTTACCAGCTAAGAAGTTCAGCACTTTTAGAGTTCATACCCCTACCTACTTATGCAAAAGCAAGCAATAGGTATGCTAAAAGAAAAGAGGAAGTCAATTAGAGCTATAGCAAAAACAAAGGGCATGGAGAAATCAATAGTTTGGAAACCACCAGCAACCAGCAACCTGATCGGCTGAGAAAACAACAGTAGCTGATGACAGACAAATCATAAAAGCTGTGAAAATGAACCCTAAAATACATGTTTTTAAAATCACCAACAACTTCCAGAAAGCTGGGGTGATGCTCTGCCAATATACTGTCCTCAGGAGACTTTGACACAGAATTACAGATGCTACACAGCAAGATGCAAACCTCTGACCAGCACCAAAAATGGAAAGGCAAGATTAGAGTTTGCAAGAAAGCACAAAGGTGAGCCAGAAGAGTTTTGGAACTGTGTTTAAGGACCGATGAGACAAAGATGAACCTTTATCTAAGTGATGGGAAAGCAAAAATGTGGAGAAAAAAAAAGGGAACTGCAATGATCCCAAGCATACAGCCTCATCTGTAAAGCATGGTGGAGGTGTTGTCATGGCATGGGCATGCATGGCTGCCTCTGGAAAAGGCCCTCTCAACATTACTGATGACTTAATGTATGATGACAGTAGCAGAATGAATTTGGAAGGGTGCAAAACCATCTTGCCTACCAATATTCAAGAAAATGCCACCAGATTTATTGGGAAGTGCTTCATATTGAATCAGGACAATGACCCAAAACACCCTGCCAGTTCAGTCAAGGAATTTATAAGGGCAAAGAAATGGAAAGTCTTAGATTGCCCAAGTTAATCTCCAGATTTAAATATGATTGAACATGAATTTCACCAGCTGGAGAGGAGGTAAAGGCAGAAACTCCCCAAAACAAGCAACAATTGGAATTGGCTGCATTAAAGGCTGGGAAAAGTATTTCAAAGGATGAGACCAAGAGTCTGGTGATGTCTATGGGTCACAGACTCACTGCTGTGATTGTGTGCAAGGGATCTGCAACTAAATAATAGCTTTTAATCTATTATATCTGCCTTATGTTCAACTGTCCCAATACTTATGCTCACATCAATGAGTGGGATGAACTCTAAAAGTGCTGTTCTTTTTATTTGGTAAAACATGTATGTGTTGAAATGGCTAATAATAAAATGTGACATTCTGTAGTTTTGTCTCATATTCATCTTTTAATCATATTTGCAAATGTCTTTACTCCACAGCCAACACAGCAATTTTGTCTTTACTGTTCCAATACTTATGGAGGGGACTGTATGCAGGCACCGGACGTCAATATGACGTCAGATTGACGTTGGACCCCAACGTCGGAGAGACGTTGTATTTTGGTTGAAAGTGAAAATCGGGTTGACGTCAGAACCCAACGTCATATTGACGTCAGAAAACAACGTTAGATTGACGTCAGAAACCAACGTCAGATTGACGGCAGAACCCAACGTCAGATTGACGGCAGAACCCAACGTCAGATTGACGGCAGAACCCAACGTCAGATTGACGTCAATCTCCAACGTTGGACAGACGTTGTATTTTGGTTGAAAATGAAAATCGGGTTGACGTCAGAACCCAACGTCAGTTTGACGTCAGAAACCAACATCAGATTGACGTCAGAAACCAACATCAGATTGACGTCAGAACCCAACGTCAGATTGACGGCAGAACCCAACGTCAGATTGACGTCAATCTCCAACGTTGGACAGACGTTGTATTTTGGTTGAAAATGAAAATCGGGTTGACGTCAGAACCCAACGTCAGATTGACGTCAATCTCCGACGTTGGACAGACGTTGCATTTTGGTTGAAAATGAAAATCGGGTTGACGTCAGAACCCAACGTCATATTGACGTCAGAACCCGACGTCAGATTGACGTCAATCTCCAACGTTGGACAGACGTTGTATTTTGGTTGAAAATGAAAATCGGGTTGACGTCAGAACCCAACGTCAGATTGACGTCAATCTCCGACGTTGGACAGACGTTGTATTTTGGTTGAAAATGAAAATCGGGTTGACGTCAGAACCCAACGTCAGATTGACGTCAATCTCCGACGTTGGACAGACGTTGTATTTTGGTTGAAAATGAAAATCGGGTTGACGTCAGAACCCAACGTCAGATTGACGTCAATCTCCGACGTTGGACAGACGTTGTATTTTGGTTGAAAATGAAAATCGGGTTGACGTCAGAACCCAACGTCAGGCTGATGTCAGAACCCAACATCAGATTGACGTCAATCTCCGACGTTGGACAGACGTTGTATTTTGGTTGAAAATGAAAATCAGGTTGACGTCAGAACCCAACGTCAGATTGATGTCAGAACCCAACGTCAGATTGACGTCAATCTCCGACGTTGGACAGACGTTGTATTTTGGTTGAAAATGAAAATCAGGTTGACGTCAGCACCCAACGTCAGATTGATGTCAGAACCCAACGTTGGACAGACGTTGTATTTTGGTTGAAAATGAAAATCGGGTTGACGTCAGAACCCAACGTCAGATTGACGTCAGAACCCAACATTGTATTTTGGTTGAAAATGAAAATCAGGTTGACGTCAGAACCCAACGTCAGATTGATGTCAGAACCCAACGTCAGATTGACGTCAGAACCCAACGTTGGACAGACGTTGTATTTTGGTTGAAAATGAAAAATGCAACATCTATCCAACATTAGAGGTTGACGTCAATCTTACATTAAGTTCTGATGTCAACCTGATTTTTGTCAGCCTCCAACGGTGGACAAACATTGCATTACATCCCTATCGAAACTGGCCATTACCACATTTGTTATCAACCTGTGAATACAAAAGGAAGAGGAGTTAAATGTCCAAATAATTAATTATACATAACACATTATGAACCGCTTGTTATAGTTTGTGTTAGGTTTGTCATATCTAATGTAGATGTCACATTGGTTCTACTGTGGTGCTAGATGGAAGATCATGGGCCCACCCAAATTGCTATGCTTTTATCTTCTGAAGACAAAACTGATATTGCACAATTTTGTGTTAATTCTAAAAGGCAGTGAGGAAAAATCTCTAAACATTTACTTGGGTCTGTTGTATGTACACAAAAGTGAGAGAACAAACAACTGACTGAGCAAATTATGACTCTTATATGGTACCAAAAGCAATGTTTTGGGATATTTCACACTATGAGTTCAGTAATATCAGCAGTCTGTCATTATCTTGTAAGTTGGCAATATTAGCACATATTTGCAAACAAGGCTTGACATTAACATAGAATCATCCCGTATTTAAGGCATATGAATGGTATTCCACATTACGTCAATATGAGCGTGGTTTGTCCCATTTTTGATTTACTTCAGTTTTATGGTTTTTGTTTGGCAGCCGTTACTGCCAGTCATTTGACCGTTTCTTTATTTTTTTAACAGTGTAAAACTGTTATTTTATGAATTTTTTACTGACCAATTAAAAAAAGTGATATCACTGAACAGTGTACAGAGGAACACTGTCCTTTCACAGATTTTTCCTAGATTATGATGAAACGCATTCAATAAAGTGCTAAAAGTAAAATACTAGCCTAAAAGTTCTACAGAGAAACACTTATTTTACAGGTTATTAAAAAACAAAAAATTATAGTGTTAAAGGATGCTGACAATTGTAAATTAAAAGTTTTATTTTGAAAGACAAAATACAAAGTCTCTACATATACTGTACAAAACTGAAAATGCAATCATTCAGTTTTTGAAGTAAAACAGTGCAAATTTGAAAGGAAATACATTTCAAATACATTTCAACATTTAAAATACTGTACCAATTAACAGAACAGTTTGATGAGAAGTTAATGAGTTGAATGAAATATTCTCAGCACAAGAAATACAAAACATCTACAAATTTCAAACGACTATTAATTCTAAAGGCTGGATTACACTACATGACTTTTCAAATCTGAACAGATTTTTAAAACACTAGGCATCATACATACAGTCAGGTCCATAAATATTGGGACATCGATACAATTCTAAAATTTTTGGCTCTATACACCACCACAATGGATTTCAAATGAAACGAACAAGATGTGCTTTAACTGCAGACTGTCAGCTTTAATTTGAGGGTATTTACATCCAAATCAGGTGAACGGTGTAGGAATTACAACAGTTTGCATATGTGCCTCCCACTTGTTAAGGGACCAAAAGTAATGGGACAATTGGCTTCTCAGCTGTTCCATGGTGTGTGTTACTCCCTCACTATCCCAATTACAATGAGCAGATAAAAGGTCCAGAGTTCATTTCAAGTGTGCTATTTGCATTTGGAATCTGTTGCTGTCAACTGTCAAGATGAGATCCAAAGAGCTGTCACTATCAGTGAAGCAAGCCATCATTAGGCTGAAAAAACAAAACAAACCCATCAGAGAGATAGCAAAAACATTAGGCGTGGCCAAAACAACTGTTTGGAGCATTCTTAAAAAGAAGGAACGCACCGGTGAGCTCAGCAACACCAAAAGACCCGGAAGACCACGGAAAACAACTGTGGTGGATGACCAAAGAATTCTGTCCCTGGTGAAGAAAACACCCTTCACAACAGTTGGCCAGATCAAGAACACTCTCCAGGAGGTAGGTGTATGTGTGTCAAAGTCAACAATCAAGAGAAGAGTTCACCAGAGTGAATACAGAGGGTTCACCACAAGATGTAAACCATTGGTGAGCCTCAAAAACAGGAAGGCCAGATTAGAGTTTGCCAAACGACATCTAAAAAAGCCTTCACAGTTCTGGAACAACATCCCATGGACAGATGAGACCAAGATCAACTTGTACCAGAGTGATGGGAAGAGAAGAGTATGTAGAAGGAAAGGATCTGCTCATGATCCTAAGCATACCACCTCATCAGTGAAGCATGGTGGTGGTTGTGTCATGGCGTGGGCATGTATGGCTGCCAGTGGAACTGGTTCTCTTGTATTTATTGATGATGTGACTGCTGACAAAAGCAGCAGGATGAATTCTGAAGTGTTTCGGGCAATATTATCTGCTCATATTCAGCCAAATGCTTCAGAACTCACTGGACGGCGCTTCACAGTGCAGATGGACAATGACCCAAAGCATACTGCAAAAGCAACCAAAGAGTTTTTGAAGGGAAAGAAGTGGACTGTTATGCAATGGCCAAGTCAATCACCTGACCTGAATCCGATTGAGCATTCATTTCACTTGCTGAAGACAAAACTGAACAAGCAGGAACTGAAGACGGTTGCAGTAGAGGCCTGGCAGAGCATCACCAAAAGTTTGATTTATGATTATTATTCTGTCCCATTACTTTTGGTCCCTTAACAAGTGGGAGGCACATATGCAAACTGTTGTAATTCCTACACCGTTCACCTGATTTGGATGTAAATAGCCTCAAATTAAAGCTGACAGTCTGCAGTTAAAGCACATCTTGTTCATTTCATTTGAAATCCATTGTGGTGCTGTATAGAGCCAAAAATGTTAGAATTGTGTCGATGTCCCAATATTTATGGACCTGGCTGTATACTGACTTTGTAAATCGTGACAAAGGAAAACTGGGCATCATACACTACATGACCGAGGATCATACACTACCAGACTTTAAAGTTGTTCCGAGCACAACAAACTCACTCAGAAACATGAGCCTTGGAGACGCGTGACAAATGGAAACAATATACGTTCTAAAATCGGCTGAAAATATCAAACATTTTTGATATCCTCCAACTGGATAAGCTAAAAGCTGAAAGTCTGAAGCTAAAAAACCGGAGTCTGTGACTATCATACACTATGCGATTTTCTGTTGAATCGGTCAACTATCAAATCTGCAGACTGGCTCTGACTTTCGACAACTAGTGTCAACTTCTCCAGACTGTAAATTGGCGGAAAATCAGGACAAAAAACGTGTAGTGTACTCCAGGCCTAATTATATATGATGCCCAGCTTTCCTTTGTCATTATTTACAAAATCAGTAAGTGTATGATGCCTGGTGTTTTAAAAATCTGTTCAGATTTTTAAAAGTCGTGTAGTGTATTCCAGGCTTAAAGGGATACTCCACCCCAAAATGAAAATTGTCATTAATCACTTACCCCCATGTCGTTCCAAGCCTGTAAAAGCTTAATTCATCTTCGGAACACAATTTAAGATATTTTGGATGAAACCCGGGAGACTTGTGTCTGTCCCATTGACTGCCAAGTAAATTACACTGTCAAGGTCCAGAAAAGTATGAAACACATTGTCAGAATATGTTATGTAATGTTATGAAGCGATGAGAATATTTTTTATATAGAAATACAACAAAAATAATGACTTTATTCAACAATTAGGCACCGTAACGTCTCCTCTGCATCAGCACAGCGCCATTTTGGAGATTATGCCCTGGACGCAAAACACATACATTCTTCTGTATCAGCCTTGACACAGGGATGCGCTGTTTGCGCTCAAATCAAAGCATAAATCAATGCAGAAGACGCATCCCTGTGTCGAGGCTGATACAGAAGAGTGTACACATTTTGTGTCCAGGGCATAATCTCCAAAATGGCGCTACGTTGACACAAACAGTATTGTCGTCGCTTCATAACATAATGATTGAACCACTGATGGCAGACGGAGTATTCTGGCGATGTGTTTCATACTTTTCTGGACCTTGACTGTGTAATGTACTTGGCAGTCAATGGGACATTGACAAGCCTCCCAGTTTTCATCCAAAATATCTTAAATTGTGTTCAGAAGACGAACAAAGCTTTTATGGGTTTGGAACGACATGGTGGTAATTGATTAATGACAAAATTTTCATTTTGGGGTGGAGTATCTCTTTAAAACGGTTTCATTATTCAGATGTAAATTTGTGTAAACAAATTTCCTGAAGAGGAATTCTTGAGAAGCAATTGAAAAAATTAGGGTTAGTATCAATTTTTTTCTTTGAAAAAGATTGTGCAGGGAACTGTACTTTAGCTTGTATTATCCCAATCAGGTTTATAGTGTTTTTATCAATATTCGATTGACCCTTTTGGGCTCCAATATAGCTCTGATAATATATGTGGACAAAAATTACATTGTATTTTAATCCTGAATACTAGCTACACAAGTGTAATAAAAAGTAAAATCAAAACATACAAATAAAGGTCCATGATTCTGCACCAGAAGTGACAGACACAGTAGATAAAGAGCAGTCCTCCAAATCTGAAGTAATCAGCTGGATCCTTGCTGCATCTGGGGGTTAAAAAAAACAAAACAAAAAAAAAAAAGACAGATTTATTGAAAAGTCCTTAAAAAGGAGGATTCCATTTGTGTACCTTTTCTTTAAACAACATTTGACATTATGAGATATTCTGGCTAATTTAATTATTTAGCTGTGACCTAATGGTTAGAGAGGCAGACTTGTAGCCTGAAGGTCATGGGTTCGAGTCACAGTCCTGGCAGGAAACCCACTAGTGTAAACAGGGCTTGAGGTACCCTTGAGCAAGTTACAAGTTAACCCTACTTGTAATTATAAATACATTTACATTTAGCAGACACTTTTATCCAAAGCGGCTTACATTGCTTTCAAGTTACAGTTTCTACATTTTATCAGCTCTTGCTTTCCCTGGGAATCGAACCCATGATCTTGGCGTTGCTAGCGCCATGCTCTAATTGAGCTACAGGAAATGCAAATAAAGAAATGAGTATTCACAACAAATAACAACTTTTCCCAGATGTAAAAAATGGCAATTAGTACACTAAAAAAAAAATATAATATTTTTATCAATTGCTAAAATGCTCATACCTGTATATTTATAACTAATAAAATTATTAATCTGTTTACACTGCTTTTCTATCACACGTCGGTGATGTCTAACAAATGTACTTGAGGAGATCATTAAATTACTCCAGTATCTTCATACTTCATCCACCTTATTCCTAACCGCAGAAGTAAGCCTATGGGCGAGACTTCAAGTTCATTAGCCTTAAATAACAATAACAACATGCAGTAAATAGTAAAACTGTTTGTATTACAAACCAGTGTGTTCATAATTAAGATAATACACTAAAATAATATGGTATGACAAACCAATTTGCAAAATCAAGCAGCAAAACGAGTAGTTCTGTACAGCTAAAAAAGTAAAAATATCTGGAAGCAAGACCCATAAAATCTATAAATGGGCCATTTTTATGTGAAGAATAAGGTGGATATGATGAAAATGATGTCATCATTTACTCACTTATGTCTTTTCCAACCTGCATAACTGACTTTTTTTTTCTGTGGAACACAAAAGAAGATTAAAAAAGACATGAGGGTTAGAAAATGATGAGGGAGTTTTGATTTTGAGTGAGCTAAACTCAAGAATTAAGTTTGAATCAGAGTGGTGCCTTGGTGCAGAGTTTGCCTGCTTTGCCCATGTTCACATATAACGGCACATGATCATTAAAGTATTATGAATACTCACTTTTACAGATCATATGGCAGAAGATTTTCAATCCCAAAACCTCTGGACCATGAGAGGGGAAACACACACACACACACGAATATTTAACAGGTTTAATAAAACAATAGTAATTGTTGACTTACTGACAGAGACAGACAGGCTTACAAAAAGTTTGGCTACTCACTTATACAAACACTTAGCAGTAAGTTGGATCCGAAAGCATGGTTTGTATAGTATTCTTCAGGTGGTTTCATGATCTCTCTGTTGAACACATGTCAGTTGTTCATGTTCCAGAGTGAGACATTTTATTTTACAATAAAATAACAATATCGTTATTTTTACTATTTCATTCTGTTATTAAAAATAAGATCAGCAAAAGGCGGCCTTCAGTACTTAACTCATATTAAGGTCCAGCTCCCGCTATTTATTCTGTCATTCATGTGTATGTATCTATTACATAAACCTCCAGAACTTGTAGTACTAACGCTACGCGGATATATTTACATTTCGCGATATAAAAACAACAACAACGAGTCACTTTTAATCATGCCCAAGACATCGTCACACAGCCTTATCTGGACAGTATTAAAACATAATAACAAAACACAGTAACAGATTATGTCATCGCGATTATCATATCACTTTAACAGTAACAAAAAACAATTATAAAAGGTACTTACCTTCTGCCGTTTCCATTATGTGTCCATAGCCATTGTGTCTGTGTTCTCAATCGACACCGCATAACTCAAAATCGGTCAAAATAATAACTCATCTGTCAGATATGAGACAATCATGTAAAATCCATTCCTAGAGCACTGAACCAGCAGGACTGCAGATAAACAGAGCTGCAGTAACGACTGAGCTCAATATTCAAATCTGAGCGGGAGGAGGCGTGCCCTGCTGTCATTGGTCAGATTCCTGGATGACATTCAGATTAACCAATCACGAACAAAGCAACATAGAGAGATGTCAAACAACATTGTAACTGTAGAAATTTTTTTTTAAACAAAAGATAGCAAATATGTATTGATTTTTATTTTTTAGGCTGTTACATGTAAGTAATTGGTAAAATTGTGTTTTCACTTATGCTCATAACCAGGGTCAGGCAAATCTGTGCCATTCACTATTCACCTATAATTTCCATATGAATTTATAGTTAAAATAGGGTTAGGTTTAGGAGTACAGAGAAGGTGTGTACATGTCTGGCTATACTTGTAAATTACAGTTACATTCACATGACCAATGATGACCCTTTTGAACTTTAACAAATACCTTGCCTCAATTGTACAACTGTTATGGCTAAATGCAGCTGTGCCTAACTGTGGCATTTTCTATATCTGACCCTTTGCTGTAAGTGTTACACCACCTGTTGGTTTAGGTTTATTCCTTTGTCCACAGTAACACTTACTACAAACACTGTCATAATTGCAACATTTGTCTACAGATGACACTGTTGACTGCAGTGGCAATGCTGTTACAGCATTCGTGGTGTGGGAAAATGTAAACTGTAAATGTTGATGTGCGACTAATTCAACAATAATTGAGGCCTTTGATAATGAATGTACTCTTATTCATTTCATCACTGTATTGCTTGCAACAGTACTCCGTGGTTATGCAGTCACCTCACAGCAAGGTGTTTCCATAACGCAGACATGCACATCTGACAAATTGAGGATTCTAAATTTACCATATTTGAATGTATGTTTTCTACACATTGAATGGAATGTATGCATTCCAGTCCTCTCAGACCCTTTTCTCTATGCTCTTGTTTTTTTCTCATTTCAAATTTCTCAGTAGGTATGGGTTTCTCTCACACAAATAACAAATGCATACTCTGATCAGATAACATACCAATATTTTACGATGGCTGTATGACGTGTTTGTGAAGTCAATGTTTTTTTGTTTGTTTTTGTTTGAGCTTTTAAAGATTATGCATACTTTTCTCAATTTGTTCACAATTTCCATTGCAAAGCAATTTGGATCAGCTGGTGTGTGGGCAGAGGCTTGAAAGTTTCAACCTGGAGAGTAGTGCAGCTTTAAAAAACAGACTATGCATATTTTGATGTAATGAAATAAGTCAGCTATATTTGTGTTCAGAATTGCAGAGTTTAAATGTAAAAACACCTAAATATAAAACTGATAAGATGTGCTTTAAAATTACAAAGAAAAATGCTAAACAGCTATGGACATAAACCTTTAATGAGCTACATATTACAGATTATTTGTGTGAATTTACATTAATTTATATGCAATTTAAGACAACAGAAAAAAATAGAGTATAAATAATACAACCATTTTCCTGTCTTAAAAAATGAGAACTACTATAATTTGTGATTAATAACATTATAGCTACTTAAAATAACATTTGTTAATTTATAGAAGTTGTTCTAAAGAATTTTGCTAATAATTTCAAATAACTGTAAAAACAGCATTAAATGTACAGTTCTCTTGTGAAAATTGTTGTTGTTTTTTTTACCTCATGACTATATCAGTATTTGACATCAATATGACATCGGCTTAAGACGTTGGCTCGACGTTGGACAAAAGATCAACGTCTAATGATGTAAGAATTTGACGTTGTGTGTACATTACCATTATAACATCTACGTGACATTGGGTTTTGGTCGCCATACCTAACAACTGAATGTCAGTAACTGACATGAATATGACGTTGGCTTGAGAGGTTGACTCGACTTTGGATTTTAGTTAGTTAATACCGCAAACTAAAAATAACAAAAGACCAACGTCTAATGATGTTAAGAGTTTGACACTGAGTGGGCATTACCAACATGACGTCTAGGAGACGTTGGGTTTTGGTTGCCGTACCTGACGACGGTATATCAGTATTTGACGTCAATATGACGTTGGCTTAAGACGTTGGCTCGACGTTGGATTTTGGTTGCCATACCTGACGACGGTATATCAGTATTTGACGTCAATATGACGTTGGCTTAAGACGTTGGCTCGACGTTGGATTTTGGTTAGTTAATGCCACAACCTAAAAACAACGTCAAATGATGTTAGAATCTGACGTTGTGTGGACGTTACCATTATGACGTCTAGGCGACGTTGGGTTTTGGTTGCCATACCTGACGACGGTATATCAGTATTTGACATCAATATGACGTTGGCTTAAGACGTTGGCTCGACGTTGGATTTTGGTTAGTTAAGGCCACAACCTAAAAACAACGTCAAATGATGTTAGAATCTGACGTTGTGTGGACGTTACCATTATGATGTCTAGGTGACGTTGGGTTTTGGTTGTCATACCTGACGACTGTATATCAGTATTTGACGTCAATATGACGTTGGCTTAAGACGTTGGCTCGACTTTGGATTTTGGTTAGTTAATGCCACAACCTAAAAACAACGTCAAATGATGTTAGAATCTGACGTTGTGTGGACGTTACCATTATGATGTCTAGGTGACGTTGGGTTTTGGTTGCCATACCTGACGACGGTATATCAGTATTTGACGTCAATATGACGTTGGCTTAAGACGTTGGCTCGACGTTGGATTTTGGTTAGTTAATGCCACAACCTAAAAACAACGTCAAATGATGTTAGAATCTGACGTTGTGTGGACGTTACCATTATGACGTCTAGGCGACGTTGGGTTTTGGTTGCCATACCTGACGACGGTATATCAGTATTTGACATCAATATGACGTTGGCTTAAGACGTTGGCTCGACGTTGGATTTTGGTTAGTTAAGGCCACAACCTAAAAACAACGTCAAATGATGTTAGAATCTGACGTTGTGTGGACGTTACCATTATGACGTCTAGGCGACGTTGGGTTTTGGTTGCCATACCTGACGACGGTATATCAGTATTTGACATCAATATGACGTTGGCTTAAGACGTTGGCTCGACGTTGGATTTTGGTTAGTTAATGCCACAACCTAAAAACAACGTCAAATGATGTTAGAATCTGACGTTGTGTGGACGTTACCATTATGATGTCTAGGTGACGTTGGGTTTTGGTTGTCATACCTGACGACTGTATATCAGTATTTGACGTCAATATGACGTTGGCTTAAGACGTTGGCTCGACTTTGGATTTTGGTTGCCATACCTGACGACTGTATATCAGTATTTGACGTCAATATGACGTTGGCTTAAGACGTTGGCTCGACGTTGGATTTTGGTTAGTTAATGCCACAACCTAAAAACAACATCAAATGATGTTAGAATCTGACGTTGTGTGGACGTTACCATTATGACGTCTAGGCGACGTTGGGTTTTGGTTGTCATACCTGACGACTGTATATCAGTATTTGACGTCAATATGACATTGGCTTAAGACGTTGGCTCGACGTTGGATTTTGGTTAGTTAATGCCACAACCTAAAAACAACGTCAAATGATGTTAGAATCTGACGTTGTGTGGACGTTACCATTATGACGTCTAGGCGACGTTGGGTTTTGGTTGCCATACCTGACGACGGTATATCAGTATTTGACATCAATATGACGTTGGCTTAAGACGTTGGCTCGACGTTGGATTTTGGTTAGTTAATGCCACAACCTAAAAACAACGTCAAATGATGTTAGAATCTGACGTTGTGTGGACGTTACCATTATGACGTCTAGGCGACGTTGGGTTTTGGTTGCCATACCTGACGACGGTATATCAGTATTTGACATCAATATGACGTTGGCTTAAGACGTTGGCTCGACGTTGGATTTTGGTTAGTTAATGCCACAACCTAAAAACAACGTCAAATGATGTTAGAATCTGACGTTGTGTGGACGTTACCATTATGACGTCTAGGCGATGTTGGGTTTTGGTTGCCATACCTGACGACTGTATATCAGTATTTGACGTCAATATGACGTTGGCTTAAGACGTTGGCTCGACGTTGGATTTTGGTTAGTTAATGCCACAACCTAAAAACAACGTCAAATGATGTTAGAATCTGACGTTGTGTGGACGTTACCATTATGACGTCTAGGCGACGTTGGGTTTTGGTTGTCATACCTGACGACTGTATATCAGTATTTGACGTCAATATGACGTTGGCTTAAGACGTTGGCTCGACGTCGGATTTTGGTTAGTTAATGCCACAACCTAAAAACAACGTCAAATGATGTTAGAATCTGACGTTGTGTGGACGTTACCATTATGACGTCTAGCCGACGTTGGGTTTTGGTTGCCATACCTGACCACTGTATATCAGTATTTGACGTCAATATGACGTTGGCTTTAGACGTTGGCTCGACGTTGGATTTTGGTTAGTTAATGCCACAACCTAAAAACAACGTCAAATGATGTTAGAATCTGACGTTGTGTGGACGTTACCATTATGACGTCTAGGCGACGTTGGGTTTTGGTTGCCATACCTGACCACTGTATATCAGTATTTGACGTCAATATGACGTTGGCTTTAGACGTTGGCTCGACGTTGGATTTTGGTTAGTTAATGCCACAACCTAAAAACAACGTCAAATGATGTTAGAATCTGACGTTGTGTGGACGTTACCATTATGACGTCTAGCCGACGTTGGGTTTTGGTTGCCATACCTGACCACTGTATATCAGTATTTGACGTCAATATGACGTTGGCTTTAGACGTTGGCTCGACGTTGGATTTTGGTTAGTTAATGCCACAACCTAAAAACAACGTCAAATGATGTTAGAATCTGACGTTGTGTGGACGTTGCCATTATGACGTCTAGGCGACGTTGGGTTTTGGTTGCCATACCTGACCACTGTATATCAGTATTTGACGTCAATATGACGTTGGCTTTAGACGTTGGCTCGACGTTGGATTTTGGTTAGTTAATGCCACAACCTAAAAACAACGTCAAATGATGTTAGAATCTGACGTTGTGTGGACGTTACCGTTATGACGTCTAGGCGACGTTGGGTTTTGGTTGCCATACCCGACGACTGTATATCAGTATTTGACGTCAATATGACGTTGGCTTAAGACGTTGGCTCGACGTTGGATTTTGGTTAGTTAATGCCACAACCTAAAAACAACGTCAAATGATGTTAGAATCTGACGTTGTGTGGACGTTACCATTATGACGTCTAGGCGACGTTGGGTTTTGGTTGCCATACCTGACCACTGTATATCAGTATTTGACGTCAATATGACGTTGGCTTTAGACGTTGGCTCGACGTTGGATTTTGGTTAGTTAATGCCACAACCTAAAAACAACGTCAAATGATGTTAGAATCTGACGTTGTGTGGACGTTACCATTATGACGTCTTGCCGACGTTGGGTTTTGGTTGCCATACCTGACCACTGTATATCAGTATTTGACGTCAATATGACGTTGGCTTTAGACGTTGGCTCGACGTTGGATTTTGGTTAGTTAATGCCACAACCTAAAAACAACGTCAAATGATGTTAGATTCTGACGTTGTGTGGACGTTACCATTATGACGTCTAGGCGACGTTGGGTTTTGGTTGCCATACCCGACGACTGTATATCAGTATTTGACGTCAATATGACGTTGGCTTTAGACGTTGGCTCGACGTTGGATTTTGGTTAGTTAATGCCACAACCTAAAAACAACGTCAAATGATGTTAGATTCTGACGTTGTGTGGACGTTACCATTATGACGTCTAGGCGACGTTGGGTTTTGGTTGCCATACCCGACGACTGTATATTAGTATTTGACGTCAATATGACATTGGCTTTAGACGTTGGCTCGACGTTGGATTTTGGTTACTTCCCAACACAACCTGAAAACAACTAAATATCAACGTCAATTGACGTCGGTCTTGGACGTCAAATCAACGTTGTCATTAGACGTTGGCTTGACATTGAATTTTGGTCACCTGACGTCGCGACCTAAATCCAACCTAATATTAACGTCATATGACGTTGTGTGCCTGCTGGGCATCTTCATGACTAGATAGACACTGTGAGTTTGTCTTAACTATACACGTTAGATGTGAGTCACTCAGCCGGAGGGAATTCTGTCAGATCGGCCATCCTTTGAGTAAAAGCGTGTGCGGGTCGGCCAATATGGTTTCGTCCGTTAAAGTTAACCTTTTCAAATAACAATCGCGGTCCTGGACAGTGCACCTATATACATATGCAGGTAAAATCAGAATTTCTCCAGTTATTATTAAAAAGTTAATATTAAAAAACAAGCTAAACAGACTTCATAGATAGCGTTAGTGAAGCTGTCAGTGGAATCTTTCTGCCTCCACCTAAGCTCCGCCCACAGAAAAATGTCACAATGTTTTCTAACAGAAAAAGGGTCTGTAGCATACATGAATCACCTCGTAGAAGATCTATACAGGTGGAGCTGGGGAAGGTGGAGGGTTTCTGAAGTGCGCTGCCAAACTGCTACTGCAAACAAAAGCCAGGTATTTGAATATTGAGTAATGAGCTCATTGGCTACTGATACAGGTGAAAACCAATCAGCTGAACCATGTGATGATGTCATTAGGTCTGATTGAGTTAGTCATATCGGACTGCGCCGACTCACTGAAAAAAAAAAAGCCTAAACATAATTATTAGTAGTTTTAAATATAATTTTTTAAAGTCAAGTTTACTTGGGAATTCCTAAGTAAACTTAGGAAGTGTTATTAAAGTAATGCTTACCATGGGAATGAACTGCGATTCACTGAAAAAAAAAAAAAAAAAAATAACTAACTATACTTAAGTACATTTCACTCAGTCACAGTTTATAAAATTGCCTCAAAGAATGTAGCACTGGATAAAAGCATACTATTAAAGCATGTGATTCACTTACAAACATGTCAGTGGATAGTGTTTGAGTAAGAATTGGTCATTTTGAGTAGAAAATGAATTCCAGCTGTCACAAAACATAAGTTACTAAACCTAACATCAAAAGCAACCATAAAACAGTGTAAATATAACTCAAAAACAATGAAAACTTTAACATTTTTAATTATTCATGCCCCAGTGCATGACGAGAAAAACGGGATCATAATTTAAAGAAAGATAAAGGCCTGGCTTCACAGACAGGGTTTAGACTAAACCAGGATTAGGCCATAGTCCAATTAGGACATTTAAGTAATATTTATAAACCTGCCTTAGAAAAAACATTGCTGGTGTGCTTTTCGAGACAAAATAAAGGCATTGATATTTTAAAATCAATCAGAGCAAGTTTCTTTCAGGTGAAACAGCTCAGACTTAGATTTTAGTCTGGGATTAGATTTAAGACTTGTCTGTGAAACCGGGGGAAGGAATCCTTGTAAACATAACAAACGATTCCTAGTAAAATATACTTATAAGTTCAAACTTTAATTTCTACAAGCTTAAATTGAGTAATAATATAGAATTTACTTTAATGTTTTAACTTTTTTTTGTGTGTGTGTGTTTTTGGAGGTTATCTTTAGCTTCTGGAGGTTAGCTTTTATAGGACAGTTTATAAACTCCAGAATTATAATATATAGATCTGAAAATGTTTAATTAATTTACCTGAAACCTTGAAAGCTGTCATTAAAAAGAAAAAAATTACCCCCTTAACCATGACTTTAACTTTCTTAACAATAAAAGCAGCACAAAAACAAGAGGCCCAGTGGTTAACATGAAGTGTAAACAGAAATGCAGTGGGACACAAATGAATCTTTAATGAGACAAATTCTTCCGTTTTTTCATTACTCAAGCTGAGAAAGGACGTTGTATTATTCCAAAGAGACACTGTCAGCGTGCACATGTGATGAACTAGATAAAAGGCAAGAATGATATACTTAAGAAGGAATGTTGTGGGTTGAACACTAGTTAAGCTTATTATTTACATATGGCATTATGTCAATTGCAATGCCACCAACAACAAAAATAATATGAATTGTTTCTTGGTTCCTTCTTGGTTATTTATTTTTTTAAATTGCAGTCATAGAAATATACAAATAGTGAATAGTAAACAATAAAAAAATTCTGAATTACACACTTTTTATAGCCACAACACTAGTATGAATGGCTTGTCATAGGTTTCATGATTTATCTTTCAACTTAAATATCATTGTAATCCCAGTAGCATGTTTGCATTATGTTTATATTTACACTGCACAAGGATTTCAGAAACAGACAATTTTTACTTGCATAAAAATCATAAGAATTGCATCAGTAACGCAAAATCAAAAGTTCTATCTAGGGATTCCCACCTTACAAAGACAAGTTATGAGTTATAGGAAAAATAGTTTTTTCCTGAACAACTTAAGTACTTAATGTACAAGAATATTAGCTAAACTTCTCAGAATGCTATCTGGTTTATTTCCATCGTATGTCTGCAACTACAAACCTGAGGGATGAGACAATTATTTTCTGTAGTAATCAATATTATTACTATAATGTTGTCAAGTGAGATTCCAATAAGCCTTATACAGTACTTTCAGTATAATTACCCAAATTGGTCTAGTGTCAACAAATAATTATAAGATACTGAAGCGGCATAATAAATATTTCATGTTATATTTCCATACTTAAACCATGAATGCAGCTTGTGGTTGATGAATGATGTAGCACCCTGTGTTAAAAGGAAAATTAAAACCATTTCTCTAATGAAGGGCAAAAATAAGCATAATTAATAATACGAAAGACCATTCAGTTAATCTTTTGGATCAAAGTCTGCAGACAGAATAAAAGTAACCCCCGCCTCAATCTTTTTCACATACGTGATTGGTGCTTGCGTTAGTTCTTTGGGAATTTTTGTGATATTTCATTTACTTTGGCTTTGAATAACTAAATGGTCACTCCACAATGCTGCACTTAACAGAGGTGCTGCTCCTTCAGACGACATTCAAAAGACTGCCGTCTTTTGTCCCAGACCTTCACTTCCTGCTTTTATTAGTACAGTCCACTGCGGTACATGACACAGCATGGTGCTCATGGCAGAAAAGTGATTAAGTTTAAAGGACTGAAGCACTCTCTTATATATAAGAAAGGCGCTGATTGTACTTCTGAACCGGTGCTTTTGGTACAGTACTTTGATTGTGAGACAGGGAAGAGAGACAGACGAAGAGAGAGCAAGAGCTCTGACCATGAAATCGATTGCAGTTTTGCTGCGTCATCTGCCCATTATTGAAAATGAAAATAAAGACGTGTGTTCTGGTTTTACTTTCCGCAGCCACAAGTCCATAGTTCCATTAAATTGAGTTATGGATTCAGTGACCCAGCCCTCCCCATTCCCCGGCGTTTCCTCTGCCTGTCCCTCTATTCTCATAAAGGTTTCAATTACATTGTCCTGCCCCAGCAGGAAAAAAAAGCAAAGTGGTATTTCATGTGTGCAATACATTATCACACAAATGCACACACACATACTCACTGTTATGAGGCTGATGTATAAATTTATCTGTGTGCAAAATTATGGCTTTAACATGTTGTTTTTCATGTGTGAAGGAAAATGACATGAAACAACTTCAGATTAAATAAAAAATAAAAAAGTTATTTCATTAATTCACAGCACGTATTATTAGCTTTAACTGTTGAAATGTGTTACTAATTAAGACTGATTGAAGGAAGGATTTTAGAGTCTTATATTATTGTCACAAGTTGCCTGAAAACTGGAATATGTGTGCGTGTGTATATATATATGGAACATATAGAGGGTCACTAACTTTGTCAATTCTTTCACTGCTTTATTATTATAATTTTTTACTGAATTGTACCATAAAATTGTCTATGGTGTGACATAGCAAAAGTTAAGAAAAAAAAAAAACTATTAATAACACATAAATAGCAAGAGAGAGATGTATCTTCATTGTTAGACACGTATTATCATATAGTGCTATTTATTTAATATGAAATTATAATTAACATAATTTTTTCCCCCATGCCTTGTTGGATAATTTCAAGACAAACTTTGACAACAAGACAATCTGATTGACTAAGAGATTGAATTTTGTTGATAAATAATTTTTATTTTATTTTTTAAATGCATGTTGATATGTGTTTGCATCAAAACTAAACTTTCTTTCTCCTTTGCCATGTTCAAAATTAAATAGAAATCATTTAATAACTACTATGTCTGTCCTTCAGTGTGACGTGATGTGACACACTCAAAAGAACCACAGATTTGTTTTTATCTCAAAATAGTGCACCTTGGGCAGTGGTGTCAAACTCAATTAATGGCAAAATGAATGTTTGGAAATGTAAACTGATATTTCCTACTGACACACTACAGCAATTTATTTTTTAAATGTATTTTGTTTTTATAATTGTACTAGAAATTCATATTCACTTCTAGAAATTAGTATTCCATTCTGTTGAAACCCAAACCACTACTCAGTGTCTCATTATTTACCCTCAATCCCCAGAAGCAAAAGCAAACAGGTGTTTGCCCATGAGGGCGGTTGTAGGCATTATCATAGCAACAGACCTTGACCCAGGTTCTCTACAGAATCTGTCAGAGATGCTCTCAGGGCTCCATTAGTGTTTTTCATGTTATTTTTTTTTCACTTGGTTCAGTGGATTGACATTTGTGATGTGCAATTTCAAAGATGCAGATGGACTTCAAAGCTTTCCGTCAAAAGCAAAGCCTATTTTCTTGTCTCTCTAGCATTCATCATGTGAACTTGTGACTTTAAACCCAGACTTTTTTTCTATAGTATGTCCTCTACTCACATCTAGTAATAATCAACTATAAAAAGATCCGTTTCTTACTATGAAAATTTTAATTAATTACACACACTTGTGTTGTTCCAACTTAATATGCTGTTATTGTATATCTACATCTATTTACTGGTGTTTGCACCCAAAAAAAGCATGTCTTTTGTACTTGACACGGTTGTGATATTTGCTAATTTGTGTTGCATTTGGTGGATTACATTGCATTATGGAAAGGAGATGTTGCATATGTGTTCTTTAATTTGTCAGTAGATCACCTGTAGAACGTTCTCCTCCCATCCACACTTTTATGAGATTGCGCTCACACGCTAATTTGCAATGTTTAATAAGCCTGGCCATTAACCTTTTAACTGAATCCTTTTTAGAGTCAACTTCTTTGGCTTTATATAAAGAATCATATTTCAGGGGCGCGGGAACAGGAGGTGCTGAGGGTGCTGTAGCACCCCCTGTTTTTAGGCTATATATATATATATATATATATATATATATATTATACTTGAATATTTGGGATTTGACTAAGAAAAGAGATTTGAATATATTTGAGTTTTGAGTTATTCAATAATTCAAATCAAATCACGATGTGTATTATTAACCAATCAGATTTGTTGTTGCCGATTATAACGCATAACTAAGGTTACCTTGAGGGACGTAATTTCAGTTAGACACGAAGAGCATGAACATGTCGCAAAAGAGAATTTATAGTCATTGCTGTATCTGTCACTTGCATTGATTCGGCTGTAGAGTAAAACTTTAGCGTTCTTATAGTCCATCTGCTCTCATCTCATCTCTCTCTCTCGCTAGTGGACTGTTTACCAAAGTTTGTAGAAAGTTGGGGTGTTAATGATGTATTGTGTACGTGTTATACAAGAAAATGAAATGTTTACTTTTTAAATGTGTAAAAAATAGTTTTGAATGAAGTGTGAATAGTTGCGTAACTTAAGAGAAATTTGTTATAATAAAGATGAATTTAAATATTTCTATGGTTGCTCCGATGTTTAAAACATTTAGTTTACATTGGCTATTTTGCCATCTATTTCTATGTGCTCTTTGACATATTTACCATTTGCCCATTAATTTAACAGTTGTAAGAATTAAAGTTATCAAAAAGTGATTAAACTGATGCCAAATCACACATGCAGCTTGCTTTTATGTTTGTGAATTATGTTTGTGTTGTGGGATCTCTAGGTTGTGGCTTGAAAGCGGAACATGGAAATATCATGCATGTACTGGGGAAAAAAAAAACGTTTTAAACTTTTTTTTTAAATTTATTTTTATTTTTGTTCTCAGCGAGTCTTCCCCTTCTCCCAAAACAGCTTAGCTACCTATTAAAATAGTTCAGTTTTGTATGTAATGGAAAAGTGATTAGGCTATGTTTCTTTTTATTTTTTTCCTTCATAAAGTTAATTTAGAAAAATAAAATTTATTTTAAATTTTTTATTTTAAAATTAAATAAAGTTATTATTATTTTTTTTTCCCATTTAAGCAACGACCAAGCGGCCAGCTTCAGCAGTGAGTTGATGGCCTATGTTTGATTAATTTAGCCTTATCAAATCATCACGACTTGACTAAAATAAAATCGATAGGCCTATAAAACAGTTCAAGCATATCACAGTGTTAGTTTAAATGTTTAACCTATATAAATGCGCGCTGTTAGACGCATATCCAACAGTTTGTGTGGAGAGTGGAAGCTGAAGCGAGCTTTAGGACACGGAGGCTCCAGCGTGGTCACTTTTATCTTTTTTTCTTACAGTAAAAACAACTTAAAATATGCAGTGTGATTTTTGCTCATAAAGGTAAGAGTAATATATCATTTGGAACTGTAAAGGGTCTACTTTTATTTGTGTGCATTCACAATATCAACATTGTGCTTTTATAAAATAGGAAAACAGAGAATGCGCTTCAATGATGAACCGAAACTCGGCAACTCGAAACTGGCTCACAGATCTATAGAAAGCTTTAAATTACTACTTTAAAACGAAATGATTCAAAGCAAAGCAAAAACTCTTCATTAGCCTATGTAATCCGTTAAGATGCATATATTTCTCTCTGCGCGTCCAATGAGGAAATGGCGAGTCATTTTCTCCCCGTCACCGTCTAAAATATAAAAATAAGGGAAAGCCTAAAACAGGCCCGATTATAATTTGCGTATTATTTTATAATTGTATTCAATAATAATTTAAAAATAGCATGTACATCTTTGTCCTTGAAATTTAAAGGTTTGCTGCGACGCAATTTTGTCTGACTGATAGGCCTATGTGAATTATTTATTGGCCTATCTTTTTAATCCATGCAGCAAATACTTTAAAAACAGCTTTAAAACTACTTTATTGCATTCCAGATGCTTTTAAAAAACTTTTCACTATAGATTTGAAGGGTTTTTAAGCTTGAATGTAGCTTGAATGTGAAACATTGTTATGAATTCATTGTAGCCTATTCCCATTTGTAAAATAGCTAATTGATGTCTAACACACGATCTCATGAAAGTGCGTAGGCTATAGCACAATTTTCTGTTTCTATTTGGCATAATATTTATACGCAGAAATGGACTGCACCCCCCCCCCCCCACCCCAGCACCCCCTACATAAAACACTTTCCCGCGCCCCTGTCATAGTTAGCCATGCATGTTAACCTGTTTTTCTTTTCGTCAGTGCTGCTGAAACATACTCGCAGAGTCTGATTAATGGCACATTTGGCCGTAGCTTTGAGAGCTTGTGTCTGCTAAGATGGCCTGCTATATTTCTTTAAGAGGAATGAGGGTTTGTGTTTGGTGTAGATCTGTGGGATTCGTTTGGCATTGTGATGTTTTGTGTTGCTGCACTCCAGCTTCTCTCCTTAGGAGACCGACGCTCTTAGCTGGCAGGGAAACCATTCAGCCTGAGATGAAGCAGAGTTGTATTTCTTCTTTTTTCTTCTTCACATTCTGTGATAGTTGTAATTTGAGCTACTTTGCTATTTAAGTCAAAAGCTGTTCTTGCCCTGTTTGGTTCTTGCAAAGGGCAACAAGGAAAATCTGTTGTCTGAAAAAGACGAAAGCAAGATTCTTTCCAGGCCAGCAATTTGCCTTGACAATGTTAGCACTGATTATAATAAAATCATACTACCTTATTTAAATATATCCATTTTTTCACTGCTGCAAATGAAGCCATCTGCTCAAGAAACCAACTGTGGGGGAAATAGATATTTATTTTCCAAGAAGTCTAAACCACCCCTACATCTGCAATCAGAAAAGAGAGAAAAAATATATATCAAAAATGTTGTAATCGCACATTTGTGCGATTCAGCTGCCAGTGTATCTAAAGACCTTTTCATGGCACTCAAGATCTCTATAACTAATCTGAGCTTCTTCCTTTGTTAAGGATGTAGTTGAGAATTGAAACAGAGAGCTATGCATGTCAAGTTAAGTCAAATTAATTACTTTTAAAACCAGTGCATTTCTATACAAAAACCTTGGGTTTCGTTCATGAAACACGAGCAAAACAAATTTCTGTGTGAATCATTTGCAAAACCTTTCTTGCATAAATTGTAACATTCAGTTCATGTGAACCATTTACATAAGAATGGATTAATGGATTTATGAACAATTTACACAGAAGTTCGTTCTACTTGCGTTTCATGAATGAATGCCAAGAATTTTTTTGTGTGTGTGTGTGGTGTTCACATTAAAAGCCCAAGCCATAGGGTCGGAACATCACGGAACCTTGGAAGTGGACCCTAATTTGTGCCACCAGGAACACCACAGCAACCAAGTAAGTCATTTAGAAAATTGCACACCACATTCATGCAATAAGCTGCACAGTTTCAGATATCATTCAGTTCTTAGGTGTTTAATGCAAATTTTTTGCTCAAACTTGTGAGGTTAAGGAAAGTGGTCGCATGTGTTTTAAATTTAAAGGGGTCCTATTATGCTTTTTTGAATTTTAGTGTGTAGTGTGTATGTTGGGCATAAAAAGGATCTACAAAGTTACAAATCTCAAAGTCCACTCCAAAGGGAGATATTTCATTTTTTAAAAATCCCTTTTCAAGTACTGCAACGAACGGCTCGTTTGGACTACAAAGTTGTTTTCCTGTATTTGTGACATACAGAAATTCGAAAGGTTGGCAGGTGAGGAGAGCGCTTGGTTGAGCACTGCACGTTTCAAAATCGAAACCCAGTGCGAGGGTTTTTATATCACTGAATTTCTGAAAATTTTGGATGTCATTTTCATTTCATCTTGCATATGATCAAAGACTATAGAATGCCCAAGACATGTCACTCCTACAGTTTTGAATGGGGAAAAATGCAACACTTAATATGGCCACTCAATCGCAGGAAGCCCCGCCTTCTGAATGAAAGAGCCAATCGCTAATCAGTAAATTCAGCGCGTCACTGCAGCAGCAGTTAGAAGTTTAGAAAGTAATTTAATTTAATTTAAAGTAGTGTGAGAGCGCAATGATCATATATATGGCAACAATGCTCTAAATGTGTTGGCAAATCAACGTGAGATTTCCTTTTCCGCCTGTCTTATGAAGGCCGTCTTGTTTAATTGTAGGTTGAGGACAATTCGTATACTTTACGCATCCTACAGAGGATGCACCCTCCATAGGATTCGACCTCCCGAGGACACAGTCTTCTAAATGAGACATAGCTATCATCTGATAAAGCAGCGTTTGTGAGAGGAGCGCTGCTTTGTGCACAGCCTTACCGGGGAAACCTCAATCTCTTCTACTCCAACAGGCAACAGTGTCTCCTGCTGGCAGAGAATTAATTTGCATATATGTGGCCACAAATAGTGTAAGTCTGTGGGACTATGGTAGAAATAAATTCAACTGTATAACAGTTTCAGTGCAATTCATGTTAGAATTAAAGAACAATAAACATAATACATATTGCCGTTTCTCTTATCTGTACATAGTCAATGCAGTTATTTTTAAGCTGTTGTTGACATCCTATCTAAAATGTGATTTAGCCAAAAAACAAAAAAACAACAACATTACCACTTTAATATGTCTTGCAATATCTGTGAGTGCAAAGGTTCTGCGCGATTCTCTTGTTCAATATTCTCGAGGTCTGAATTGATAATGACAAACTTGTTGTTTTGGCAAGGGGCGGGGCAATACTTAAATGCTCTCTAAGCTGTTCGCCAATCACAATGCACTGGGACAGCTAACCAATCACAGCACATTTCGTTTTTCGGAAGGACCTTCATCAAACCCGGAATTAATCGAGCCGTTTGTGTCAGGCTGGGGAGAAAGGTATTGTAATAATGTAAATTATGTGAAAATTAATGCGATTTTCGAACCTCCAAGCATGAGAGCATGTTCTAGTACACCCCCAAAACAAAATCAAGACTTGATTTAAAAAAAAGCATAATAGGACCCCTTTAAAAGTTGTTACATGTGTTAAATGTCATACATTTATAGTTCCGCTTTTGAGGAATAATCAAATTGTGCTTTTTTTTTTCACATTTGGGATTTTAGGCTATAACAATATATTATTATTATTATTATTATCATTACTACTACTACTGAATGAAAATAGAATTAAAGAAAAAAAAATGCAGTTTATGTCTTGACTTCATTTCTTCAAAAGTTAAACTATCAAGCCTTTATTTTGGCAGAAACTGCAGGTAAACCTTAAAGCTTCTCTTTTGTTAACGACAACTGGTTTATAAGCACTTCTCATCACAAGTTTGGGAAGACTGTTGGTGCATGTTGCTTTCCTAAATGGGAGTTTTAAGTGACCCAAACTCAAAATAGTTGAAATTTTACTGTTAAAAATTTGATGAAAAACTATAGGCTTTAGTTCCTAATGAGACATCCACCTCATGCTCAATGATCTGGAAAAATGTAATTGCCTTTTGTAGCCACAACTTTTTTGCGCCTATTAATTTTGTTTTGTGCCTTTACAAAAACTGGTTTACAAAAACCCACCGGAGAAATATTCTCTGCGGTGACAACTATCCCCAGTCTCCTATATCTATTTTTAGAAGACATTTTTTTCTGAACTGTGAATTCTTTCTGCACAATTAGCTTCCTTCCTACATTCAGTCCATTCGTGCCCAGTGCCAGTCATTTCATTCAGCCTTGAGGATCGCGGTGCATCTCTATCTCTGTCTCTGCCCCCCGTCCTTGGTAACCTGAGCTATGTGCAACCCCATACAGCAGCAGCGCTGAAGACAGACAGCACTATGAATGACAGCTCCAGTCAAAACAGCACAAGTGTGTCATTCACACAATGGATCTCTTACTCAGGGCTCAGCTGTAAGTAAAGGAGGGAAAAAAGGAGAGTGAGACATACAGGAAGTAATATGTTGTCCTAATGGCCCTTTGGTGTAAAGAGTTTGCCTTCAGATCAATATGCATTCACTCCCCCAGAGAGTGAGCGTGTCGTGAGAAATGTGACAGGTTGTTGTAGAATCGCATGTGTGTGTGCGCGTATGTGTGTTTTCAGATCATATCCCACTGATGGAGTAAATAGATCCTACTGTCTAAGGTAAGGGAGAACAAGCGCAACGCCTATAACAGTAGATTGAATTGAAATTAGTTGGCGCCATGCGGCTCATTCAGGAGCTGCGCTCCACATTACTGTCAGGACCAAATAGCTCACGGAGCCACAGTAAATTGAAGTTGCAATCTGGTCGGAGCAGCACAGAAAACAAGACTGAAAAGAAGCTCTGTGTAAGTCTGACAGGAACATCAAAATGAAGGTAAGAGAAATTACGGTGGGGACGACTTTAGGGATAAATGAAACCGAATCTGCCTCAGCCTTGTAAATCACACAACTGTTACTCATTGAAACTGCCAATCAAGCACCTTGATGCTAGTGGTCTCACTGGGAGTTCTGACCCTTGCTGGGTCCTGCAGCAAAAGTGGCCAAAACTGCATCAATGTTAGGAAAGTCTGCTTACTGCGGAGTCTAGCGTATGGCTCCCTCAATAATCCATTCAAAATCATGAAAAAAAATAAAATAAATAAAAAATTGAGCTCTACTGAATTATTAACTGCCAGTCTCTTCACAGCCTTTATGCTTATTAGCACAGAATGAAGTGATTGCGGTTACGTACCCTTTCAGTCCAGCTAAACAGCCTTTCCAAGAGTTCATCTCTGTGCAAGTTGTGTAAATGGCAAAACTGTTTACAGACAGGATCAAGGGATAATTTCTAACATCTTTTCATTTCCTCATCTCCCCCTCCACTCAGATTTCTTTTTTTTTTTTCTCCTTACCGCTGATGCATTTTTCTTGTTCCCCAGAGCCCTCGCGATGGGAAATGACCCACAATGCAACTCTTCCTGTTGGGTTGAAAAGCAGGAAGTGGCTTCTCTTGGGCCTCTCCCTCTGCTGCGGGCAACAGGACATGCTTGGAGGATATGGGATCATGCAGGTAATTAAATAAATAATCAAAACTTTTTTGAATGCAGCGATTACCTGGAATGGATAGTCTCTGATGACCAATCTCAAACTGACACCGTTCTTTATTTATTCATATGTGCATTATAACTTAGGGCATTTCAGCGATGACTCCTGGTGGGCAATGGCGCCTGTTAACACAAACAGCGGACTGTGTGTGTAGAGCTCTGGGGCCACTTAAAAGGCAATCATATGGGCTAATGTATACTGAAGTTAATAACCGCAAACATAAGACTGGGTGGTATGACGGCATACACTGTGTGTTATGGAATGCAGACAAGGGTTAATACAACAACAGGTGAATTTATTGATGAGATGAGTAAAGCAGAAGGGAGATGGTAAGTATGTGCCTTGACAGGAACTCGTGGATCGATGTTCGGAACACACACCTCACACAGATGGATCCAATGACCACTGACTTGAGATCGCTGGAGGAAACAGACTTGGGAATACAGGAACTCAGATGCTGGAGAGGACACAGGAGGTAAGCACACATTGGAGGGAAGTAGTAGGCAAGTTGCTGTGATAGCACTGATAGTCCACATTGAATGAATGAGACCAGACACTGGCTGTATCCGAAATCGCCCCCTATACCCTCAAATAGTGCACTAGTTGAGGGGACAGCCATTTTAAGTGGTGTTCAAAACCATAGTGGATGTTCTCGAGTGCACTCATTCAATCCCACAATGCACCGCAAAAACGAGTGTACAAGCGATGTACACATGGCTAGAGAATCCCCAGAATGCACTGCGAGAGTCGCGCGCCGAATGAATTCCCGCGTCTCACCAGAAGATGGCGCCCGCAGCTGAATCATCCATTCATTGATTTTAGAAGCGCTCGTCCATGGCGTAATACAGTAAAGGTACACAATTAATTGTAAATTAATTATTTAATTTACAAGACTATTAGGGTTTATACATAATTTCCGTGACAGAGTTCTAGATAAATCCTTCAATCTTACTATTGGAGCTGCCCGTATCAAATGATTATTTAACAGGAAGCAAACTATGCAAAAGCGGCAGTCCTTCCGGTGCACTTAGTGTCCGAATTCACTCACTCGTTTTCATTCACTCCTTCAAGTGAACTATATGAGTGGACTAATGTAGGGAATAGTGAATGAGGGTATAGGGGGCGATTTGGGATACAGCCACTGAGTGAAGTGAGGTGTGTGCATTTGTAGCCATCTTGATGAGGGTGCTCATTAGGTGCAGGTGTGATCAATCCAGGAACAGGTGAGGGTGTGCACAGTGATTGAGAGTGAGGAACTGACCGATCTGTGACACTGCAACTGGTATTCTGTTATACAATTTACACCACACTATATCCACTGTGCGATTATTGTTATTGCTATTATTACAATTATTATTATTATTATTACTAAACATATCCATATTTATAACGTATTAACATTATTGTCAAGGCCAATATATTGGACGATATTTGGCATTTTTTTCAAATATCGACATCGGCCGATATTTTTTTCTGTTTGGCCGAGGTGTTCTTTTATAGACGTTTATTTTGGTTGCGCTGAGAATGGAAGCACCTGCACACACAGCACTCGCGTTCTCCCTTTCATTGTCTAATACTGATAGAAGTCTGTTTAATAATCAGTTATAACTATTAAACAAAGGAATTAAAAGGTATAGCCTACAAAAAAAAAAGTATTAAAACGATTGCTTTTATATTATACAGGATGGGAAATGTTCGGTTCACTTAGTTATGTTGTGGTCACGACATATTAGCTTATGTCATTCATTTAAAATATGATTTAATATATTTTAAAGTGTAATTTATTCCTGTAATGGCAGAGCAGAATTTTCATTACTCCAGTCTTCAGTGTCACATGATCCTTCAGAAATCCTTCTAATATGCTGATTTGGTGCTTTTAAAATATTGGTATCAGTGTTATGTAAGTCTTTTTTTCTGAATTAATATTAAATTATTGAAAAATAAATATTATTTTATGACTACTTAATTATTTTTGAGAATTTGCAGCAAAAATATCCATTTCATGGTTTATACAGTTGATACCATGATACAATTAACGTGTTTATATTTTGGTCCTAACTGAATGTATGTAAGCCCTTTGGGACTCTTATTTAGAAGAGAGAGCATTATGTGTGGGATATTTCTGTCTCAGGGAGTCACAAGGTGACTTTTTTGTCTTTTTCTTTTTTTTTCAGTACTCCAGGCTGTGGCTTAATGTCCTGGGACATCGTGTAACTGCAGGCTAATGAGATGGCCGAACCCCAGACGCTTGACAATGAATTCAATTAGACCGTGCTCTTACTACCTTTTACAGAGGTATGAACTGGCGTGAGAAAAGTCTAGTGGGAAAAGCATTTTTTCAGAGTAAAAGAGAAAGAGATAGAGAGCATGAGAGAGAGAGAGCATTAGAAATAGAGAAATATCAACACATACACCTGGCTGTTTTTACCTAATCATTCACTGTTTTGGAAATATTCTGTGCAATACTCCTAGCAAAAGTCTGTGCTGTGAGGTGACAGAAAGCTCTGTTTGTGATAGATGAATACTGCAGTAATTTCATCCATAAATTTCTTACGTGGCAAACCTTGCATCCACTGCGATGTTGTCCTGTCTACCCTGGAGTTCATGGTAAAGGCAGTGACATAACCTTTTTTTGCTATCTACAGGCCTCTCGTTGTCAGTATGTCACTCATGACAAAGCACTGGACTTCTGGGTAAAGTGGGTTTGTGTAGCATCAGCAGTCTCAGAGATATGGCTGGCATTTGGTACAGTTTGCATCAGCGTCTCTACCACAACATGGGGAAACATAATGAAAATGGAGACAGATGAATACAGATGGGCGCACCTCAGAGGCTCCCGTAAAATGACTCTGTGGTGAAGGAGCTGCAGCAAACAGCTCAACCTTAGCTTTTCTTCAGCATCAGCAGGGCTGGGCTAGAGCAGAGATGGCTCGTGTGGTTGTTGATGATTTATCTTGTCAAAAATCTCTGGTTCTTTCTCTCTCGCTTGCTTTTACACAGGCACACACACACTGTGTGCTCTTGTCTGTTCTCTGTCAATCATGCACACTGGACTTGAAATAGCCAATAAATAAAATAATGTTATTTTCTTGACGCTTAAAGTGCCCTTATTAAAGGTATTAAGGGTTATGAAAGGCTCATATTTTTTTTGGTTTTGGGAGCCCCCAATAACAGGTTGACATGCATGCAGGGCCAAAAAACACTTTCATTGTCGTACAATATGCATTTATTTTTACCTTACTTGCTCAACGACTCCCAAACGATTCGCTCAACGATTCATTTTTCCAAACCCCTCCTTTGGGTGATGCTAATCTGCGGTGATTGGTCCGATCGGTCTCATTTTCATTTCATCTTGCCTGTAATGCCTGAAAATTAAAGCAGTGGTTTGTGAGGGCAGTCCTGCATTGTGTACAGCGTTAAGGCCTGACTATAGGCTACTTCGTTTTTGTACGCTAGCGTATGCGTACAGTCGAACACATAGCCTTTGAAAGTATACTCCATTTGAAGTTGTGTGCGAACACGGTAGGTCGACACATGCACTCTAGAAAGCTTCATCCATGTTAAGTGTCTGCTCTATTTTTCCCCGTTTAGTCATGACTGATAACAAATATTTTTAAACTCTTTTAAACCAAAGCCGAGCTGTTGCATAGCCTCTTCAAGTCAAGTCAAGTCAAGTCTGCTTTATTGTCAATTCTTCCACATGTACAGCACATACATACAGAGAATTGAAATTGCGTTACCCTCAGACCCTTGGTGTAAACAGTTAACATTAAAAACGTTCAAATACAGATAATACGGTTTAAACATATGTACATACAACTCTATAGCTATACAAGTAAGGACATTGTAGAAAAAAAATAAAGAAATAGATAAAGTGGCATAAGGCGCATGGCAGATAGTGCAAACCAGTTAAATAAAAACAAAACTGTGCAGATATATTTGTAGTGCAAAAAGAGCTTATCAATCTGAGAACATTGTAGAAAAAAAAAAAAAACAAAAAAAAAAAGTGCTCACAAGCACTTATCAATGTGAGCGTCTGTTGTTGCAGTCTCCGTTATTTTGTTGTCGTTGTCCGTCTCTTTAGTTTTGTTTTCTACTGTGAAACAAAGGCCCGGGACAGTGTTACCACCATGTGGAAAACGCTCTCGGTTACTCACGTAACCTCGGTTCCCTCATTTCGGGATGAAATTGCAGTGAATTGCTATGGGAAATACCTTTTCCTCGAATACTATTGAAGCCTTATTGAATCACACCAGTGTAAATATGAGCGGGAATCCCACTTTATATAAGGCAGTGCTTGTACGACATTCATTCAGAATCTTTGACTGAAGCAACTTGGCATTGTAAGATCCTGAGCTCGGTGACACGGCAATAAGAGCAATGTCTCGTTCCCTCATTTCGGGGAACCGAGGTTACGTGAGTAACCGAGAGCGTTCCCCTTCAATTCAGTCATTCTACATTGCTATGGAAATGTATAAAATCCCGCCGTGTCACAGTGATGGAGCCTGGCTCGACTAAGTATGTCAAGTTTCACATTTGGAGCCGTAATGAGAGCGGCAATTACACAAACTACACGATGCCGCATCACACCAGGGGCGGAGTTAACTCTGGTGAAATAGAGAATGTGAAATGGCGGCGGCTTCGGCACTTCCACATGTAGATTAGTTGAAATTGTTTTGTTTCAATGAAATCATGTGTTATGATGCACGGCCGTAGCGGTGCTCAATAAGCAGAGTGTGATGGTGATAGTCCTAAAAGACGTGGTGAACTATATCAAAACATAGTGATAAACTGTTAGGGACAGCCTTGAATTAGTGGTGCGTCAATACAGGGTGTATAAGACCTAGTCGAAACCACTGATACACATTTCAGATCATAGATGAAGCTGAGTAGGCATGTGCGCTTCTCACACTGACAGCACATGTGAGGCAAGCGATGACACATCTAGGTTATAAAACCTCACAAAAGTGCTGTGTAACGATCAGCTTGCCGCCATACAAATGTCCTGAATAGACATGCCATTTGCCCAGGCCCAAGATGAAGCGAGTCCACGGGTTGAGTGGGCCCGAACGCCTATCGGATATTCCGCGCCCTTAGAGCTATAAGCCAAAGGAATTGCATCGACGATCCAGTGTGACAGCCTTTGCTTGGACACAGGCAGTCTTTTTGTGCATCCACCAAAACATACAAATAGCTGCTCCGAGATTCTGAACTGTCTAGTGCGCTCAATATAAGTATGCACCGCACGTACAGGGCACAGCAGGAGTATATTAAGCGGCTCCATCCTGGTCGGTGTTTCGGGGTGGAAAGCAGAGTGTTATGACCTGCGCTTTAAATGGAGTCGAAAGCACTTTAGGCACATATCCTTTTCTAGGCTTCAAGGTGAGTGTGCAATCACCTGGCCCGAATACACGAGTCGTCAATTGAAAGCGCCTGCAGGTCTCCAGCTCGCTTAACAGAGGCCAGCGCGAGTAGTTTTTGTGAGCGCTCCTCCGACAGACACGCTCACATATTGATCGAGTTCAGTTCCACTCCTAAAAAGGAGATGTTCTGGCTCGGTACCAGCATGCTCTTTTGCATATTTACAGTCAGCCCTAAGCTCTGAATATGAGCGAGGAGTCTGAGTTTGTCGTTGAGCAGTGCGCTCTCTGATTTGGCTAAGAGATGACTAGCCAGTCGTCGAGATAGTTCAGGATGCACATTCTGCTCTGCTTCAGAGGAGAGAGAGCAGCGTCCATGCATTTCCTAAACGTGCGAGGGGCCAGGGATAAGCTGAAGGGCAGGACCGTGAATTCGTACGCTATCCTCTCGAATGCAAATATCAGGAAGCGCCTGTGGCGGGGGGCTACCTGAATGTGAAAGAGCTCGATTCAGCGGTCTCAGGTCCAAGATTGGGCGGAGTCGCCGTCTTTTTTGGCACCAGAAAATAACGACTGTAGAAGCCGCTCTCTCAGTCTGTGAGGGGTACTGCCTCCACAGCGCGCTTTGCGAGAAGATTGTGTATCTCCTCTCGCAGAACTGAGGCATTCCGATCCGTACAGTGGACATTAACACACACTTGAAACGGGATGGTCTGCGGAAGAACTGAACCGTGTAGCTGAACTGAACTGAACCCACTCTGTTACCCCTGGCAGTGCCTGCCACGCTTCTGTGAACTGTGACAGCGAGCGAGGTGGACTGCACAGTGTGAGGGATAACTCGCCGTTGGGGGGCGGGGAGTTTAATACCACATGAGTGTGAGAGTGAGTGATGGGGTAGAGGGGAGTGAGAGGAGGAAAATTGCCCTGATATTGAGGTGAGTTTTGTATTTTTTTCGACTTTATTGCACTGCATTGTGGAACAGTCAAAAACATAAACATGACAATTGCTCTCGCCACCCGCAACAGGCAGGGGGAGTGGTAAGCACAATCAGCGGAGCAAGCAGACTTCTTCAGTGGCTCGTCTTCGGTTGCTGGGTGCAGTTTTCCTCCTCCAGAACCAGGAATGCGGTTTTGATTCCAGTGCCGGTGGCCCGGCGTTTCTGTCAGCGCTGGGTCTCTGGCCCTTCGAGCCCTGATGGCGCTTCGGCCACGGTTGTCTTGACCTCACCGCCGGCTCATGTTCGCGCCGAAGAGGCGTGCGGTCTTCCCGCGTGCTGCGCTTAGGAGGAGCGGGAACGCGCAGGAGGTTCAGCGAAGCGCTCCGTGAACGTCTCCACCACCGCGCCGAAGAGACCTGAGGTATTCACGGGAGCGTCCAGAAGGGCCGTTTTCTCTGAGTCCTTCAACTCGGTCAGAGTAAGCCACAGGTGACGATCTAGCACCATAAGATTCCCCATATTTTGGCACATCGCTCAAGCCGTCACCTTCGTCACTCTGAGGGCCAGATGGTGTCGGAGCTCTTTGAACACTTCAGGGTCCGTCCCGTCACTTGAGGGAGGATCCCGGGTTATGTACCCAATTGGTGAGCGGCGCATTCCACGACTTTATCTCGTCATGCACCTTGGGCGAAAAAGGGGCCGGGTCTCTGCGGGGTGTCTTTACAGCCGCGATTCGACTGGAGGTACCACTCGTCCAGATGGCTTCTGGCCGGCTCGGTAGGAGGAGCCCACTCCAACCCGAGCTCTTCCAGTGCCTTGGACAGGACGCTTAGGAGCTTGACATCACTGTGATGGTGGTCCCCCGCATCACTGCCGTGGGGTGCAGTGTAATCCAGCGGGCTGTTGGACTACTCCTCTCTCGCAGACGCTGGCACCGAAATGGCATCCTCCATGGCACCGAAAGAAAACACATCTTGAGCGTCGGGGGAGGGGCGGAGATCAGCGGTCATAAAGCACACTGGAAGGGGACCTGCAGTAGGAGGGTGAGGAGCGCAGAGGAAGAGTGTGGCAGAGCTAGTTTGGCGAGTTCATCGCCTTGGACAATGGCCACACGGAGCCTGAGAGTCCGGAGACTCATATCTCCGCAGTGGGGGCAGTCCGACCCCCAAAGCACCGCCTCTGTGTGGGCACGACCCAGGCAGGAGAATCAAGATTCGTGGACATCAGAAGATTCGATTGGCTCTGCGCAGGAGAAGCAATTGCGAGTCATCTTTGCTTCTGAAGCTCACCGGAACACAGCAGGGAAGAGAAGGCATGTCCGCTGCAGCGTGTATATCACGGTGAGTAGTTTTTTTCTTGTTGATAGATTTCTTGCTTCTAGTAGAGGGTTGGCTGAAGGAAAAGATTCAGAATGAATGACGTACAAGCACTGCCTTATATAGAGTGGGATTCCCGCTCATATTTTTCACGCTTGAACGCCATTGGCCAGTTTCACTGGCGTGATTCAATAAGGCTTCAGTAGTATTCGAGGAAAATATATTTCCCATAGCAATGAAGAGTGACTGAATTGAAGGGGAACCTGATTACTGCAATAATAACTTCAGTGCGCATGTGCAACCTGAGCGTACAAAGTAGGCGCGGTTACAAAAATTTGGTGGTGCGTGTACAGTACGCGCCTACTGTTCTGATGATGCAATTCACGTCACGCCCACTATACTCTGTCCCTCGCGTATGTGTAAAAAGTGAAGTATACTTTGGGCTTTACTGGGGAAACCACTATTTTACCGCTCTAAAAGTGGCACCTAGTGGCAAATGAATGAATTTGCATTTTCATTCAGATCAACGTGAAAAGACCAACACGGGGGCGCGCAATATGCTAATGTTTCATGTTGAAATCAACATGAAACGGCTTGGGATTCGTTTTAAAAATAACTTGTTTCAATGATTCAGAGTCGACTCTTTATTTTCAGAGACAATAACTTTATAGGCGGTGCACTTTCAGATGTAAAACTTTGTAGGATTGGTTTCATTCACTTAGAGCTGTGTTACACACTGCATGAAAGGTAATTTTCAAAAATCCATAATAGGGGCACTTTAAGTTGAATGACAAAAATAGGTTGTGTTCTTTGATCAACATGTTTTGTTTAGTCTCATAAAGCCACATCAGCTGAATATATAATCTGAATATAAGCTTATGGCCAAGAGCTGACTGGCAGAAATTGACATACAGTAAAGTAACCAACCAAAGCTTGTTCTGTTTTTACTTGCCACTTAGTGGCAGGATTACTAAAACAGGTTAGATAATATTAAAGTTATAGACAGGCATGAAAAAAAGAGACTAAACTCTGAAGACAACGTGGGATATCAGGGCTAAACAGTGAGGTCTGATACATTTGATTGCCCTGGATAGTTCAGATTTCACATTGCCCTCCCAACCCCCCCCCCCCATTTAAATATATATATATATATATATATATATATATATATATTTTTTTTTTTTGTGCATGCACCATTTATTATCTATTTTAATATAACATTATTGCTTATTATTATGAATTTTTCAAAAAACCTTTACAAAAACCAATAATTTTTTTCTTGCAATCAACTATGTTAGCCGATCATTTAGAAAATTAATAAGACTGTCAAATGATTAATCGCTATTAATCACATCCAAAATAAAAGTTTTTGTTTACATAATATATGTGTTTGTACTGTGTATATTTATTATGTATATATAAATACACTCACACATGCATGTATATATTTAAGACAAATATGTTATGTTTATATTTTAAATATATTTATATATAATATAAATTATATAAATATACACATGTACTGTAAATATTTTCAAAATATATTCAGTGTGTGTTTGTATTTATATATACATAATAAATGTGCACAGTACACATTATTTCAACAATTATTTTTGTTTTGGATGCGATTAATCACACAATCGTTTGACAGCCCAAAACAATTAAAATATAAATAATTACAATAATTTATTTTTTGTATAGTTTTTTTACAGGTATTATGTTATGTTTAAATATTGTATATTTTTTCACATAATTTATAATAAATAAATATTTATTTCTTATGTGCACCGCATTCATATAGAATTCTTGGAGTTTTTACTAATTTGTGTTGGCCAATAATTTTTGGAACAAGCAATGGCTTTGTTTGGCAATTTTGTTTCACTCCAAGCTATTTCAGACTGGCTTTTGGATAAATCTGTTTGTAGATATCTATTTTACTTTCAGCAATGTACCTCAATCAACATTTATATTTATTTGATACCTGGAAAACCTGGATAACTTAAGCAAAAGCAAAAAATAAATAAAGTAAAATAAAATAAAAAGAAAGAACGAACGAACGAAAGCAAGCATCTGAGGCCAAGCCTGTTCCTGCATTATCATTTTTACCAACATGAGATTTTACCAACTGAGATTTTAACCAACCATGTTTTGTTTGCTGATTGGTTTTCTTTGAGTTTGCTCAGTAGCCCCACTAATAGTGAAATATAATTTGTCCACACCTGAACTTTAATGTAAAGCTTGTAATGTAATGTAATATGTTTAATGTAATGCTTTCAATTTTTGTAATTCCGAGATGACAACGACAACACGTGACATTTTACTCGAGCTGAATTTCTATAGCAACACTATCAATGCCAAAGCCCTCACGTGCTCCTGAATTCGTAATTACAATTTGTAAACTCTGAATGTTCTGAGAGTTACAACTTGGATCAGTGACAGCTGTACCACGTGACTGCCACCGGGTTCATTTTGGCGCTACTTAGGCGCAACCTCTGAGTGGAAAAATTACTGGTCATTGGAATTTTTGTTGATGTTATTGTTGAGATTGGTTTAGCATGTTTTCGATTTGCAAAGGTTGTTGATACAGGTCTACTTGTATATATCACCTTGTGTGTATTGTGAATGAAAAAAAAAACATTGGTTACTAAGGTAAATGGCCTTTATTCAGATGCTGTCTGAATGTGAAGTTCATGTCAGATCAAGTCTGTCAGGATTTCAAATATACAAAACAAACTGGCACGGCTTCTCTAGAATGACAGAATACTAAAGCACAACAGAACAGCAAAAAAAGAACATTACATCTTTCTGCTCTCAAAAATTAGTTCCACGTGAGTGGCAAAAAAGTTTCTGCTAGAGTTTGTGAACAACACAGGCCTGTGAGGATGGAAGTCAGCACGTCACCAAGAATGCATTAAGACCATGCTTTAATACCTCACATATGCTGTGAACAAGACAACATCTTAGATAAGAGAAAAAGTAGAAAAGTAAATCATTTCTTTCAAAAAGAGCAGTGGAGGACAGAAAGACAATTGTTTTTACTACATAACGTGCTAAATGCTAATCTAACCCACCACTGGTGTTCCCTCCCTGTTGAAAAAACAAAACAAAAAAACAGCATATGCTGGTTAGGTATGTTTTGAAGCATGTTTTGAGCTGGTTTAACCTGGTCATGTGTTGGTCCTAAGTTGGCCCAAAGCAAGTAGCTCCTGCACGACCAGCTTAAACCAGCTCAAACCAGCAGCCATGCTTAAAAACATACCTAACCAGCATATGCTGCAGTTTTCAACAGGGCTCTGCTCCGATTTACCCAGCAGATGGGATAACTACTTTGAGACACATGAAAACCTTCTCCATCAAGCTCCTATGAGGGATTTATAAAAGGTACTTGACAGTGTTTTCTGTCAGGCTGTCCCATGACACTCTGTGCCCCCCTTGACATGTGACGTAGCGAGCTGAGAAACCCCAGGGTAGGTACATGGTTTGTGTTACTGTTTTTACATAACTGGTCACGGCTTTCCTCTAGAGTGAAGTTGCCTGTGGGACCATTTGTCTTTCTGGCCACGCTTTCAATTACAGAGCGGTGGCCTCCAAAACAATCCCTCAGCAGGCTGCATGACAGACAGAGCCGGGAGTTTTGAGAGACTTCGGATAAAACCACAAAGGGTGATCAATAAGTCATCAGGGACAGAGGGAGGAGGAAGAGAAAGGGAGGAGTGGGAGAGAAGTGGAGAGAAAGGAAAGGAGAGAAGACATTTGAGAAAAACTGAAAAATTAGATGTAATATAATTACAATGGTGCCAATGTCGTTTTTTTGCCTTGGTATTCCATGAGGTGCCATGTTGCCGTGGTGCTGTATATGAATATGGTTGTTGTGGAAATTGTGCCGTTTTTGTAACACTATCTTAATTGCCTCTATGTCAAAGTGTCTGAAATATTTAAATATTATAGTACACTAGTTGCACGGGATCTGTAGGCTACCATTTTGCTTATTGCCTGATATTTGAGTCGTTTTTTTTTATTAATTTTTTATTATTCTTGTCTAGTTGTATTTAGTAAGCAATTGCACATGCTCATCTCCCCTATATTTACATTTAGAATACCTCTGGCATCAACACTCACTTGTTAATCTTTAATAACACTGATGAATATAGTATTTAGCACATCTCAAAATGAGTATACATTTTTTTCCTAATGTACATTATGCAAACTCTACCATTCAAAAGTTTGGGGTCAGCAAGAGTGATTGATTGGATTTTTTTTTATGATAAAAAATACTTTTAATAAAGCTAGGATGCATCTGATTGATCAAAAGTGACAGTAAAGACCTTTTGCAACGGAGCCGACGAGACAAGAGGCAAGCGGATCCATTTGCTGAGCTTTATTAACAGGCGTAGTCATCAGACAAGCATGGGTCAAACATTGGCAAACAGGAATATATATGGCAAGACAAAGAGTAGTCCTAGGGCAAGCGTGGGTCTTCGATTGGCGAACAATATCCAACAGGGGCAAGGCAAAGAGAGATAATCTAGGTACACAGCAATAATCCAAACGAGGTGCAAACAAGGTCCGAACGGCAAGGCAAAGAGTTAATCGAGGAAACACGGGCAGGTATTAAACACGAGAAAACTAACAAGGCAAGACTATAACTACTGAGAGTGCTCCGTAGAGTAGCTATCGCTAGGATATACGCTAAACAATACTTGGCGATGACAGAGAGGAAGTCCAAGGCTTATAAAAGCGTGTGTGATTGTGTGATCAGTGAAATCAGATGTGTGTCGTCAGTGCAATGGATGATGGGAACTGTAGTCCAGTGGTGAAGTGCCAGTAGTGTAGTGTAATGCAAGAGTCCATGTGGTGAGCGGGTGACCTCTGGTGGCCAGGATTCGTGTCATAGCCCCCCCACAAGGAGCGGCTTCCAGACGCTCCTATACAATCCAGGAGGGCGGTGGAGCGGAGGCGGAACAGGGGGAGGGACAGGACCATGCGGAAATGGAGAGACTGGGGATTAAGGCAGATCGGATGGGACAGGAGCCCACCGGGGCGGAGCAGATGGGACTGGAGCCCACCAGGGCGGAGCAGAAGATCTCCACAGCAGAGCAGGAGACCACCAGACCGGAGCAGAAGGCCACCACAGCGGAGCAGATGACCACCAGAGCGGGACAGAAGACCACCAGAGCGAGACAGCCGACCTCCACGGTGGAGCAGACAGAGCAGGAGCCCACCAGTGCGGAGCAGACAGGGCAGGAGACCTCCACGGTGGAGCAAACAGAGCAGGAGCCCACCAGTGCGGAGCAGACAGGGCAGGAAAACATCACGACGGATCAGGAACCCACAGCAGAGATTGGAGCCTAGGGAAAACTGAGACACAAGAGACATAGCATCTACGGTCTCAAAGATCGAGACAGGGAATACAAGAAGTTCATCCACAGATTCCCTGGTTACAACTGGGCGGACAGTCAATTCACCATAGAGCTTATTGGTGAAAACTGTGCTAACAAACAGTCCAACCTCTGATTCATTGCCTGGAATGGGACAGGAAGACACTTTAAAATAATACTCTTTGACTGGAACTGGACAGGCTGACAATTTACCCTCAGGTTCATTAGATGAATAAGGACAGACAGACATTTCAGAATCAGATTTAACTGCAGAGTTTAGAACAACAGATAGTTCACGATTGGATGCAATGACTGATACTGGATTGGCAAACAGTACAGTGATCGAAGCCGGATAAACAGACTGTTCATAATCGGGTCTACTGACTGTAACTGGACAGACAGAGAGTTCATTAACTGAACCTGGTAAGACAGACAGCTCAAAACTAGTTTTATTAACTGAAGCTGAATTGGTAGACATTTCAGTGACTGGAGCTGGGTAAATAGATGATTCATACTCAGACCTAGTAACAGAAACTGCACAGATGGATAACTCATTGTCTGGAAGGGGACAGATAGACTGTTCATTAAAGATTACTTTGGCAGGGACAGGGTTAATAGGACAAATATGGGGTGCATTTATAGTCTCTAAGTTCAAGACAGACAGTTCTAAATCAGACACCATGGCTGTTTCAGAATGGGGCGAGAGTACAGAGATAGCCTTCTTGGCCGGTTCAGAGCAGGACAACAGTTTATAAGCTGTGACATGGGCAAAAGAAAGTTCATTAATGGCCTCAGTGGCCGTGGCCTTGCAAGGCAAGGGTTAACAGATGGCCTTTATAGCCACGACAGGGAAGGACAAGGATTCACAGACAGACTCCATAGCCATGACAGGGCAGGGCGAGGATTTATAGACGGCCTCCATAACCGTGACAGGGCAGGACGAGAGTTGGTGAGTGGATACCACTGACACCTCCGGAGGTTCTGCAGTGGTAGTCGCCACCTCTGGAGGTTCTACAGCAGTACCATTAGGACACAGGGAGAGTTCATTACCAGGACAAGTACAGCGCTCATTTACGGTTCTTTTGTCAGTGACATGACGGGCTGGAAGGGTATTGTTGGGCACCACCACCACAAAAGGAGCTGAAGCGAGCACCACTGCTTCAAAAGGTTCTGCAGCATGCGCCGCCACCTCTGGAGAAACTGCAGCAGGCACCATCGCTTCGGGGAACACAGCAACGAGCACCACTACCTCCGGAGGTTCTCCAGCAACAATCGCCACCTCTGAAGACATCATATTGGCCGCCGCTGTCTCTGGGAGTTCTGTGGTGGTGTACGTGGCCCAAACACACCAAAGAGCGATCCCCATCATGGGAAGCACTTCAGACAAGAGAATTAGTTCAGGAACAGGAGGGATAGAATGAGTGGATTTGGGGATACCAGCTGCGCGTGTAGACACCAGTGGTGCATCCCTCACGCTGGATACCAGACATGAAACTCGTAGGACTGACCTTAAATATCTGGGTGTGACAGACAGGAGGTGGCGTGACTCTGGATGGTCGGCCGTGATGAGGCGTGACTCTGGATGGTCGGCCGTGACGAGGCGTGACTCTGGATGGTCGGCTGTGACGAGGCGTGTCTCTGGATGACCAGGATCAACTGTGGCCTGGCTTGACTCACGAAGATCGACTGTGGCCTGGCTGGAACGTTCATTACCGTTGACTGTGACTTTACTAAGCTCTTTAAAATCAACTGCAACTTTACTTGATTCATGAAGAACAACTGTGACTGTACTTGGCTCACGAAGATCAGCTGAGAAATGACGGTGCGTTGTTGTGTCCGCCCTTTTGTGAGTGCATACTGGTGCATCTGCCACAGACGCGGTGTCGCGTTCCTCCTCCGCGACACCCACAATGAACGAAGAGCCAGCACACAGAAAAGCATAGTCCATAAAATCCTTTAAACTAACATTAAAATTTCCTTCAGATAATCATGATTTTACGAGCTCACTTAGTCAGAGACGAAAAATGTCTTTTAATGCAACCTCATCAAAAGCTACCTTGTCAGATAACAGACAAAATTGTGTGACGTACACCTCAATGGATAGACTTCATGCAGGTCAAGTAGCTGATTGAATGGTTCCATACCGGACCAGGGTCCGTTAGAAATATTTTTAGTAAATAGTGTTATTTTGAATTTTCTATTCATCAAAGTATCCTGAAAAATGTCACAGTTTCCACAAAAATATTAGTGTTTTCAACATTGATAGTAATAAGAAATGTTCTTGAGCAACAAATCAGCATATTAGAAGGATCTGAAGGATCATGAGATATTGAAGACTGAAATGTCATTACAAGAATAAATTGGATTTAAATTATATAAAATAGTAGTGTTTTTAAAAATTGTTACAATTTAGAACAAGTTACTTTGGTTACTTTTGCTCAATGTTGTGATGTTTAAATTATTTTGTAGCGATAAAAACGATTTATTTAGTTATTTAGGCAAAATAGTATAGATTGTATTTTTTGGCCATATTATGAAAATAATTATAGACTACAGATAGTTTTAATATCAATCTATCTGTTCTTCACATAAGTTAACAAGATAACATGAGGGTCAGTAAATGATTTTAGTTTTGGTGTTAAACCCTAAACTTTAGATTACAGTAATGTACAGTAACCCTTAAAAATATCTGAGTTTTGCAAAAAAAAAAAAATGTAACATTATGGTAGTGCAGGAGAGTTCGTTTGTACCATGCCATGTCTACAGTATTTGTTTGAGGGACATTACCCTGGAACATTTTTCATGCATAAATGTCCAAATGAAGCAAAAACATTTCTGTTTATACCTCACTATGACCCTACACAGTCCTCTTTTGCAATGTCACCACTAAAAAACAGTAATTGCGCTGAAAATAATTCAACCCTCAGAGCAGGTATCAGCTGTCCACACACACTCCCTGAGCTCTCCAAGTTGAGAGGAGAATTTGTGCGATAACAAAGCCTGCATATGTTAATGGAGCCTGTTTAAGTGCCCTGCAGCACCGGCAGAGCTGTCAGTCATCGCCCTCACATGTACCACTTATCTGACCCCACAGCAATGCATGGAGGGATATGACGGGCGGCCCGTCAGCCACGGGCATTACAAGATTAGCAGAAATGCGTCAGACAAATTTATCATCTTCGCTTGCCACCCTCATCCCATTTTCTCTCTGCTTTTTCCATTCCCCATCTTTCAGTCGTTGCTCGCCTTTTTTTTTTCCTCGCCCTCATCAACACATTCTTTATAAGGAAAAAAATATAAGCAGGAGTGTGAACTTTTGACCTCTGAGCTACAAAAAAAAAAAAGCCTTTAGCGATCATACTAGTCTGAACTCCACTAGGAATTTATCTTGAAAAGCTGCTCCAAATCTAAGCTGAGTTGTCACCACGCAATTCATGGCTGACACATACTATTTCAGTCACAATTGTGAGTAAACTCAGGCTTTCGGATGCATTTATTTGTGTGACTTCAGCCTCTCCTTTTCGTTATATTTTTAAAGTGCGACTGCCTTGAGTTCTTTGAGCCCTTGGGTCTAGCCTTAAGTCAAAGAACTAAGTGCTAAGGATAACAACAATTCTCATGCAAGCAATGGGTATTTCGGGAAGCTTCATTTCACCATGATCGCTGGACGCCAGCATTTTAGGCCAGGACAACCTTCACAGAATCTCAAAGAACTCTAGGCTTGCTTTATTGACTGTAACTTTTTCAAAAATAGTTTTAAAACTCTGTCCACCTTTCCAGAATTCACCTGAAGCATTTCTCTTTAATGGAGCCTCACTTAAAAGCTGTTGTTGCCAGGGCGACATACATTACCTCAGTAATAACTAAAGGCAGACATGGCCCATTTCCTGCTTTTCATCATCATACAGCCGCGTTTAACCTTGACGCACAATCTTTAGTCTGGCCCTCTGAAGCGAGTCAAACTTCAAAAGGAGGTGAGCGTTAACCGTGATTCAGACCCGAGTGTCCATTTGGTTCTGACTGTGGAAAAGATATTTCAATACTTTCATTGAATGAGAGTGATGTGGTAACATCAAACGGGTCAGAATCCAAATGATAATAAAATATAAATAAAATATCCTTGAATGCTAATATGGCATGAACAACAGAATAAATAAATTAAAACTTAACCTGAATAATTAAAGAATATCTTAAGATCCTAAAAATCTGAAAGCTTTATGCTTGAATGTTTGAAATTATTTATTATAATGAACTTCAATAGAAGATGCACCTGATGATGATAGATGAAAGAATGTGAAAATCTATCAGTCAGTTACGGTGGCCCAGAAGTGCACAACACAAAGAAATCTCCACAACACAATGGAAAGAAGCTGCAACACAACGAAATTAGGACAATGCAACAGAAACAAGCTGCAACACAACGAAAACAAGCCACAACACAATGAAATTAGTAAAACACAATGACAAAAAGTCGCAACAATGGAAACAAGGGTGGGTAAAATATTTTGAGATATTCTTAAATGTATATATTAAAATAAATCTAAATATATTTATTCAATTGTTCCATACAATATTAGCATTCAAGGATATTTCCATATCATCAGTTGGATTTTGCTGCCTGTTTGATGTCAACAGCATCAGTCTCATTCAATGCTCCAAATAAAGCTATTGAAAAAAACATTATTTTCATTCTTTTTCTACCTAAATAAAAATTTAATTTAAATTGGAATTCAAAATGCATTCTCAATTAAATTCTAACTAGTGCACAACCCAGGTCCAAACTGACTATGCCGGTGCATGTTCTATCATGAAACACCACTCAACATTACTTGGACCTGCAGATCTTAAACAGTGCTTTCATCAGTGCACAACACAACGGAATCTCCACAACACAATGGAAAGAAGCTGCAACACAACGAAATTAGCACAACACAACTGAAACAAGTTGCAACACAACGAAAAACAAGCCACAACACAACGGCAAAAAGTCACAACACAATGGCAAAAAGTCACAACACAATGAAACCATGTCACAACACAACGAAAATAAGCCACAACACAATGGCAAAATGTCGCAACACAATGAAAGCGAGTTACAACACAATGAACTCCAGTTGCAACACAACGAAATTAGCACAAAACAATGACAAAAAGTCGCAACACAATGAAAGCGAGTTGCAACAATGAAAACAAGCCACAACACAGTGAAATTGGCACAACACAACTGAAACAAGCCACAACACAATGGCAAAAAGTAACAACACACTGAAATTATCACAGCACAACAAAATTAATTATATGCATTGTGTTGTGGTGATTTCTTTGTGTTGTGCACTACTGGGACACCATAGGGCCATCCATCTATAAACTGACATTCAAAGAAATGCATATAATTACTTACTACAAACAGAAATGCAAATCTTGAAAACACTGAATGTTAGCTTGAAGTTTGAAGGTTTATGAACATAGATAGATAGATAGATCTTTAAAAAAAGCAATTCAGCCAAGTATGTCCAAACCAGTGGTGTAGATCTGACATATCGGTCTTAAAGTAGCATAACAGCTTTCCGAAATGCTTCAACATACATTAGCATCTGGTCAAAGGCTTCAAGCAGTTGGAAGCCACTATAATCCACACCTCCTTTAGTCATTAGTATTCCCCAAACTCATGAAGCACTGTTCATCCAGAGTCCCTCGGGATCCAAACCTTCTGGGTAGTGAAACTGTAGTGGAATTACCTCCTGTAGCACAGATATGATCAATGCTTCTTACACAATCTGTATTCCCTGCCCACACACACAAAAACAACTATGAACGCCTGGATGAAGGGAAACCCCGACTTCAAACCATGTAACATACATCACACACATACAGAAGACAGGCCGAGGCTGACTTACTACCCACAGATACAGCAGCAGGGAATGCTAACAAACATAAAGCGTGGGAACAGAAGACAGTAGGTTGCCAGTAAAAGGTTTCAAGGAAATATTATAGCTACAGTAGGTTGTGTCTCAGTGTACAGTGTTGTCCTTTGGATACACTGTATTTGGTGCATTCTTTGGAGCCATAGGGGTGTATAAAATTTATACATTCTGAAATTTTTCTTAGGCAATTCCAATTAATTAATTTATTAGATTTTTTTCATTCAGTATTAGCATTCAAGGATATTTCCATATCATCAGTTGGATTTTGCCGCATATTTGATGTCAACAGCAACGGTCTCATTCAACGCACCAAATACAGCTATTGAAATAAACATTTTCATTCTTTTTGATACCTAAATTCAAATTAAATTCAAATTGGAATTTAAAATGCATTTTCAATTCAGTTCTAACTGGTGCACAACCCTGGTCCAAACTGACAACGTTGGTGAATGTTCCATTATGAAACACCACTCAATATTAATTGGACCTGCAGCGTTAATGCAGTGCTTTCATGAGCAAGTGTATAATTCAGTAATAATTAATGAATGCATTTTTGTGTCATTATCAGTTCTAGTGCTGATTAAAAGTCAAAACCTTCCTGTTCAATGTCATTTTTCTCCTTCCTGATTGCCTCTCCCTTATTCTTTGCTCTCTTGCAGTACCTTTCTTGCCCCCTCTCGCTCTCTCTTTCTCTCTCTCTCTCTCTCTTTCCTTCTCTTTCAGTCTATCAGCATGTGTTCCAAGCACTTCCTGGCACCTCCGCTCTGCAGTAATATAACTGTAGCTAAACAATAGCTTACAGTAAAAGCCTGGAATGAGATCCATGGGTTGTTTTATTAGGGGAGGAGACGGACATGCCTGGATCCATGTCTTTCCTCATAATGATAACAGTAACTTGATTGTACATGGTCTGATCCAATTCATTTGTTTAAATCTCTGTAAAAGCATTTTCAAATGTCTGCAAGTACATATGGTTACATAAATATTAGCGTCAGTACAGAAAGGTCAGCAGTTATATCTATGCCTGCATAGACAGCTGGCTTCTAAAGGGGTGTTTACACTGAGAGTGATTAAATTGCTGGAGGTGGCCAAGTGTCCGTGCTGTTGGTTTGTAGTATACACTTGAGTGCTATATCCAGCTGTATCAGGCGGCAGCTCACCGTCTGCACACTTACTGGTAATTGCCACATCCCATTGAAGCTTGTGTAAAGTTTAGTTCTCTTTGTCTTTGTTGCATCGATAGAAATCAGAACTTTCATTTAAAATGAACAATTTAATGGCGCTTTTCCACTGCATAGTACGGCACGGCACAGTTCAGTACAGCTCACTTTTGGGGATTTTCCACTGGGTACAGTACCTGGTACCTGGTACTTTTTTTAGTACCACCTCGGCCAAGGTTCCAAGCGAGCGTTACCAAACCATGACGTTTAAGCTCTGCTGATCACTGCCTGCGTCATTGAACTTTCAGCACGAGACACAACAGACCCACTAGATTTAAATCAGCACAGCCAGCGAAGAATCAAACGCAACTGTTTTGAATGAGCGCACCTTTTTTAAACAACCAAAAAATGGCTGTTTCGTTGTCTGAGGAAGTATGTTCCTCTCGTTGATAGCCGAGGAGCGGATCCAGAGAGAGCGAGATGGAGCGACACATAATTAAAAAGTTTTTCAGGAGTCACAGCAGTAGAGACGGCGCAACTATAACGACACGTGAATAATCCTGCCCACTTTAAAGCGGTACTAAACTGCAGTGGAAACACAAAACGAGCCGAACTGAGCCTTGCCTTGCCATTCTGAGCCGTGCCGAGCTGAGTCTTACCACACAGTGGAAAAGCACCATTAGGTTGATTTGCTATTGCAGGTAATTGTTGTAGCATGTAAACGTGCGCTAAATGGGTGCATTTGGTAATTACAGAGTTTCACTGGCTTTTCAGTGTCTCACGCCATGAGCACTGCATTTTTAAGATGTGTATATATAAATAATTGTGACGTGCAGCTCAGGAGATGAATTGAGGGGGCAATAAACACATTTGCATAGACAAGCAGCCTATTTCGGTTCATAATGAGGTATGGGAGTTGCTGCACCGATAAAAATGTGTCTGTATTGATTATTCATTTATTTATTCATTTATTTATGCATTGTTTTACATTTTTTAAATATATTTTTCTCAATTTGTCTGATCTTGGATATTTTTTCTAAACTTACTGCAGTGCATTAAGTATACGTGTGAGTCCACCTTAGAATTTTGAGTTTTTGTCCGTATTTCAAAGACAACTTCTCTGCCACTTACATGTTTATATTTACATGTGATGAATGATGAATGATGCATTTATATAGCGCTTTTATTGTGTATTGCCATACACCCAAAGCGCTTTACAATCATGTGGGGGGTCTCTCCTCAACCACCACCAGTGTGCAGCATCCACTTGGATGATGCGATGGCAGCCACAGTACAACGGCGCCAGTGCGCTCACCACACACCAGCTACAGGTGGAGAGGAGAGTGTGATAGAGCCAATCAAATGGATGGGGATTACTAGGAGGCCATGATTGATAAGGGCCAGTGGAGGGAATTTGGCCAGGACACCGGGGTTACACCCCTACTCTTTACGAGAAGTGCCATGGGATTTTTAGTGACCACAGAGAGTCAAGACCTCGGTTTAACGTCTCATCCGAAAGACAGTGCTTTTTACAGTATAGTGTCCCCGTCACTATACTGGGGTGTTAGGACCCACACAGACCACAGGGTGAGCACCCCCTGCTGGCCTCACTAACACCTCTTCCAACAGCAACCTAGTTTTCCCAGGAGGTCTCCCATCCAGGTACTGACCAGGCTCAACCCTGCTTAGCTTCAGCTTAGCTTCAGTGGGCAACCAGTCTTGGGCTGCAGGGTGATATGGCTGCGGGTGATATGTGCCATTGAATGCATTTAAAAGCTGTCTAGGTTGACAGCTCACTAGCTGTTGGACCAGTGTTTATATGCTCATATGCGTAAATGGGTCATTAGTTATAAAGACCAAAAAAACAAACAGTATAGCATTTTTCTTTTCTGTATAATTTTACAGAAACCTCCATGCATGCTTCACATATAAAGAACATTCCACCATAATTCTGCAGAATGATGACAATTTCAAAAAGCATGCAAATACACAATGATTTAAGTCTTGAATCAAATGGAATGACCTCTCCTGCTATCTCTCGGCAAACTGAGCCATCAATCTGCAGATTTAACAATGATAGGGCAAAGAGGAAGCAAATGAACACTCCCATTGCCCTCTTAAATTAATTAATAAAACAAAGGAGAGATGGGTCCCACACAGCACTTAAATTATTCAGTGGTGTCCTGCCGCTTTGATTAATGGACCTGCAAGGATGCAGTGTCAGACAGAGGTAATCTCTTTGGTGACACTCCATGTTCAAACATAAGATTTTAAGGTCGGTGGGATGGCAACAGGGTCATTCGGGTGAGAAGTACAGTATTGATAGCAGAGATGTAAGATTTATTCTGATGGAGGGGAGAATGAGGCTACAGTAGTTATCATCATTGTTATAGTTTGTTATACTTTTATAGTTTTTATTAATTTTTAACTAGCATTTATTTTTATTTTTAATGTAATTTTAGCTGAAGTTGTAGTAATCTTGTTTTGTTTAGTTTTTTCTGGTAAAACTAAATAAAAAGGAGAAATTCTGAAATGTATTTAATCTTATTTGAAGTAACATAAATGTTATTGTTATACATTATTGTCAAATAAAAAAAATAATGAATGAATGACCGTCCAAGTCTGGGGTGGGTTGTCACATTGGTTTACATATTACATATTGTTTAAATTATGGACCACAATGCTAATTTACAAAATATAAAAAATTTTTTGGGAAAAATGCTGAAATAAATATTAATTGTATAGATAGATAGATAGATGGATAGATAGATATAGTGACATAACATGTGAGCAAAATGTGACAACTTCTCCCAATCTGACAATAAAAAAAAAAGAAAAAGAAAAAAAATCTCTGAAAGCATATTTCAACCAGTCAGTCTTTCAGTAAAGTTAAATGCACACTATGTTACACTCCCCCCCCCCCCCATATTCAACTACATATGTTTATTATTTTATGTTACAAAAATACGGTATATTAACATTTTTGTCACGTGTTGGTTTCTGTTTAGTTCCTGTTTTTAGTACCTGATACTCTGGACCCTCTTCGCCCAAACAGATCCACGGACGATGCCATTTCTCACGTCCTCCACTCTTCCCTCACACACATGGACAGCAACAATGGGAATTATGTAAGGCTGCTATTCATTGACTATAGCTCAGCTTTCAACACTATAGTCCCCATCAAGCTGGCTTCTAAACTCACAGACCTCGGACTAAACTCCTCACTCTGTGACTGGATTCAAGACTTCCTCACCGGCAGACCTCAAGTGGTGAAAGTTGGCCAGTTCACCTCAAACTCCATCACCCTGAACGTAGGAGCCCCACAGGGCTGTGTCCTGAGTCCCCTTCTCTACTCTCTCTACACGCATGACTGCGTGTCCTCTCACAGCTCCACATCTATTGTCAAATTTGCTGATGATACTGTGGTTCTGGGCCTCATCTCCAACAACGATGAGACCGCATACTTGGATGAGGTAGAGAGACTCACATCTTGGTGCCAGGACAACTGTCTCTCTCTGAATGTGAGCAAAACTAAAGAGCTGATCATGGACTTCAGGAAGAGACAGCAGCAGCCCTACACTCCTCTTATGATCAGTGGGACCCCTGTGGAGAGGGTGAGTAGCTTCAAGTACCTCGGTGTAAACATCTCTGAGAACCTGACTTGGACTACACACATCCAAACACAGGTTAAGAAAGCCAGGCAAAGACTGTACCATCTGCGACAGCTGAGGAAATTCAGGGTCTCACCAGCAATCCTGAAAACTTTCTATTCAGGGACCATAGAAAGTGTATTGACTCAGTGCATCTCAGTGTGGTATGGAAACAGCTCAAATCAGGACTGCAAAGCACTACAGAGAGTTGTGCGCTTAGCTGAGCGCATCTCAGGGTCTGCTCCCCCCTCTCTGCAGGACATCTACCTCAAACGCTGCAAAAATAGAGCTGTTAAAATCTTCAAGGACTCAAATCACCCTGGTAACCGTCTATTCACTTTGCTTCCATCTGGTAAGCGCTTCCGTAGCCTGATGGCAAAAACTGAGAGACTTAGGAGGAGCTTCTTCCCCCAGGCCATCAGGCTCCTAAACTCTAACTCTGTGTCATAACATCACTTGACTCCATGTAAATATCACCATATCAATAAGCTATTCATAAGTTTTCTCCATGTAAATATCATATATCAATAAGCTATTCATAATTTTTCTCTACCTCATATTGCTGCTATTTAAATACCCTGTACAACTTTTGCACATTATTTTTGCACATTCCTCTTATTACTATTTAAGTCAACAACATACGGACCTGCACATTTTTATTTATATGTTTTATCTTATGTTTTATTTTATTCTTTTATTTTATTTTTTCTACTTTTCTTTTTCTTAATATTTGTATACTTTATAATTGCACTGTCCTTGGAGCGGTCCTGACCTACATTTCACTGCTGGTTATACTCTGTATAATTGTGTATGTGACAAATAAAAACTCTTGAATCTTGAATCTGTTTGCCCTTATGTTTGTTCCTGTTCTAGTTTAGTTAATCATCTTTTATTATCCCCACCTGTTTTGCATTAATCATCTTGTTAACTCCTTTGTTCCATTTCCTTTTTAAGTCCTCAGTTCTTTCCTTTTATTTGTCTCAGTTTAATAAATGGATATACGTGTGTTGATGCTACTTCGTTCTCCTGATCTTTTGTTTTATTATTCTACAACCACATTCCGTAACAGAAACTGAGACCTAAACCGAAGAATGGCGTTCGCGGATTGTTTGCCCTGGCCCGCCGAAATCTCCCGCTGACAGAGTATGCGACGGGGTTCAGCGGACTCGCTGTGTGGACGTGGCTAGACGACACCACGCTGAGCTCCTTGTTCTGGATCGGGGCTAATTACCATCGCCCTGTGGACCTCCCAGACACCACCGGACTCAGCTGGAGGGAAGGGATCCTCCTGTGTCTGGAGAGTGTCCTGCCCCGATCCAGAACCAACCCGCTGACCGCAGCTCGCTCCAGCCCGCCGTTCATGGCGCTCCCTCGTACGCTGCCGTCCATGAATGAATGAATGAATGAATGATGCATTTATATAGCGCTTTATTGTGTATTGCTATACACCCAAAGCGCTTTACAATCATGTGGGGGGGGTCTCTCCTCAACCACCACCAGTGTGCAACATCCTCTTGGATGATGCGACGGCAGCCACAGGACAACGGCGCCAGTGCGCTCACCACACACCAGATACAGGTGGAGAGGAGAGAGAGTCATTAGAGCCAATCAAGTGTATGGGGATTATTAGGAGGCCATGATAGACAAGGGCCATTAGAGGGAATTTGGCCAAGACACCGGGGTTACACCCCTACTCTTTACGAGAAGTGCCATGGGATTTTTAATGACCACAGAGAGTCAGGACCTCGATTTAACGTCTCATCCGAAAGACGGTCCATGGTCAACGCAAGTCAGCCACCTGTGGCCAAACCAAGCCAGCTGCCGTCCGCAGCGCTCCCAAGCCTGCCGTCCGTGGCCCATGCAAGTTCGCCGCCCGTGGCCAACCCAATCCCGCCACCGTTCACGGCCATCCCAGGCCCTCCGGCAGAGAGTATGGCAAGCCCTCCGGATGAAAATCTCTCCAAACCAGTGTCTGCTCCCCGCAAGTACCCTCCAGTGCCAGCTCCTCGCATGAGCCCTCCTTGGTCTCCAGTGCCAGCTCCTCGCATGAGCCCTCCTTCGTCTACGCTGGTCCTGTCAAGAGATACTCCTATTAACAAAATTCTACGAAAATTCTTAAAAATGTGGGTGTTTCCTCTTAAAATTAAAGAAAAGATCCTAGTAAAGAAAAAATTAATTCAGAAAGCATCTTAACCCTTAAAAGAGGTCTTAAGGTCCAAAATTGTTAGGAGTACGGACGAGGACTTTTAAGGGGCTTAAGAGTTTCTTCAGCAGTGAAGAAAGCATGACAGTGAGTTAATAAGACGCTTCATATTAGATCGTGCAGGGATCATGTTTGTGACCTTATTTTGTGATCATATTTGAGACATTCTAAGATCTCCGACACCGCGCTGAAATGCCATAGCGCCAGAAATGGACGTAATCGCTACATTAACCATACATTAACATATTTAGCAACTGGAAAAATGCAACTATGCAGCAGCGATGATTTGGGTCTGTACCTGACAGCACTTTCAGAACCTTTTTGTGTCGCTGTTCATTTCTTATAAAATGCGTTATGACAGCATGGTAAATAAAAAATAAAGAATATATATACATATATAATGTGTGTGTGTGTGTGAGTGACTGAGAGAGTGCGGGAAAACAGGAAAAATTACGGCTGTAATTTCAAAGTGAAGGCTTAAAATAAAACCTACTCTTAAAAGCGCTCTTTTATTTCCTTCTTGGACAACCAACCAATCACAGTCTTCAAAAGAATGTGTCATAGCTAGCAACGGGGTCAGCCCCTGCTCCTCACTAGGATACAAGTTTTTGCCTTTTCCTCGCTCAGAGTTGCTCTCAGATTGGTCCTGAATCACTTTTAAGCTAAGGCTCCTAGTTAGACATTTTTAAGATAAATTAGGAGCTCTCTAAAAGGATTCTTAGAATCTTTAAGAATAAGGGCCCAGGGCCCGTATCCCTAAAGATTATGAGAATCCTCTCAGAGAGCTCCTAACTTAACCTAAAAATTCCTTGCCAGGAGTTTTAGCTTAGAAGTGATTCCAGAACATTTTCAGTGAACTCTGAGCAAGGAATGGATGGAAAATCCTATCTTAGTGAGGAGGTGTGGTTGACCCCGTTGCTAGGTATGAGTCATCATTTCAAAAGCCGTGATTGGTTGATCCTACAAGTTTGATGAAAATGAACTTTTGGTGATAATGAGCAAAGGATGTACCCTCAAATCAATAAACATAATTATACACTCTAATCTTATGCAGACTGTAATTGTAAATAATATTTCACATTCAAGAAAATATCTGGAAAATGAATAGTAAGCTGTAGGGGTTATAGCCTAACATTAGAATCTAAAATATGTGAAAACTTAAGCTAATTATACCCTGTTCAAATAATGATTTGTGTCTTATTTGCTCATATTAATATCCTAGCTGGCATATTTTGTACTTTCACTCCCATATGGACCCCATTGAAAACAAGATGGCCTATCTCAAGGGGCTGTCCTTAATGAAGTAGTAATTGCATCTCTAAGGAGATCCACCACAAACATGATTCCTGCACGATCCAATCTGTAGCGTCTCAATAATTCCCTGTCATCCAGTGTTTGCAGGACATCTCTCCTGCCTCCTCTGTTGGCCATTTTGTGCAGCTGCTTAGGGGAACTCCTAAGCCACTAAAAGTCCTCTTCCCTGCTCTTAGCAGATCTCGCCTTAGGAGCCCTTTTAAGCGCTAGGAATCTTGAGGAATAGCTTTTATATTAACTGGGATTTTCGTGTCACTTTTAGGGGAAATTCTAAGAAAGCGTCATGACTCTGAGAATTTTCTTAGAATTTGGCCGCTAGGAGCCACTTTTTGCACAAAAATTCTTTAGGGATACGGGCCCTGATCTTTTGTTTTATTATTCTACAACCACATTCCGTAATAATTTTAGTCTAGAGCAGTATTATTATTAGTAATGTCGTCATATGTTAGTAATGCTACACTGAGTTTGAGTTTTAACTTGAAGAAAGCCTGTTAAACAACACGCTTGTTTTACATACTGCCAACTTGTTTGCAGTAATTACAATTTATTGGCTAAGGATTGTAGCCTGGCGCTTAACACTGCTCTGTTTTTTTTTTCTTTGTTTCTCTTGTTTTTCTATGTGCATTGGTATGGCAGATTGACTCAATTTTTGAAAATAAGGGTAGATAGAAACACATTGTGCGTGTGGGTGTGTGTGTGTGTGTGTGTGTGTGTGTGTGTGTGTAGATCAAGGAACCTGGCAGAGCTGTCTTGCCTACAGCCAACCTGCCTGTAGATCACTCTGGCTGCAGGCTGAGTATCTCCCATCAAAGTGGCAACCCAAACACCACAGCCTCTTCTCACCTCAACCCTTCCACCTCCTCCTCCTCTCCCCCACCTCTCTCACAATCTCTCTCTCGCTCGCTTATCTGCCTTGTCAGGTCGGTTTCTTCATCGGCTTTCCCTCAGCCTCAATAGCTCAGTGTTGCCAACAAAACAGTTCCCAGAATCGGAGTCTGTCCCTCAGTGTAAAGAAGTCCTGCCACTGAAATCCACCTCACCGCTAGACTTCAGCACATCACATAACACTAACCTATCCTCATCGCCCACATTACGACAGGCCCATTCTAAAAAAAATGGGTGTGTTCTTTAAAATTCAACCCAAATCAAATGTTACGGGTGCATCCTGTCTGCCGAGATGCAGTTTTAATATATATACAAAAACACTGAGCTTTTGAGGCATTTTCTTGGTTATTTTAGAAATGTGAGAGTGCTGTGTAAATGCTTAAGTTTTGATGCTAAGCTGTTAATGTGATTCCTTTAATGTCTCACAACATCAAGAGAGACAAATTTAAATAGCTTGTAAAGATAACATGGCCTCTTAAAATGGGAATTTCAGCATAATTCTGATACTTTAGTTTCTCAGCTGTTGGTAAGTTACAACACATACAGGAGCATCTCAAAAAATTAGAATGTCATGGAAAAGTTCATTTATTTCAGTAATTTAACTCAAATTATGAAACTCATGAATTAAATAAATTCAATGCACACAGACTGAAGTAGTTTAAGTCTTTGGTTCTTTTAATTGTGATGATTTAGGCTCACATTTAACAAAAAAACCCACCAATTCACTAGACCACAATCTCAACAAATTAGAATACTTCATAAGACCAATAAAAAAATAAAAAAAAAACATTTTTAGTGAATTGTTGGCCTTCTGGAAAGTTTACTGTATATGTACTCAATACTTGGAAGGGGCTCCTTTTGCTTTAATTACTGCCTCAATTCGGCGTGGCATGGAGGTGATCAGTTTGTGGAACTGCTGAGGTGGTATGGAAGCCCAGGTTGCTTTTATAGCGGCCTTCGGGTCATCTGCATTGTTGTGTCTGGTGTCTCTCATCATCCTCTTGACAATACCCCATAGATTCTCTATGGGGTTCAGGTCAGACGAGTTTGCTGGCCAATCAAGCACAGTAACACCATGGTCATTGAACCAGCTTTTGGTACCTTTGGCAGTGTAGGCAGGTGCCAAGTCCTGCTGAAAAATGAAATCAGCATCTCCATAAAGCTTGTCAGCAGAAGGAAGCATGAAGTGCTCTAAAACTTCCTGGTGGATGGCTGCGTTGACTGTGGACTTCAGAAAACACAGTGGACCAACACCAGCAGATGACATGGCAGCCCAAATCATCACAGACTGTGGAAACTTCACACTGGACTTCAAGCAACATGGATTCTGTGCCTCTCCTCTCTTCCTCCAGACTCTGGGACCTCGATTTCCAAATGAAATGCAACATTTACTTTCATCTGAAAAGAGGACTTTGGACCACTGAGCAACAGTCCAGTTCTTTTTCTCCACAGCCCAGGTAAGACGCTTCTGACCTTGTCTCTGGTTCAGGGGTGGCTTCGTAGAAGACGTCTGAGCGTGGTGACTCTTGATACACTGACTCCAGCTTCAGTCCACTCCTTGTGAAGCTCTCTCAAGTGCTTGAATCAGCTTTGCTTGACAGTATTCTCAAGCTTGCAGTCATCCCTGTTGCTTGTGCACCTTTTCCTACCCAAATTCTTCCTTCCAGTCAACTTTGCATTTAATATGCTTTGATACAGCACTCTGTAAACAGCCACACCTTTCAGTAATGACCCTCTGTGACTTACCCTCTTTGTGGAGGGCGTCAATGTTCGTCTTCTGGATCATTGCCAAGTCAGCAGTCTTCTCCATTATTGTGGTTTCAAAGAACAAGAGATACCCAGAATTTATACTGTAGGGATGGTCATTAATTGAAACTCAAATGTAAATATTCTAATATTTTGAGATACAGATTTTTGACTTTCATGAGCTGTAAGCTCTAAATCATCAAAACTAAAACAAAAAAAAACTTTTGAAATGTTTTACTTTACATGGAATGAATCTAAAATATATGAAAGTTTCACTTTTTGAAATAACTTACAAGAAAAAAATTAACTTTTTCACGACATTCTAATTTATTGAGATGCACCTGTACATATAGCATTAATGCTAGAACTTGTATTTAATGCTAGAACTGGTAATGAATGAGATTACATTGAGTGTGATGATTCTGAATATATTGCATGTGGTAGTTATTATAGTAATGATTATTATATAGGGTATAGAAAATCAAAAGATAAGGTTGTTAATACATTTGGTCGCTGTCTTTTAGATATGTGTAGTAATTTAAACATTAATTTTGTAAACGGAAGAACTCAGGAAAGATATCAATGGAGATTTTACATTTATGTCAGCAGCTGGATGTATTGATTATTTTATTATATCCAGTGAACTCTTTACATATGTTAAAGATTTTGAGATTTTATATGTAGATATTTCTGATCACTTCCCATTATGTACCATGAGGTTAAGTAGTGTTGAATCAAGGACACAAATGTCGAAACATTACAGTGATATAAGACCTTGGACAATATTTAAATGGGGAACTAATGGTGAGAGGCAGTCTTTCAAAAGATTATCTTATTCACTGAATGGAAACTTTTTAGGTGGGTTTTCTACTGCAGTGGAAGAAGATACTAAAATAGCAGCTAAGATGTTGACAGGCTTGCTTACATGAAGCAGGTAAATTTCTAATTAAAAAGTCTATATTTAAAGTTAAGCAACCACAGTGGTGGGATGAAGATTGTTCATTTCAGAAATCTGTAGAATATAGTGTTTTAAATCAGTTCAGAAGAACAGGTAATGCAGAGACTATGAACAGTTATATTCTTGAAAAACGACAATATAAAAAATTATGTAACAGAAAGAAAAAAAAATGTATAATTTAAATGTTTAAGGTAATATACTACAGGAAAACATGAAAACACAGCAGCTATGGAATCAAATTAAAAGTTATGGAAGGTCTAATAATATACAGTCTAATAATATCACATATAATAAGTGGCTAGAATATTTTATAAAGTTATCTGATTCAAAATTTAATATAGATGCTGACTTTGAAAACTTTGTCACAGATTGTGTGAATAAATAATGCAACTTCATGAATAATGAAGATGACATTTTAGATAGTAGTATTACTTATAACAAGATTTTTAAAGCTATTATGTCAATAAGTAAAGGCCCCTGGACCAGACGGTATTATTATTGAGATGCTGAAAGCAGCATCACATATGTTATGTCCTATAATGCTGTCTTTATATAACAAAATACTACATACAGGGGACTTTCCAGAGATTTCGTAAAGTAAAGTAAAGTCGTGACGCATTGTCAAGTATGGTGACCCATACTCGAAATTGGTGCTCTGCGTTTAACCCATCCAAGTGCACACACACAGCAGTGAGTAGTGAACAAATGCACACACACACACACACACACACACACACACACCGTGAACACACACCCGGAGCAGTGGGCAGCCATGCTGCGGCGCCCGGGGAGCAATTGGGGGTTCGGTGCCTTGCTCAAGGGCACCTCAGTCGTGGTATTGAGGGTGGAGAGAGAGCGCTGTACATTCACTCCCCCCACCTACAATTCCTGCCGGCCAGGGACTCGAACCTGCAACCTTTCGATTACGAGTCCGACTCTCTAACCATTAGGCCACGACTTCCCCAGATTTGGTGTGAGGCTGTGATTTGTCCTCTATACAAGAATGGTGATAAAAATGATGTAGGAAATTATAGGGGGATCTCATTGCTTAATGTCTTGAACTGGAGATTAGTATCTTATGTAGAAGTAAATAATATGTTTTATGAAGAACAAGCAGGGTATAGGTTAGGTTATTCTACAATAGATAATATTTTTATTTTACAGTCGGTGGTTCAGAAATATTACAAAGCAAAAAGGAAGGATGCATTGTATATATACATCATCAGTCGCTATATAATGAAGCCTTGAAAGCCACTCTCACTAACTGGCAGCTTGTGTTTGAGACAAACCCAGTGCTGTACACACTGTGGGCAGTGGTTGTATATGAGAGAATGAGGATTTTCAGATCCGTGAATAGCCTACTTCAAGCAGCTGAGAGCTCTCTGAAGCTCTTATGTACCTCATCTTCTGAAGACAGACAAAACCAGTGGGACCCTGCAGCTACAGACATGAATCTGAAGCACAGGTGTCCCTCAAGGTGTTGTATTTTTATCATTGATGTGTTTTCATGATGTTCTCTTCTTTGCTTGTTCCATCTTGACATATTTAAAGCTCCTTCAGTGTATTGGCTTCTCATGGAGGGAGTAAGTCTCTGAAGCAAACAAGAAAACCAGGGCCTGACTGCACCAGCTACATAATTAAAAGCTTAGCTTAGTTGTGGCATTAGTGGGTACTAAGTTAAAACTTACATGCAAGTAAATATTTATTGAGATGAACTATTAAATTCACTTGAAATGCAACCTCATGAATAAACTAAATATTTACCGAAGCGTTCAATCGATTGGAATAAATTTACAAGATGATTAGATTACATCAGTGAGATCATGTTTTGTGTGACTGACTTTAATCCTTTCAACATATTGATATTTACATTATGAAACAACTCAATGGCTGTCCAGCACGAATGTGTGCAACAACCTCTTTCACTATTTTGGTAAAAAAAAAAAAAAAAAAATACATTAAAAATAAATAAATAAATGCATGCAAATATTCAGCAGCATGGGTTTAGTGAAGGTGCTTTTAGGGCCCCCCCTCCCTTTTTTTTATTTCCTTAGAAATTAATAAATTTATTCAGGATGCATCGCATGGATCAAAAGTGAGATGAAAACATTTATAATATTACAGAATATTTTTTTTTCAAATTAAAGATACTCTTAAATAATTAAAATAACGCGTCATGGTTTTCTAAAAAAAAAACCATTGATGATGTTTCCTGAGCACCAAATCAGCGTGTTAGAATGATTTCTGAACCATCATTTGACACTGAAGACTGGAGTAATGATACTGAAAAATCACTTTTACATCACAGGAATAAATTACATTTCAAAATATATTCAAATATAATATGAAAATAGAACATAAAATAGAACATTTTCAATTTTAGTGTACATTTTTCCAGTTTGTTCAGTATTTATAAAATAAATATAATTGTTTTATTGTGTTGAATGTTTATTAATTGTACCTTATTCATTTTAGAAACAGTCTTTGAATGTTTGGTATTTGTATACTTCAAAATATTGTAATATATTAAATATAAATATGTCTTATGCATGTGTGGTTTACTTTATTTCAGCATTATTTATGTATTTATGTTAATGAAATGATCATTTGTTACCGTTGACATTTACACAAAAATCAAATCGCAGTTTACGGACAGCTTATGACCTACAAGTTAACAAATACTGCAACCAAAACAAAAGTACAGAGTTATACTTACTAACTAGTGTGAACTTTTCGTCCAATTTAAGCAAGACCTCTCGACAGCTGGTGCAACCCTGCCCTGATGAAATAGATTCTGGGAAGATGGACAGATTCGTTTGTCCTCATCCTTTGGTGATGGAGGTCTTACTTTTGCATTAGAGTCTCTACAAACAAGCTATTCACGTATCACCTACAGTTAATGGCCGGCCATGTTCATTAAGGGAAAAGCACCACCACAGATACCATAACAGCCTTTCATCCGCCTCCCACTCACTGTCTCCATGGCAAAAATGGCCACCATTAGTAGCGTGCGTCTTCGAGTAAGATCATCAGTGCTCTTAATGACTGTGAGGCCACAAACTCCTCACACACTCTCAAACACACACCAGGGTCCTCTGGCATCATCAGACCTCGCGAAAGTGAAATGGTCAATTAGGATCCTGGCCAGCTAGCTCCATTACAGCCCAGCACATGGTCATCACTGATCATTAAGACACCTGTGTCACCAAGAGCCACCAATTAGGCTCCGTTCCAGCAGACCTTGAGATCAGCTTTCAAATGCTAATGCCTGTCTCAACGAGACTTCTTATTTCTCTCAGAGCTATTTAAATGGACTGTACACAATTTCAGATGAAATATACGAAAATGAGTCATACGCTCACTCAGATGACGAGGAAGGGGGTCATGGGTGCTATGATGGCGAGTATATTAACAGTTGTCTTTAAGTAGTTTTAACCCAAACCGAAAATAAATAAATCTGAGAGAGAGGGATGAAGTGTGGTGACATTTTGGCCAAATTAATCTCCTTCATCATTATCACAGGGGCTTAATTAGCAATTTAGACAGGGGAATGGGAGGAATGGAGCATTGCTTTTCATTCCACCTCTTGAAACCGGGATCCGCGTTGTGTTTCCTGGAGGTTGGAGTCTTTCGCCTAATCTCTCAGATTAATTCACAGAGGCATTTGAGCCCTTGAGAAAATGAGAAATCAGATATGCGTAACTGGTTCCTGGCCTTGCTGTTTTCCTGTTTTTTTGTCCCCACTCCCCCCCACGTAAGCACCCTTGAGCAATGCAGCTCTGGCTGACACCAGAAAGACACCCCACTCTGTCCTCATGTTGTTCAAGTCTAACCGTATCAATGCCATGACTACTAATGTCTTTATAGCCAAGGAACATCTGCCAAGTAAAATGTCAGTGCAAAGAGCTTTTCCTGGTAAGAGAAAAAAACATCTTTCATTCACCACCTAAAGCTGTTTTAGAAGTAATTCAATGGTATTTGTTTTAAAATTACATGTGAAAAACTTGTAAGGGAAACAGGTCAATTTAGCTCAAAGGGAATTATTTAAAATTTTCTGGGGAATTTGAACAGAATCACAGTTTTATGGCTGATCACTGAGTCGGCCAGCAATTCACTGAATGAGCCATACAACATCAACTCTGCATGGATATAAATATCCAAAATATAGTGAAAACACTACTTATTAGCACAGTAACAAGATTGGCAGTTTAAGACATGAACTTGTAAGCACAAAACACAATATACTTCTCTTTTTTCGATATTAATAAAACTTTATTGGATAAAATTAAGACAATATAAACTAATCTAACACATAAGCACACGCACTCACACAAGATGTTGAGATGATGTTTTATTAACAAAGTTCTGGAGGAGCGCGTCAGATACTTAGCTAATTAACATAGGAGGTTCGCACTCAAGTTAATTAATGCACGGCTATAAATACAGCTGACATACCACCTCTATTTATTTGACGGACAATCAGCAACCCTCCACAACCCCTTCTCCACTCAAGAGGTATCACTAGAGTTCTCACCACACTATGGGGGGTACTCTGTGTTCGGGCCATTCCTGAGCCCGGAGCCCTTCCCCATGACAGCACACCAACTACGCATTACTATACTCGCCAAATATGCATTACCTTACTCGTGCTAAATATATGTAAGTGTGAACTCGTGAATTGCAGGAAGAGAGAAAGTGAGGAAAGAATGAAAATATGAAATCCCAAGTTTATAGCAATATGTGCAATTGCATAGACCTAAACAACCATCAATCACGTAATTAACCCTCACATTGAGTTCCTCAATGAGGTTAAAATTTATATTAAATACACCAGTTCAGCTATAATCTGGAGGTACTTGTGTTGATTGTTTAAGGGGTTCCCTTGTTTTTATTGCAGAAAGGGGGTTTGCCAAGTTGCTGATTGGCTGGAAGTTCAGTGGTTCTTCATAGTGAAGTCTTGGGCCTTGGCTGAAGTTGTGGAGTTGTGGGCTGGTTGAAGTTTTAGACAGGCACTCGAAGTCGGTCTCAGAGATATGGCGTTGTGGCAAAACTTAACTCAGAACACGAAACTCTCAATGGAAAAGAAACTAAAGTAAAAGTTGTAATGAGACTATGGGACGATTTTCTTCTCATCGTGGTTAAGTAGCAGCAGGCATTCAGGCCGAAGCACGCTGGAACGGCGCTCGAAGAACGCAAAAAGTGATGGCAAAAAGCATGGCTAAGAGCCCTAATGCAAAAAGCAATGACTAAAAAACATAATTTGATGGTGTTCTGAGTTTATAAACTGGGCTGTTTGACACATCCCAAATGGTGTCTTGACCAATAAGACATTGTTTTAGCTCAGGTTGTTGCTATGTTTCTCCTGCCAATATATGAACATTTTATCTTATCAGTCAAATGATCTGAATTTTCCTGCTCTTGCAGAGTATATTTTTGGATATGATTTATATAACCAGAATATAATACATTTTACGAAGTACTGATTGATATAAACATTTAAAGCATGAATTGTCGAACTCATAAATAACTAACATGAATACAATCCTATAAACTATTCAATAGTTATTCAAAATACATACACAATGAGCGATTAGGACATGATAGTCAAATGTGTGGGTTACATACATAATATGGAGTTATGCATAGAACTGATTAGTTGCTCATAAGTCCTTTTAAGATGATTTTGGTGCATCTACATATGTAAAAGACTGAATGTGAGGATGTGTTCTGAGGAACAATGGTCAAAAGGATTCAGAAGGAATTTCAGTCTGGTCCTTGTCCTGGGTGGGGGCACCTCTTCTAATCTCTTCTAATGACTTTCCTCATGTGATGGTCGTGGTGTTGCTGTGTCTTTGACCATTAATCTTGGTTACTTGGCCCAAATTTGACAATCTTCTTCCTGAGTTGGGATTATCAATAAGTGTTCTTTTGTGTTAATGTTGCAAGTTGTTCAAAGCTGCTAGTTAGTTAGACTTGCTTCAGGCTGGCCGGTGCTAGGAGCTGATTTACGATCATCCATGTTGTGTTGGGCCTCTTTGTGGAATTCGGCTCCTCGTATTTCAACCATGTTCTTTGTCGAATCTTAAGTGGTCTGATTTGCTCTGATACCCTACAAACTCCTTCCCCTGAATGTACAAATTATATAAAAGAGCAGCACTTTTTTGGAATTTGGTGAAAAAAATGATTAGTCTAAACCTTGGACATTTTGCCTCAGACATCTTCAATATGTTGGTAGTAATTATCTGTGTGGAAATATTGTGTGACATTTTGTAACTTATTTGAGTTGGATACAGTGGTAAGACTTTTCTGTAAGATTCAATTTAATCAAGGTTAATTAATGTTAGTTTAATCAAGGTTGTTTTATTTATTTATTTATTATTATTTTTAAATAGTATCTTATGCTTTCCAAGGCTACACGTACTTCATCAGAGATATTGATTATGAAATACTATTTTATTAAATACTATTATATTCTATTTAAAGCAACTATAAAATATTCTTAAAATTCTTTGAAAAATTGAAAATTCAAAAGAACAATATTTATTTGAAATAGAAATGTTCTGCAACAATAAATATCAGCGGATACTTTTGTTAAATCCTTGAAGATTTTCTTTCTTTCTTTCTTTAAATATTAAGTTATAAAAGTTACCATAGTGTGAATGAATTATGGACAAACATGAATTAAATATGAACAAAATTACATTTTAAAATGAATATAAACCCAGATTTATACTTTTCTTGTAAAGTAAATAATTTATTTCTCATATCTAATGCATTAACTTGTTTTAACAAATTGAAAGTTATTCTAAAGTGTTACCAATAAGCAAATAACATTTACCCCCAGTTTCACAGACAAGGTTTAAATATAGTCCCAGACTAAAATGCATGTCTGAGCTGTTTTAACTGAAAGAAACTTGCACAGAAACTTGTCTTAAAATATGTAAGTGGCATTGTTTGGTCTCAAGATGTACACCGTTTTTTTTTTTTTTTTCCAAGGCACATTTATAAATGTTCTAATTTAACTATGGCCTAATCTTGGCTAATCTAAGCCCCGTCTGTGAAATCAGGCCCAAATGTCAATGTTAAACAATGTTATGTTCATAACATTCGTTTTTACAGTAACAATGGTATGCGATAAATCAAACCACCTTCAGTTACTTAGCCTTAGTTATTTGTTTAGAGAGGGAGAGAAAGAGAGAGAGAGAGAGAGAGAGAGAGAGAGAGAGGGAGTTACATTATATGTTATACATTATATAAGGATACACCTGTGCTCCCTTCAAAACTCCACCAGATGAAGGTATGTTAGTTGACAGCATGTGACATAAACATTGCATTCAGTTCTGCTTTGTTGCCATCTCTGTATACTGCCTTGAGAATAATTTTTTTTGCACCCTGCTTATAAGAGCATCATACTGTAGGTGTTATTTGCACTGGAAATAATTTTAGGTTGTTATATTTATACCCAACCAGCAACTGCACATGACTGATATGTTAAAAATTAAAACACTACTTTAATTCAGTCATACACAATCAGTGCTTTGAGTTGCAGATAGAGTTAGACATGCCATGTAGTTTTTGAAATCTTCTGTAGCAGAAATAAATCACCAAGCCTTATTTTGTATATTAAATTAAGTAATTTAACTGTTTAGTGGTAGCCTGAGAAGCAGCTTTTGGGAGCAATATTGCAAACACACATAATCAGACATTTTGACACTGATAACTGGCATCTGCCCACTTTTTAAAAGCATCTGTCACTAAATGAATCATACAGTATTACTAGACTGAAGGAGTAGGCTCTTGCTATCTTTCTAACTGATCCTTTCTTCAACATTCATAATATCTGCTAATATGTGGTCTGTGTCCTGCAGGAAAGGCTTTTCTTGACTTAGGTGGAAGTGAGAGACTACTCTTGCTTTCTGAAGTACAGACAAGCATCACGAGACCAGAGCTAAATTTGAGTTTGATGGGATAACAGGCTCGTTAACGTGAGATAATAAAACCATAACCTGCAGCTAACGATGCCAATGACTTACAGTGATGAGGTCATTCTTGCTAATTTGGGTCAATGTGTGAGATGTTCATCTGCTTGAACAGTTCAGTTGTGCAGAATAGAAAAAATCTATAATTTACAAAGAAATTATGAATAATAAATGAAAGGTTAAGGTGTCTTTAGAAGGTTCTCTTCAACTTTAGCAAAAAAAAAAGTGTTCAAGTCAGATGAGTGGCAAAACCTCTAAGAAACTACGAATATTAATATTATTATTTAAAATGTTTAGTTGTGTAAAGTTTAATTATAAGTTATAGGTATAATTATATTATATTGTATATTTTCTCCATTTTTGAAATATTTCTAGATTTTAAAAAGTTTTTCTGGTTCCTAATATAATAACTTTATATTACATTATTGTCACAATCTCTAAGGGAAGGAATATGAAACGAGGAGACACAGGAGAACACTTCAGAGACTTTAACAGGATAGTTCACCCAAAAATGAAAATTCGGTCATTTACTCGCCCTCAAGTAGTTCCAAACCTGTATGAATGTCTCCGTTCTGCTGAACACAAAAGAAGATAATCTGAAGAATGTGGGAAACAGAGCAGTTCTGGAGCACCATTGACTTCCATAGTATTTGTTTTTCTACTATGGAAGTCAACGGTGCCCCAAAACAGCCTGGTTACAAACTTTCTTCAAAATATCTTCCTTTGTGTTCAGCAGAACAAAGAAATTCATACAACTACTTGAGAGTGAGTAAATGATGACAGAATCTTAATTTTGGGGTGAACTATCCCTTTAATCAAACAAAACGAAGGGCTACACCCACTGGAACTCAGGAATGACATATAACACTGGATACTGGAGATAAGGAAACACAGGGCTTAAGTAACTCAGAATTTAACGAGGAGATTATGGGATACAGCTGAAACAAATGGAACTAAATGGGGACCAAACAAAAACAGGAACACCAAATATGGACATGGAGGGAGAATATTTATTTATTTTTCTGTTCTGACACAGAGCATCACAGCACACAACCTTTATAGCATCAAATGAAGTGATTCTGATTCAGGTTTCTGTAGCGAGACACTAAACAATTCTGTGTAATGGCATTGTGGATCTCTTGTGTAGGAGCATGCAGGTAAACATAGACAAACACCCGCCCACACACACTATTTACACAAACACAAATATCCACCTGTGCATGGGCTGACATTAATTTCACAGTACACAATGTGCCAATCAAGAAGCCATTGTTTCCAGTCATTGATGCGAGCTGCTGGCAAACGAGGATTGTTTTAGTCTATCATCTCGAAACAGACGATCGTGCTTCTATCAGTCTCTCCGTGTTGTGTGGCTGCATTTGCTAGGTCAACTAACACGAAACAGGAAGTGCAAACAGTACCTCCATTATTTTGAGTCTTATCCTGAGGTCCCCCACCTACATGTGTCAATCAACACTCCAATTAAAAACTGCTCCGAATAGCTCTCATCTGTCAGACATATCTGACTGGCTTATTTGCTTGGGTTGCTGGTGGTACGAAAGCTCAAAGAGCAACCCCTGACTGAATATCATGTCTAAAATTACACCTTCTTAAGCCTACGCACAACGGATGTCACAGCTTTATTTTGTAGGCACACCCCGTTGCTCTTGCTGTCCTAATTAAAAAAAATTCAAACATATTTGAAGCTCATTAAAGACAGTGGGTCCATTTGTCACGAATCCTGGCCATGCACTTCCACTCATTCACCACCAGAGGTCACCCTTTCACCACATGGACTTTTCACACTGCACAGCACATTGGACTCCATTTCCCATTATCCATTGCACTGACGACACGCACAGCTGTTCACAATTATCACGCCCACACCTGATATCCATCTCGCAATCACCATCACCCAATCACTCACTATTTAAGCCTGGGACTTGCTCTTGCTCTGGGCCGAGTATTGTTTAGCGTTTATCACTCACTCAGCGATAGCTACTTTACAGAGCCATTCTTATAGTCTTGTCTTGCCTTGTTTATCTTGCCGTGTCTTACCCTGCCCGTGTTTTCTGGATTTACCCCTTAGCCTCTGCCGTTTGGACTCTGTTTGCTCCCCGTTTGGACTATTGCTTTCGCTCTGGATTATCTCTCTGCCTTGCCCCTTTGCATACTGTTCGCCGATCATCGACCCACGCTTGCGCCCCGGATTGCTTTGTCTTGCCCTTGCCATACCTGTTTGCCACTGTTTGACCCTGCCTTTCTGACCATGTTTTTTAATAAAGCTTTGCACATGGATCCGCACGTCTCACGTCTCGTCAGCCCCGTAACACCATTATTATTGGTTTTGTGATGCTTACTACACACATTCTTTTTCTTTTTTTTTATGACTTAGCTTCTTGCACAACTATTGCATGGTTAGGCTTCATTAAAGCTGTCATTCTTGTACTCACAGGCTGTTAATTGAATTATCAAGCCATCACAGTCTTGAAGAGTGTCAATTTCAGGGTTACAAAATGGATGAGCATGAGCATAGCTTCTCCAGTAAATTATATCCGCAAGAGCTAATCTGAGAAATTATTCCAGTGTATGGCTTCTCCAATGTGTGATTAACATTGTGTGATCCTTTAATTTAATCACTAGGTGTTGTCTTTTGAGACATTAGCATCACTGTAGTTTCTTTATTATTTTCTAAGTCTAAAAATGCCTGCTCCCGATAACGCCTCATGACGTGGATAAAAGCAGAAGAATGCAGTTATTTTCTCACAGCTATGTTGTGCCAAATCTACACAAACATTTCAATGGTTGAAAAGATTTTAGACCAAGGCTGCATTTGTTTGATCAAAAATGACAGTAATATTGTGAAATATTGTTACAATTTAAAATGTTTTCTATTTGAATATATTCTAAAATATAATCTATTTTTATGATGGCAAAGCTGAATTTTTAGCATCATTACTCCAGTCTTCAGTGTCACATGATCCTTAAGAAATCATTCTGATATGATGATTTGGTCCTTAAGAAACATTTCGTATGCTTTTTATAGCTTGTGTGGTCACTATGTTGTTTGGGAAAGAGCTGTAGGATTTTTACAAAATATTGTATGAGAAAAATAACAGCATATGGCTTTGGAACAGCATGAGGGTGAATAAATAATCCTTTTTTTTTTTCTTCTATTCCTTGAATATTTCCCTTTAACTGTTCCGTATATTCAGATCGATCAGGATTGTGAACTTGGGAATAGTTGTTTACTGCTATTTCTGTTTAGAGATGTGACAGACGACCCTTATGCCATCTGTTTCAGAATAGAGATATTACCCATATTGATTTGTGTCAGCCACAAGTGGCTTATTAACTGCGAATATCCATCAGTAAAGTCAATACAGCTGTGAATGTTTAATTACATTTCAGCCAGAGAGAAATGTGATCTATAATTTCACACTAGCACAAATTAAGCCGTTCATTCACGGTCAATGCGCCACGGTATGTTTCGTGTTGGGATTTCTTGCATTGCAAAATCCATTTAGCTTTAAAAACCTCGTTTGAGCTACCGCTATGATTATGTTGAATGGCTGCCTCTCCTCTGTTTCTCCCCCAGTCGGTCTGTTCATGGAGTTTAATGTTCATCTCCCGGTTTAGCTTGGTTTGCTCTGAGAGCGATGTCTCTGTTAGCTGAGCTGCTGCGTTTGTCGACCTTAGCCTTCGGAGAGAAATTGCAAATGCCAAGGAAATACTTCCTCATTAGTTTTACCCTTAGCCTACAGCCTTCACGGCGGGAGACATGATATAATCAGAGCTTGCGCGAGGCTCGGCTGTCTAGCCTTTCTCTATATAGCCATAGTCCACCATCAAAAGCAATTCCCTTTATTTATGGGGTTTTCACCAAGTGGTCCGCACAGAATCGAGAGGGGAGAATCCCTATTAAATTGGTTGACATGAGGGAATCCCAACTAATTTCAGTAAAACACTCTTTATAACTCTAAAAACCACATGCAAATGGAGGCTCTTGTTGAATCAAAAGCCATAAAGCCATAATCTGTGTGCCCTGGCTGTAACTCACTACACTTGTGGCATGAGACAGTGGTTTACTATCCATCTCTGTGTCAAATTCCGTAATCAATGCCACGGCTTGTTGTTTGTCCTGTCAGCACAGGCACAATGCACATCTCATCCGTACTGATATCAAATATTGTTGATGTTATTGTTAGTTACAGAAATTACCACTCCTGTTACGTGAGCATTTTTCCCAAGCATTTTCAATGTAAATGCACATTATGTGCTTAACGGCCGCTGCAGACCAGAACAGCAGCCTGAAATGAAAAATGCTGCATGATGCAGTATTGTATTTTAAGGCTTTTCTTTGTGTTCATCTAAATGTTATCCTATGCACTCTCAGCAGAACTCCTTGTTTTCATTCTGCATGTAAAGAGTCCATCGATACAATTTTATTTTAAAATCACATCGCCAGGTACTGTGTAGCTATTTCCTCTGCTTACACCACGGACGCTTTCCTGCATTGATTCTGAATGAGAGGGGTAAGAATACCCCCCCCCCCTTCCTGGCCCATTACATTCCCTTAATATGTCTGCATGATATCGATTTCATATGAGTCCCCACTTTGATGTTCACAATTTCAGAGTCATATTTCAGTCCGGCACACACTGGCCGACCTCTCTTGGTCGATTGGTTTGTCTTGACTGTACTTGAGGAGAAGATTCAATAAAAGCGACCGTAATAACTGCATGCAGTTTCAGCATCACGTCTTGTTAGATGCATTTAGGTGTAATTTCAAGCAGTTTTAGAATGTATGTTTCTAGGATTTAGTGCGATTCCTACACATTAGCATAATTATATATATGTATGTATGTGTATATATATGTATGTGTGTGTGTGTATATATATATATATATATATATATATATATATATATATATATATATATTATATTTGTGGCACATGTTTCACTGCCATATCTAAAAATATATAGCCTGTATCTCAAAGTACCATTATGCATGCTATTTTTTCATATTTTCTAGGATGTTGTTTCATGTTGCTTGCACAGTGGTGCATATTAGACTATTATAACTTATAATTCAAACTTTTGCATTAGTGTTATGTTCCGCCATACATCCGTGGGAGGTCTTCTCTGAGCTGCATGGGAGATATATATTTTCTCCACTTTCTCAGAAGCCCCATTCCCACAGAGCATAAAGTAAAACTCAGTGACAGGCAGTGCGATTAAAAAAATATCTTCATGCTGTCATTCAGTCTTATATTAAAGTTTTATAAAAAGTAAAACTAAAGTGTCAAAGTACATATTCTGAACACTGCCAAACTTTTTGTATGGAAAAAAAGAGTGATATAATTAAACCGGAAACTTTGGAGCTGCCATGGGAATTTCATGAAAAATGGTTCACGTACAACATGACATACTATAGTAACACATACTGTATTTCCTTAGTTTAGATTAAAGGAATATGAGGTTGTTTGACTATTGCACAATGTTCATGTGGATTTGTTTTTTTTTTTATGTTTTTTTTATGTGGCAATGCCTTATTCCACTTGTGTTATGTTTCAACTTTGTATGAGATGAACCTTTGGTGGCCATAAACATTTTATGTGTATAGATATGAACCTTGTACAAATGACCTCTGAGATATTTTTCAAAATATACCATGCTGTTTCATTTTAGGCTTAATGTCTCCCTTAATATTTTTTATTCTGAAAAAAAAAAGAAAAATCAATCTCTTTCTTTGATGGGCAGATTGTTTATGTAACCAGTTTTGATGCACAGAAACCTTTTAATTTGCAAACACTAAATTTGGCTTTGTAAATTCCAATGCCTTATGTGATTACATTTATTTTTCCTTCACAGATCGGAATCGATGGTCTGACAGTATTTTCCTGATGAATGGTGTTATCATTGCACCTGCTGTGTCTCAGGTGTGGATGTGTAGGGAATAAGTGTAGACTAGCTGAACAGTTTTTTTCATGATTTTAGAGAAGATGGTTGCACAGTCCTATAAGGTTTGTATTATCGGTCAATAGATAGAATAAATACATTAATCAAGATTAAGAAAGCTAATATTTACATAAGTTTGAACGTAGGTGCATTTTGAGGGGAAGTCGTGGCCTAATGGTTAGAGAGTCGGACTCGTAATCCAAAGGTTGCGGGTTCGAGTCTCGGGTCGGCAGGAATCGTAGGTGGGGGAGTGAATGTCCAGCGCTCTCTCCACCCTCAATACCACGACTGAGGTGCCCTTGAGCAAGGCACCGAACCCCCAACTGCTCCCCGGGCGCCGCAGCATAAATGGCTGCCCACTGCTCCGGGTGTATGTTCACGGTGTGTGTGTGTTCACTGCTGTGTGTGTGCACGTTGGATGGGTTAAATGCAGAGCATGAATTCCGAGTATGGGTCACCATACTTGGCTGTATGTCACTTCAATTCACTTCACTTCTATTACCCTTTTTATTGCAGAAAATGCTGCATTATTTATTATTTTGATTCATGCAGAAATTACACTCAGTAGTATCTTATTTGATTTAGAATCATTGGAAAAGCATCTTAATGGTTAAAAGAAACAAACCTTCTTATTCCCATTACAAATAATGCATGTTACAAATTTGATCTGTTTGAAGACTGAAAGTGTCATCATTTGTTGAGTAGTCTGATTTGTTGGTGTCCATTTACAGCCTTGCCGTAAAGGAGTAATATTTTGTAGGAATGCAAACTTTGTTTCCTGAAACATTCTTAGTCCACTGAAAGCATGCACAGGAGGAAAAATGTGGTGATGCAAACCTCAAGGTCAGTTATACTTCTTACTGGCCATATGCAGATAGGCATATGCCCACTCCAGGGTTTGTGACGTTTGGAAGAGTTTTTGCCTGAGCTGGCTGACTAGAAGGTGTGACCCCGAGGAAATGAATTTGAAAAGATGTCCATTCACCCATAGTCATTTGCAGGACTTGCCTGAGGTCTTTGGGGTCACTGAAGAGAATCGTTCTGCCATCTATGAAATTTTCCCTTACTGTTTCGAGATATTTCTCTGGGAATCTCAGGTTTGACAGCTAAAAAGAAAGAAATGCACATACAGTACTTCAAAATGCACATATAAGTACATACAATTTGTAAAATAAATATTCAGCATACTGTGTGTATGTGCTCAAACGTTTTTTTTTTTCTTTTCTTTTTAATTTTTTGATTCAGCAAGGATGCATTAAATCTATCAAAATGTTACTAAATATTTCTATTTCAAATAACTTTTTTAACTTTTATTCATCTTGGAAAATTCTCATATTTTCTGCAAAACATTAAGCAACACACTCACTTTTCAACATTTACAATAAGAAATTATTTATATTAAATAAAATATTTTAAACTGCAATAAAATGACACAATTTTTTACTGTATTTTTGATCAAATAAATGTATCCTTGGTGAGACTTCTTATACCGAACCAAAACTTTTGAATGGTGGTTGTATAAATAAATAAACAAACAAACACACACACACACACACACACACACACATATCCGTGTAAATAATGCTATGTTGAAACGAACTGCAGCTTTGACTTAAAAAAAAAAAAAAAGATTACAAACCTCTTGACAAATATCTTCTGTTTTCATGTTCATTAGAGTGCGTGATGAGAGGGACTGGAAAGCATTCCTCCCTGCTCTCTCGAGTCTGTGGCTCCCACGGATCCTGGCCAGCTGATTCTTGATGGAGTAGTTTAAGTTCACTGTGCAAAGCTTAAACTTCTCCAAATCCTCTACAGTGAATTTGAAGTGGTTCTTTAGGAAAATCTCGAACAGCTCAGGGTCCCCGTCTCTCTCCAGAAAGTTCTTCACTGCATATCCAATGATGCAGAGCTCCAGACTGTTATAACTAAACACATCCCATAATTTCTTGGTATAATCAACAGTACAGATCGATCCATCTATCTCGTCACTCTGTTGGTCATCTTCAACGCATTGAAGAATCCAACTTAATCTGCAAGGCCAGCAGTCCACCAAAACCACCCATGCAGCAATTTTCTCTGGAGGTGGAGGCTCCAATTTTCGGGTCTCCATAATCATAATAGTTACTCGAATGGAGTTAATTACTCGTCTCATTGACATGGTGTCTCCAGATATGTAAGCTGTAAGTTTGCTTTTATCTTTTGAGGTGATGTAGGAAAATGCAGACTCAGTTAACTTATCCACTTCTTGAAGACTAAATTCTGCTGCAGCAAAGGTTTCAACATTTCCTTTTTTTGCAGTCAAAGGGATGGCTTGTTCTTCTTCAGCCTCACTGTACTTTACAGAATACTCATCTTCAACAGAGAATGATGTCCCGGGATCTCCTAAAGCAGATGTTCCAGTCTCTTCAAAAGGAATATTTTCAGAGATCTCAGACTGACCACGCACAATGTTTTCAAAAACACTGGACTTTGAGGCATTAGATAGTGGAGGTACGGTGAAGGGCAGTGTGATTATGCGATCTAGAAAGTCATACGCAGAATCTCTTTTGCTTAGACAGTCTTCTGCCTGTTGGACCTGTCTAACCAGGACTTCTGGATCTACAGCAAGAACAGAAATGAAGGGACTCTCTTCATCAGATAGGAGAATGTTGATAGCATCCAAAACACCTACGATTTTCTTTGGTGTGCAACGATCCAAGTTGGTGATCTCCAATACCACCCTGATCCTCCTCCTTTCAAAGATCTCCATGAAGTGAATGAAGCAGCACAGTAGTCTCATCTCCAAACGAACTTCATGCATTAGTCCCAGCTGCTGACTTACCTTCTTGTTGTCCAGCCCTTGTCTAATTTTGAGGTCTTGGTTGAAGAAAAGGTTCTTCAACAACAATAATATGAATCGTAGAGCTCCGACCGCAGGAACACCAAGTATAGTGATGACGAAACCTTCCAGTGCACCATAACCACTGGACTCCTCAACCTTTTCTCCTTCTAAGTGTTCCTTCAGATGAGGAAATCCAAACATGATGAGAGAAACCAGAATAAGGAGTGAACCAATGAATCCTATAAGTATTAGCGCCCAAATGGGAATACAGCCCAACTTTTTGGACCTCCAGTTCTTTGGAACATCCTCAATATTCTTCTTCCCTGCATCTTTCTCTTCATCATGTTGGACGATTCGGAACAGGCCCAGCTGGAGTTTACCAAAGCTGTTCTGAATAGCCTTGCTCAACTGCATTACCAGTCCTGCCCAGAGAAGGTCGCTGCCTGCAAAATGCCATGCGCTGAACCTCACAAACATATAACGAATGTTCTTCATGTTCTGGTTCTGCTCCGTCCACACAGGCCGATAGAAGAGGAGCCGCAAGATCAGAGAAAGCATGTCAGAAATAGAGGGAGTAATTGAGCGAGGCTTTGTTTCCTTGGAGTACTTATCTTCTCTTCTTTTGGCCTCTTGATTCATATGAACTTAAAAAAAAATAGGAGATAAAGTGGAAGAAATGTAAAAATCTCCAGGACTTTTGGAGGACATCTGGGATGGTCGATAATTTAAAATAGTTTGTCAAGTGTGCGCACTTACCCTCAATGTTCTTGAGGACCATGTTGATCCTGTTGTGACATTCTGAATACAAACCCACTGTCACAGGAGAAGAGACCTTTGTGAGGGTTTTTGATAATGCATAAGCATACACATTATCCGAAGGGATATCTGTCACTGGAAATGAAACACAGTTAAAAGCTGTCATATTTTCTATTGTAGATTTTTCTGTAACTCTCAATTTGATGTTTCATAACATTCATAATAATATTAATATTAATATAATATTATATCGATAATATAATATTCATGTTATCTTCACTGAAACACAATGATTTATGCCTTTACTACCACAAGGAATAATTATGCCTAACCTATTTTTGGCCAGTATTTGTTTTCAGGTTGAAGTCTACCTATTTATTTGTTTTCAGTCATGAGCAATGATGTTGACATGTGGGTGAAACAGGTAGTATAAATGTAGATAAGACAAACGACTAAATACAGTGCAATAAATGTGCAGAAGACAATTTTTCATGGGTTTATCTGAAAGGACAAAGTCCCCATTTCATTCAAACAAAAAAATTAATAATGGATTCAACGTTAATAATAGGTGGAGGACTCTCAGATAGTGCTGTAAAACTGAATGTAAAGAATTCAGTCATTATTTGCCACTAGCATATTTTTCTTAATTTCTCTCTATTTTTTTTAGGAATTTTCAAGTATACTTGAGTTTTGAGTTTGTAGTTCCTTTTGTATTGTGTGTACCATACCCTTTTCGATTGCCATCAGTCCTCTATTTACAAAACACAAAACTGTGTGTCGTTCACCACTCTTCCTGAATATGAAACCAAAATACAAGCAATTATATTTCAAAAATGTTTTCTAATACATATATGTTGATATGCATGAATTTATTATAGCTGAATTTATGAAACAAATACATTTCTTCATCCAATTCCGCTATAGGCATGCAATATCAATTTAGTATGTGATAACCAAAAATTAAAAGCACACCAAAAAAATATGGCAAATGCATACCAATGCACATGCTGACAGCAACATATTAACTTAGTATGGACATAAAATATACCTCTTTAACAGTTTGTGTTGCACTTTTGAAATGAACCCACCGCACAAAGCTCTTTGAATCCCTCACTATGAAAAATATGATAATGAGGAGAATGTCTCACCTTCTCCAAGCAGAATTAGCAAGCAATCCTTCAGGCACAGTTTACAGCAAAATTGCTAATACGCTAATATCCATTCTCCATTTTCAGAGATATTTCATGTAGACAGAAGAAAACTGCGTTTGCTTTACCAGATGCAGTATAAGAGAGAGAGACAACGGAAGAGAGAGTTTGCTGGTGTGTAAACATTAACTAAGGAGTTGTAGGTGAACTTTGAGCTAGAGCTTAAATTTGACGCTGTATGTGATGGATATCTGCAATATAACTTATAACTGATGTTTATGTATTTATTGCTACTTTTACTAGTGATCCAGTCATGCAAGTTTACTTATTAAGTAAATTAAAACAAATAAAGTGGATCATTATTGTGGCTGTCACGATTCCAGTCTGCCCCCCTGTTTTATGTTACTGATTCTGTTCCTATAGCTTTTTCAGTTCCTGTTTCCCTGTCTGCCTTTCTGGCTTGTTTATTTATTTTTTTATTGAAATTTGAAATATTCTTAAATGTTACTTGCTCGAACATGGATTCTATACTTTTATTATGAATGCTACTGTTATTTAGCAGGCTTCAGAAAGGATGGAAGTCAGAGTTTGGTGCCAGTTGATGGAACTATCGCTTGCCACTGTATGTTGATCATGTACATTGTACATGTACTGTATACAGATTTATGTACTTTGCAAACTTGAACATTTTGTTGTGACATTTGGTTTGAATTCTTCTTTTTAGCTTCTTTTTGGCTAACATAGATGCAGTTTTATTGAAATTGCAGGAATGACTGCAATGTTGATAGTCTTTATAATAGTATCCAAGCTGTTTTCCATTCTCCGCCATTTCCGAAGGATTTGATGAGCAAAGCTAATTTACTTGCAGTGTAACAGTTTACTCTTTTGTCAGGTTACTTAAGTAATATAACTGTTTATGCTTGATCAAGCTTCCGAATAAACACGATTTTAAAAGTCAAAAGAGCATCAAAACCACCCTCATCTTACATTTCAGAATATTCATGCTTGCTCACGTATAAATATGTATGATATTGATGTGATAGTCATGTGCTATAGTATAAATATTCAAAATATACACATAAAAATCATCCATAATAACTAGAAATCTGTATGATTTCCATCTATTGCTCTATTTCTTGGTAAAGCGAACTTGCAGGTGTTGGGACCATTGATATGGTTTACAGGGCTTGTCGTTTTTTGGTTTGATGCAACTTACATCTTGAACTAAGTGGTCTGATCTGGCCCAGATATGGTAAACCTGAATCTGGCATTACCTAAAATCTAAAAGACGACTGTGATCTGCTCTCGGCTCTGATAAAGCACACCAGTGTAGATCGAGTCTCAGTGTAGAGATTTCAGAGCCAATATCCACATGGTGTCTGGGAGCTCTCCCAAACAAATAGATTAAGAATTTGAGTATGAATATTGCATTATGATTATAGGTTGATGTATGATTTCAACAATTTAAATATTATTTTGTTATAAGTCTACAATTGCATTTGCTTCTCTGTAATGTATTTCCAGCAGCATGATGCAATAGAGCAGCATAGCATATAATACAACAATACGCTGTGTTTCTACGAAGGAACATTTTTATGTATTTTTCCTTCAAGGAGCATCTGTCATAGTTGTCTGGGATACAAACAGATCAGAAAAATAAAGCTCAGCACAAACTAAACATGTTATAGCAAAATAGCACAACATAAAGGAAAAACGTGTTCAATGTTCAGTGACAGCTCTGTGCCATTTTAAAATAAATAACACAATGCATTGTATTACATGACAGCCAATACATTCTCAATTCACAATACCACCTTGGTTGAGCCAAAATCATGGGGACATTTTAAGGTATTTCCATTTTGAAAGCCCTAGTTGCATTTTGTTGAAAGACACTGCATGTTTAAAAATGCCTCAAGCTAATTCACCGCAGCTCTATTCAGCATGAACTTTATATTGAAAATGCATGAATGACTGGTACTTTGTCAGGAGCTAATAACAGTTGGCTGTGCTTTCATGACTCTTTCAAAGTCATTTTTGCTGCTTCTTCTTTCTTTTTTTTTTTTTTTTCATTGGAGGTGCTGGATTTCCCTTTGTGGAGAGTGTAGGAGTCTGTACATCTCTGTAAATATATTTCCCAAATTAGATTCCCTGGGCTAAATTAAGTGTGATAATTGGAAGTACAGCTCTCCCAAATGTTTCCCTTAGGATTAATTACAACTGCAGGGACAATCTATCCTACTTGCTTTCTGCTGTGTAAGATCCGGAGGATATTCCTGAATGGGTCATTGTGTTTTCTCATACACATTACAGGAGCAGTGGTCTTCTGTGCATGCAAACCACAGACTTGTGTTTGGAGTAACATCGTAAAACTGTATGAATAAAGAATGAATGAATGATTGAAGAAAAAGCTGCTTGAGACCAAAATCAGGAGCAATTATTATTCATGAAACAAAGTCATACCATAGAGATGCTGTTCATTTTGGACTTTTTTTTTTTTTTTAAAAAGGTCTCTTTATATGCTTTAGGTTTTAATCATCGGTTTACCACAATCTAGATCACTCTGAAATAAGCCCATCCATCATCTAAGACAATCAGATTGCTGTTTCCATCATAGCTTTCCTCCGTAATTGCCACAATATTACAAAATTAAGGCTATATTCTGCTTCGTTCTGCCTCGTGACTCTCAATTAGAGCCTGAAATGAGATGTTATAACTTTAATAATGTTTTCATTCTTTTGAATGATTCTTCTCTTGGTTTCCACACTTTTAGGGTGGTACACTTTCAGCATTGCAAAATGTTGCACGCCAAAATGGGATAAATACGCTCAGAACAGAAGGCTGTCTGGATGGATGTGAAGTATGGACAAGCGCTACTGCTTCAACCTTGAATTTGCCTGGCTTGGGTCAACCTTGAATTTGCATCTTTTTCTTCATTGCACTGGTGCAAACATTTTCTTAAATTCAGATTCGGTGGGTCTTGAATATTTTTGGTTATATTACCACAAAATTTACAATCATTGGACAGATTTAAGATTTAAGCCTACTGTATCATCATGGTCGACCAGACATAAATCGTAACCGGACGGTTTTTGCCCCAAACATACAATCATCTTTTAATTTAATTTTAGCTCATTTTTCTTCCGGAACTGCACACAAACTGTATTGCAATCATTTCCCAAAATGTAGACTAATTTGCGTTTAAATATTAGGGGAGAGTTGGGACATGGTTTATTTCTTCAATCAGGAATGAGCTACAATGATGATATTCATACTGCACATGTTAAATATGCCCCCCCCCCATCCTTCCTGGATATGAAATCAGGCACACTTGACCATTCCTTTCACAAAAAATAATTTTCATGGATAAAGTATTTTTTTAATCATCAGATTTTTTTTGTCATGCTGTCTAAGTTGTTTGCGTGAAGCATTGTGAAAACATATGATTTATTTCTGTGTTTTCTTAGCTTCTTATAAGCATAGCTAGCATGTGTCAATGATATTGTGTCAAGCTGTTATACAAGTTTTATAACGGCTGTCAAGGGTAGGGACAGTTGCAACATGTCCCTTACCACAACATTGATACACTTGGTTAACTGCTAGCTGGTCAAACTAGTCCTTAATACAGTGACTAAGTTCATGCAACTGGCCTTTCACAGATGTTAACAGAAGTAGCCTATTATTCAAGTGTCTTGATTCTGATTAAATTAATATTTTGTAGTTCAAATGTACTATAATAATTAACCAAGACAAGGTTGTTACTTGTTACTTGATTTTTTTTTTTTCTTCCCCATTTACTATTCTTTGTTTTTATAAAGCCAATTTAACTTATTAAAGACCATATCTATGCACAAATAAAATAAAGAAACTGCAAAATGATATTGGGGGGGGGGGGCACTTTCTTATGTGCGCTGTTTTATCAGTACTTTTGCTTTCAAAATCGCTCGCGTTCAACAAGGAGGAGGGAGGGTGGAAAGTGGTGGGGCACAGTAACTCGTTTGGGGGGGGGGGGGGGGGGCAGTAACTCGTTTGGGGGGGCACGGCCCGCGGGTGCCCCCCCTTGGCGCCGGCCCTGTATGTGCACATGTTACAGTAATGTGAGTGAGTAGCCGACTGATGTGGCTTTATTGTATTAAAATTCTGTCTTTCTAATGCAAACAGTCTCTGAAAAACGTTCTATTTTTACTTTAATTCTTGAAATTATACAGTCTAATTCATATCAAAACCAACTGCTTGTGCTGTGTGTGTATCATCTTTGTTTGGATCATGATAAAAATACAGTGGTTGCCTCTAATTTCAAACGGCTAGATATTTATTTTTAAGCCAGTTATACCTTACGGAATCGGCCAATTTACTTGTAAAAAAAATTGGAATCAACCATAAAAAATCATGATCGGTGCATCACTTGTTTATATCTGTAGACATCCTGATAGATACAGTATTTTTTATAGAAAATGAAACACAGGGTCACATTTCTTTAAAATGATGCCTCATTAGCACTGAAATTCCTGTAGCCCTATGGAATAATAATTTGTATTACTAATGTGACAGTATCTACAATATCTTACTTTCATTTTCCACACTCCTTAAAATATATAAGAATGTGAAGAAAGACAACGAAAGGATTACAAAACTAGCTGAAGACACCATCTTTAAAGGCATCTATGAGAGAACTACTGACAAAAAAAAAAAGTAATACCTCTTGACTAAAAAAACAGTAAAACCTTTTGTTAATGTCATGCTGCCCCTGTTATGAAGACTGCATTAGTGATTTAAAACCTGAACCTTCTCTTGAATAATACATCCTCTACGCAATACTGCCCTCGTCTGTATGCACCGTGAAATCAGATTACTGAGGAACATTTATATTTGTATTGACTATCACACTTTTAAATGGTCCCCAAATATGTCACAAAGACTTGGTATGAAAGAGTCCGTATCTTAATTTGTGTTCAGAAAATAAAGTAGTCGATTAGAATTGTAATCCAGTAGCGTCAAAATCATATGCACCATATAATAATCCTGGTTCTCTGCTTTTCCAAAAAAAAAAAAAAGAAAGAAAAAGAATGCGATTAAGAATGTCCCCATCGTGTATGCAGTGTGAATAAATGCTATAGCTTAACATCTGCTTAATTCATTGAAAACCGTGTGTAAAATTTGATTTGCATAATTAAAAGCTGGAACTGTCAATCAGTGAGCAGTTTATAATCATGCTCGTGACACGTTGATGAGATTTTCGCTTAGGCCGACTAATTTTGAATATTAATTCAATGAGCAACGCTGAGTTCATGTTGACAACTAATGTTCAGCCCGTGCAGTTTCAAGTAGCTCGTAAGCAGTGGGAATTGAATGTGTTGAGGGAATTCCGCTCCCTTGAGCCTGAACCTTCAAGTGATGTCCGTTCTGATGCTGCTGGCGGCGGATAGCATTTTCATGAAGGAAGCCTTAATTAAAGTTTCTGAATATTAAATGAACAGCGAAGGGGGACAAACGCTGAAGTGGCCTAAGCTAATTTTTGTGCATAGTAAGTTTATATATATATATATATATATATATATATAAAAAAAATTAAATGAATATATTTGCCTTTTGCCGAACTTTTTTGCCGAAGAGTATCGGGTAGGGTAGGTGTAGGGAGGGCTTAAGTGTCCCAATAAGGTGGCATGCGTTTAATAATTTGAATTAAAACTAATAATTTGCACTCAATACGTTATTATTGCGCACTGTTTTATAATATACGACAATACTGAGGTGCAGATAATTGCCACTATTTGCAATAAGTAGTATAAATAGCAGAAAATCTTGCTATTTTAACATAGTGTAAATAGTATCTATTGCTAAAAAAAATATGCTATTTGCACTTAGTGTAAATAACATTTAACTGCTATTTACACTGAGTGCAAATAGCCGCTGCCCCCCTTGCAACGAATCAATAAAATGAATATAGGCTACATTTAAATAGAAAGCATATTCTTATTAATTGTGGTAATATTTCACATTATTTAAAATTGTAATATTTCAAAAATGTTTACTGTATTCAATATTTTTACTGTATTTTCAGTCTTGAGCATGAGTGTTCTTTTAAAAAAACATTAAATCCTCTTACCATTAGGTGTGTTCGATTTGAAGCGGCTGCGATGAATGGTCAGTGTATGACATCAAAGTACTGCGAGAGCGATTCGCAAGTTTAAGGATCTATTCATAGAATTTACCCGGATAAGTGCTCTCTTAAAAGACTTAAGAATGATATTAATACCAACTGTTCTTTCTGTTTAGAAAACAATGAAACTTCTTTACATTTATTCTGGAATTGCTCTTACACAACATCATTTTGGTGTGACATTCTTGACTTTATCAAATGTTATGTGAATCCTAATTTTGAGTTTACTCATAGAAATGTCATTTTTGGCTTTCATGAATGTGAAAAAAGAAATGATGCTTATTTTATAAACCTTATTTTCCTGTTAGCTAAATATCATATTCATAAATTTTCTAAAAGCAAACCTCGTTTTTTAAGATTCAAAATTGAACTGAAAATGTATTTTGATTCAATTGAGTTCTCTAAGAATTTAAAAGCAATGAGAACGGTAGTTTTTCTGAGCGCTTCCTTTGGACTGAGAAACCCTGGATTGTTATTGTGAGTTAACAATGTTGATAATTGTCATTGTTCTTTTTCAAGTGTTCAATAAAAAAATAAAATAAAATAACAAAAGCTTAAGGATCTATCTGCTCTCTTATCGCTCTCACGGTACTTTGATGTCATACACTGATCGATAGGTGTGTTCGACTTGAAGCAGAATGATCAGTGTATGACATCAAAGTACCGCGAGAGCGATTCGAAAGCATAAGGATCCATCTGCTCTCTTATCGCTCTCGTAGTACTTTGATGTCATACACTGATCATTCTGTGCAGCGCCGCTTCAAGTCAAACACACCTATCACGTCTGTCTTGTTCCCTAGGTGTTTCCTTGTGCTTATTTGGCTTTTCCTGTTCCTGTCCCCATTCAGTTCATTTAGTCCCAGCCATGATCTGTTTCCAGGTGTGTCTCGTTTTCCCCTCGTTAGTTATGTCCATTTATAGTGTGTTCTGCCACATGTTTCTTGTCTGCTGTTAAATGTCTTCCTGTGTATATTGTATTATTAAAAGATTTGTATTCTGAAGATTATCCGTGTCTCCTCGCTCCTTCGTTCCCCGCGCACCGACAACCATCCTCAAACTTTTGAACAAACCCTGTAGTGTGTATCTGTACAGATACTTAATTTCAGTGCTTTAAGTGTGAAAAGTTCTTAAATCATGCATTTTAGTTATTACAGTATATAAAATGTCAGTATTATTGTGATGCATCTAATGACATTTTAATTGCATCCATGTATTTAATTCTGATGAACCTAAAGCTAATTGCTTTGGTTTTTAGTGTAAAGCAATGCCTCGCTACAACAAATGCAGCCTTTTATGGATACAGCGTTGTTCTCTGGAACACTGCCTGGAGAAAAATACACCACAGGTCAGTTATGTTGTTTACGAACCGTGGCTAGGCGAGCATATGACCACTCCAGGGCACGCGGCTTTTGGAACCAATGCTGGTGGACCTGGTCAGCTGTGAGGCAGGATATGAATTTTAAAAGTCGTCCAAGAGTCATTTGAAGGACTGTTACATTTGCCTTCACTGTTTTGGCATATTCCTTCAGGAAGCTTAGTTGAGACAAAAACAAATAAATAATAATAATAAAAAATATATATATATGAAACATGCATTTTTCATGTTCACTACAGTTATTATAAGGCATTTCTCTCAGCGGCTTTCATGTTTTTTTTTTTTTGTAGTTTAAGTTGACTGTACAATGCCTTACTGTTTCCACTTTTCATACAGTGAATGTGAAGTATTTCCAGCATGCAGCAACAATTCATCAGCAAGTATTCAATGTCTCTCCACTCCACTATGAATATAATTACAGGCAAAATAAGTGGACTAATTAATGATTAATGTAAATATCAAAACACTCACTTTATTCCACTAAATACAGCAGAGCATTGCACTCCATTTTAAGTTCAGATGTTGTCCTTCATACAAATATCATATTTTTTTTTCTGTTGGATCATGACCAAAAGCCTTCAGGTCAGGCTCACAGACTCATTTGGCAACACACTGGTTATCTTATGTTCCAAAAGTTCACCTAAAAATTTTAATTTGCCACTGTAAGGGAAACAGGTCAATTTAGCTCAAAGAGAATGATTTATTATTGTATATGGAATTTGGACAGAATCACTGTTTTATAGCTGATCACAGAGTCGGCCAGCGATTCATAGAACACTATTAAACACTATTAAATAGCACAGTAACAAGATCGGCAGTTTAAGACATTAACTTGTAAGCACAAGATACTTCTCTTTTCAATATAAATAAGACTTTATTTGATAAATCTAAGACATTTAAACTAATCTAACACATGAATACACACATTCACACAAGTTGCAGGAAGAGAGAAAGTGAGAAAAGAATGAGTTTAAGAGAATGAAAATGTGAAATCCCAAGTTTATAGCAATATGTGCTATTGCATAGACCTGAACAACCATCAATCACTTATTTAACCCTTGCATTGAGTTTTTCAATGAGGCTAAAATTTATATTAAATGCAGCAGTTCAGCTAGAATCTGGAGTTGTATTAATTGCGTTGCTTGTTTAGGAGATTCCCTAGTTGAAGTTGTCCCAGAAAGGGGTTTCCCGAGGTTGCTGATTGGCTGGAAGTTCAGTAGTCGTTGAAGTGATGTCTTGGGCGTTGACTGACAAATGGTTTCGGAGTCAGTTGCTGGTTGAAGTTTGAAGCAGGTGCAGTCGGAGCTGGACTTTGCGGCAAACTTAACTTAGAACACAAAAATAGAAATATTCCTTTAAATCTGCAAGGGTGGCATGGATGTTATACTGTTAAATTGCATTTATTTATTCCTGTTTATTATTTTATATTACTATTACTCAGTTTATACGTGCATGTTTCATTATTCTCTGTATTGGGGGATATCCTGCACAAGTTTGAAAGCCACTAAGCAAGTCCAAGTTTGTGATCACTGAATCTTGTTCTTCTTTCTCTCCAAGATCTCCATGAAATGAAAGGAACAGCACAGCAGTCTCATCTCCATGCAAAACATATGCATTAGTTCCAGCTGCAGACTGACTTGAAGTTGAGGTTCTCCACCAACATTCAGGTAAAATTCCTACTATGAAGAAAAGAATGAGGAACAAACCACTTAAATATAAAACTAGTTTTATATTAAAGAAAAAAAATGTTATACTTTAATCAACTTCCCTTAAAAAGCAATACAAAAGCGTGTGCACATTAGGATGCACGTCCCTACTCTGCATACTGTAATGATCCCATGTTTGCTACAGGCTGTTCTGGCTGTTTAATTCACAAGAAATACAAGAGCAGCATGGAGTAAAGACAGCATTAGTGCAATTTAACCACTGGCTGCACAGCCTTATTCAGTGCTGCTATTATACTACATTTACATTTGGTAAATTTATTTACAACTGTAAAATGTGATTAAAGCAATTAACTTACAATTCACTGCTGAGTTCATGCTGCAACAAGTATGTGGAATTCAATAAATATGAACTCAACTAGTTCTTCTCCCAAGAAGTGGAAGAAGAAGCAAATAAATAATATAAAACAATATTTACATTTAAAAAATGTAATTGATTCCCGTGATGGAAAAGCTGAATTATCATTACTCCAGTTGTCAGCGTCACATGATCCATACTTATTTGCTGATTTGCTTGCTGCTCAAGAAATATGTCTTATTCTTATTATCAGTGTTGAAGTAGAATTTATCTGTAGTCGATTTTACTATAACTTCTGATAAATGTAAGGTGTCCTTGCTAAATAAGTGTTTATTTCTGTAAAATAAAATTTAAATAAATAAATAAAATCTTACTGACCCCAGATTTTGAAATGTAATTTATATTATAATGGATTGTATTATTTTACATTATGAATTAGTATTTTCACACTAAACGATCGATAATTCAGACTAATCTGTTATGTCACCTAACCAATCCTTTTTTGTCATTCCTTACATTACTGTTTTTGATTCTTCTTCGAGAGCTCTGGTAGTTCTAAAAGTTGTCAACTTCCTATAGCACACTCAAAGTATAGGACTTCTGATTTTAGGGCCTAGACCCCTAATAGACTATAAATACTGTATCGCTTCCCAACTACACTAAATGGATGCATTAAGCGACAGATGTCACTCAAACACACCGACATTCATTCATTCATAGTAGCAAAAACACTGCAATATGAATGAAATAGCTCACTGTATCAAGAGAAATGGAACAGATAAAAGATGATCAGCTAGAATCCACTAACTAAAACACTACTGCTGAAGAGAAATGCAGCAGACCTCAGAGACAGAAGTGGTCTTACATAAAATAAGGGCACATTTATATCATTTATGCACACTATACTCTCTGTAGGTGTCTTGTATATCACTGGCAAAGTCATTCTTTAAAAACATCAGCAAGGTTCAACAGATATGAGTGAAATCCACCACACTGTGTATTTTTATCATTTAGAAGTCTATTCTGAGAAAGACTTGGAGGCAGTTATCTTTAGTTATCTATAGCTGATCGTGTTAATTACTGGGGAAAGTAAACATTCACGTTAGGTTTGCCTTGGGGTTAAAGTTTAATTCATTCAGTTATGATAAAATTAATATGCAGTCAGCACTGTCATTAGTTCGTTTATATGAGGATTTTATCACTTTAATTAACACAGCTCACAGAGATGGTTTGAGAAAGTAGAGGGAGATGAATAAATAGATATATTTTCCAGGCTTAATGCTGTGCAGATGATTATACTTGATATATTGCTAACAGAAAAATCTGCATCTTGCCCTTAAAGGTGAAGGGTTTTTTAATAAAAAAAAATTTAAATACAGTAACTTTAAAGCAATGTAGTTTAATATCACAGCTTAATATGCATAGACAACGATTAATTTCCCTGAAATGTAAAACTGGTCCTGTGGCCCTCTGTCCAAACCAGCCTAGCATAGCAACATTAGCTCAACAAATGGTGCTATTTGGAGGTGATAGATATATACATATACATATGTATAGATATATACATACTATATATACATAATAGTATTTAGTACTGGGAAACTGTGTGCCTACAGGTGAATCACAGGCGTGCCATTTTACAGCCAAATCTCACATCTACTAGTGTGATATTGCTCATATATATATACATACATACATGGCCTGCAGATGGAAGTGCAGCACAGCAGTTCTGTTCTGATGAGGCGTAGCATTCTGATTCTTGTTATGTATGTATATATACAGTGGTGTGTTGGCCCCATTCCTGATTTTATATATATGTTTTTGCATGTTTGTCACACTTTAATATTTCAGATCATCAAACAAATTTAAATATTAATCAAAGATAACACAACATGCAGTTTTTGAATGAAGTTTTTTATTATGAAGGGAAAACAAAATCCAAACCCACATGGCCCTGTGTGAAAAAGTGCTTGCCCCCTAAACCTAATAACTGGTTGGGCCACCCTTAGCAGCAACAACTGCAATCAAGCGTTTGAGATAACTTGCAATGAGTCTGATACAGCACTGTGGAGGAATTTTGGCCTACTCATCTTGGTAGAATTGTTGTAATTCAGCCACATTGGAGGGTTTTCGAGCATGAACCGCCTTTTTAAGGTCATGCCACAGCATCTCAATAGGATTCAGTTCAGCACTTTGACTAGGCCACTCCAAAGTCTTCATTTTGTTTTTCTTCAGCCATTCAGAGGTGGATTTTCTGGTGTGTTTTGGATCATTGTCCTGCTGCAGAACCCAAGTTCGCTTCAGCTTGAGGTCATGAACAGATGGCCGGACATTGTCCTTCAGGATTTTTTGGTAGACAGCTGAATTCATGGTTCCATTTATCACAGCAAGTCTTCCAGGTCCTGAAGCAGCAAAATAGCCCCAGACCATCACACTACCACCACCATATGATTCTGGCAAAACTGAGACGAGCCTTTATGTTCTTTTTGCTCAGCAGTGGTTTTCGTCTTGGAACTCTGCCATGCAGGCCATTTTTGCCCAGTCTCTTTCTTATGGTGGAGTCATGAACACTGACCTTAACTGAGGCAAGTGAGGCCTGCAGTTCTTTAGATGTTGTTGTGGGGTCTTTTGTGACCTCTTGGATGAGTCGTCGCTGCGCTCTTGGCGTAATTTTGGTCGGCCATCCACTCCTGGGAAGGTTCATCACTGTTCCATGTTTTCTCCATTTGTGGATAATGGCTCTCACTGTGGTTCGCTGAAGTCCCAAAGCTTTAGAAATGGCTTTATAACCTTTTCCAGACTGATAGATCTCAATTACTTTCTTTCTCATTTGTTCCTGAATTTCTTTGGATCTCAACATGATGTGTAGCTTTTGAGGATCTTTTCTTTTCTGGTCTAATTCACTTTGTCAGGCAGGTCCTATTTAAGTGATTTCTTGATTGCGAACAGGTGTGGCAGTAATCAGGCCTGGGTGTGGCTAGAGAAACTGAACTCAGGTGTGATAAACCACAGTTATGTTTTAAGTAAACACAACATGCAGTAAACACAAACTGCATGTTGTGTTTACTTGTGTTATCTTTGATTAATATTTAAATTTGTTTGATGATCTGAAACCTTAAAGTGTGACAAACATGAAATAAAATAAAAAGTTAGGAAGGGGGCCAACAATTTTTCACACCACTGTATATATATATATAATATACACACACACACACACACACACACACACATATATATATATATATATATATATATATATATATACGAATGACCCTGGACAACAAAACCAGTCATAATTATCACAGGTTTATTTGTAGCAATAGCCAACAATACATTGTATGGGTCAAAATTATAACAAATTTGAAGCCAAAAATCATTAGAATATTATGTTCCATGAATATATTTTGTCAATTTCCTACCATAAATATATCAAAGCTTAATTTTTGATAATATGCATTGCTAAGGACTTCATTTGGACAACTTTAAAGGCGATTTTCTCAATATTTTAATTTTTGTTTTGCTCCCTCAGATTCTAGATTGTCAAATTGTTGTAACTCAACCATAATTCAATGGAAAGCTTATTTATTCAGCTTATTTATCTCAATGAAAAAAAAAACCCTTATGACTGGTTTTGTGGTCCAGGGTCACACACATTGAAGCTATTAAACCTCGATATATGAAATAACAGTTCCATAATAATAATAACAATAATACTATTATTAAACTTTCAGACAAAATATATATAAAAAAAAAAAAGTTTGCATATGTTTTTATGTTAACTATCATATTTGATGCATCAGGATTTTATGGCTCATATAGTGTGATATAGGAGAATGTGGAGCTCAAGGAGAGTAAAAAACATTTAAATTTTTTTCTGAGGCCTAAACAGAAAAATATGCAATTTGGTGCAGGTGTTTTATTTCTACTTCCAAAAAGTAAGATGAAAAAAGATCTTAGATGTACCAAAGATTAATTTGTTGTTGCTCTTTCCTGTCTCCTGCAGTGATGATTTTGGCCTGTAGATGGAAGTGCAGCACTGCAGTTCTGTTCTGATGTAGTGTAGCATTCTGATTCTTGTTATGTAAAGCTTTCAAACGGTCCAAGATTCACACATCTTAGTTTCAATTTCATGTGAAATGCGATGTGTCTGATGGAATGTTACAATGAAATAACATCCAATTTTATTTTGTTCTCAGTGGCTGAATGAGTTGAATCAAAAGCCTTAATCAGATTTGTTCATTCAAGCATTTCAGAGGCCTGTGAGCTGAGATTTCCAATAATAAAACAATAACCAGGACTGGCAACATCAGGAGCTGAGCTGGTGGTCCAATTTTTGACATCAGAGGTGTAAATGAATGGGAATGTTAACAGATTTCTTCAGGTTTTGTAGATCTTCGTGTCTCATTTTGATTTTACTCGCTCTTTTAGATTTGTGTTTTTAGTTTTTAATTGGTGTGCAGTGTGATTTCTCTCTTTGTTTTTGCTGTCCTCCACCTCACTAACCTGACGTGAAGGATTTAATCCACTCTGAAGATGTAGATATATGCATCCAATAAAGGCCTACAGCAGCGGGTTGGTATGATTACCTTGTCTGTCTTGCAAATTGGATGTGTTTTCTAATCACAGTCCTATGAGGTGTGTGTGTGTGTGTGTGTGTGTGTGTGTGTGTGTGTGTGTGTGTGTGTGAACTTCTCCTACCCAGTTATCATTCAGCCTCTCCTCACCGGTCTAAAGGATGAACATATTTCAACTCAATCAGGATGTGAGGTGATTATTAAACACCGGTACAATCTCCAAGCCTGGATAAAGCTGGATAAAAGGAACAGGTAGCCTATGTGGTAGAATCCAGTTTCCTCCTCCACTTCCTCATTATGGACTGCGGCACCTACTTGAAAGTCCACACGCATCTCCCGCTCTCTGTGCTCCTGCGCAACCAGGAATACCTATATTAAATCAGAAAGGGAAGAAATCTAATTTAAGCATGATATCATGAACAGGAATGTCCCTCGTCTGCCATGATGTCTGGTGAGAACATTTTTCTAACTTTTTTTTTTTGGCTGCCATTTGTTGCAGGTCACTCAAAAGAATTAAGCTTTCATTTTACCTCAACAGCAAGCTTGTTCTCTCCGTGTAAAAGGGCTTTTGCTTCCCTTCTTCTTTTGCTAATATAGTTGAAAATGATGTACAACACCACTTTCAGAGACTTAGATCATTTGAAGGTTGATTTCACAACTGCTAATAAATCATGTTATAGTATAAATGTAATCTGGATTTACTAAACCCGCCATGTTGTTAGCGTCATGTAACCTACCAGCGTCAGTTCACTGTCATTCTCAGATTCTCTCCAGTGGTCATCAGTAAGGTCATCCTGGTAATTTTAGCTTACCGTTTTTCAAATGCTATGAATTCATACTACTGTTTTCACCTACTATTTATTATGAAACTAAGCATATTTGGGCACAGCATATCATTTTGAGGCACTTTCAAACCATTCAGTTTATTTGAGCATCTCCACCAGCCCAACAACAACTGCAACACTGGCTCAACCAGTAATGTGAGTGTGGGGGTGGGGTCTGTTTTTGTTTGACCAATGGGAAAGAGTGTTTAAAAACACTAGCTATATTTTCAAATCTGGTGCAAATTGTAGAGAATAAATTCTATACTTTAACTTTAAAGGTGCCATATGCTACACTTTTGCAGTATTTTACAGTACTTTTTTACACTAGTCCACTTATAATGTAAATTATAAAAACTTTTAATTTAGTTACAGTAAATAGTAAAGTAATTTAGTTTACAACACAGTTTTCCACCAAAGAAAATCATGGCATCATTTACTCACCCTCTTGTCCTTCAACGAAAGTGTATGGGGTCCAATGTTGTTTGAACCATATTGACAGTCAAAATATCCTCTTTTGTGTCGTATAGTTTTGGAGTGACATGAGAGTGAGCAAATTACTTAATTTTCAGGTGAGCTGTCCTTTTAATTTAACTGAAACATGGGCTGGGAAGTGAGTTTTTCTTTTAAATGCATATGTCAAGAGTGCAGTAAACAAAAGAGCAAGATAACTTATGTTTGCATATAAACTGTAAGGCTAGAAATTATAATGTCCACCGAGGGATGATCTCAAGATCACTGTATGTTGCTTGAAAGCACAAAAAAGCTAAAACTAACAAAGAGCGATAGACAGGGAGTATGAACCACAAAGTTTGTACAGAAAACCTTGTAGATCACTTCAAACCCACTGCTATGAGTTGTTTTATTCGTTGGGTGAAGGTCAGCGCAATATCAACAGGCATCAATGTCAGGAAATGGTGTCTTGTGGCATCGTAAATTTATGCAACATTTCACCTCCATGACCACTAGAGGTCAGAAAACAGTCTTGTTTAAGCTCCTCTGAGGGTGACTGGATTGTATTTTAATGCTGCTCTCATATCTCTTTCTCCTGCGTTGTTTTTATTTTCTCATTGGGGCTGAGTGTAAAGATTTGTTTCCACAGCAGTTGCATAATGTAGAAATATTAAGTTGGAAAACGTGGAGATGAAGAGAAGGTTGATGAAGTGCTGCGGGATTTGCTTTCTGAAAAGTGGGAGGGTGGGAATTAATTATGTTGGATGACTCATTATTCTGGGATTTAAAATGTTCCCTATCAGGAAAGACAGAAAGCTAGAGAAAATGTGAGGGAGCCATTCTTCATAATGCATTGTCATAGGTGGGATTAATTTGCATAATTCCCTCATTTTCTGGGATAGTCTTGTTCAGAATGGAGGACCACAACCTGTTGTACAGAGAATAGAAGAGAGGGAGGTGAGTGGAGAAGACTGCTGTGAATTGTGAGGACCAGATCAATAAGTTGTTAAGGGAAGATCAGACATGGCTGAGAATGCTCAGTGCGTACTGACGTCTAAAATGAAATCTGCATATGTTTGTTCATGCAATCGGACATCTAGGCGTAGAGCAATCAATGACTCAAGGCAGGCTTTGAAGATAAGGCTGCGTTCCAAATGGCATACACTGACAATTATGCAAAATTGCAGGAATGTGGAATATGGAATCCCATAATGCAGTTCACTCTTGGCTTTCCATTTCCAGTGTCATGAACTATATACAATAATATAAATCATAAAACATTTTACCCAAAATCGAAAAATTTAAAAAAGCAAGCAAGCAAATAAATACTAAATGGCATTTCAGTCTTTCTACTTCAAATTCTTAATATTTTCACTCAGAAATTGCTAGAATGTGTCACAAATAATTACAAAGTAAATCCTACACCATTTTGTTTTCCAGTATAGGTGCCATTCACTGAATTAAGCATGCATTGTGATGAGATTATGTGACAAACGTAGTGAGTACAGTTCGATCCGTTTATTGTCAAATAATGCCTACCATTTTAACATACTATTTTAAAAACATTGCAGTATGCAATGTATACGGAGCGATAGTTGGTATTCCAAGCTAGTATTCTATTCCGAACATAGCCATTCTGAACCTTTAGATGCACTGTTCCCCTTGACACTTAATGTGATTTACCCAAGTAGGACATGTTTCTAGATCAATATACTTGTTGGTCCTGGAACTGCATTCCAATCAACCAATCAGACTGTATGGTTTGCCTGTCATTTTCCTCTGATGTTAGGGTAATATGTAGGCTTTGTGCTGCCTTCACGTGCTATCTGAAATTTCCTATTTCCCACTTATGAAGTCGTGATTACGAGCTTGTCATATTCAAGTGCTTTAATGTTGGAAAGAATAAAATGTAGCATCCCATTGGTTGACAATTGCATAAACATTCACCACGCTATACATGCAGTTTGCGGGCAATTCTGGAATTTCAGTCAAATAAATGCTTATTTCACTGCTTATAAAACATACCATATGCTTTCAAAGCTGAATTTTCAGAAGGCTTTCCGCATTACTTCAGTGTCACTTGATCCTTAGAAATCATACTATTTGTTGATTTGCTGCTTTTTTCAGAATTCTTTGATGAAATCATTTATAACAAACAATATACAAATCTTTGCTGTCATTTTGGTCAGTTTAATGCATCCTAGCTAAATGAAAGTATAAAAAAAAGTATTAAATAAAGTCTTAACCAGAATATAGACCTTAATTAGAAAATTATGTTTGCCAGGATGGAAAAAACACTATAAACTGTTATTGCATCACTGTTCATTGCAGTTCATAACACCTGGGTGCAATAGTACATTCTCACAGTGACGAAAAGGCACTAAGACCTCATTATAGTTAACTAGGCCATTATAGTTCCCTGTCCAACAGAGCTGTAGTATCAATACTGGGTCCCAAAATCACAAAGGTCAAGGATCTTTACAAACAAGAAGGACTCATTAGTTCATTGTCCCATTAGCTTTGGCACTAAGTGTTTTATTTCTGGTCTTTTGGGGTGAGTGTGTGTTAGAGAGCGAGAGTCATAAATCATAACATCATCCTGTAGATCCCAGGCTCAGAAGTATTCTAACTGTTTTATGTTTTGAACGATCTGTGATATAGTTTTTCCCTCCAAATTGCACCTTTGGTTTGCTCTTATGCTTCATAAAAATAAAACTTAATTAAACTGACAAATAAAATACCACTCGTTACATCCAAATCATTCACAGAGTAAACATCAGCTTTGGAAACGGCAGCTTTATTTAAAGGAATGGTTTCTGCTATTACATTAATCTTCATGCAGTTTTTTTTTCTATACAATGTCAGTTTATAGTGGCTGCAGTTCTTGAAAACATATACCACAGAGGTATCTTCTGAAACTTCTGAAGCCATAAAATGTAAGGAACAGGTATAAATATTAGTCGTTATTTACTGAAAATCTTTCCGTTCCTTCACACTACTTTTCTCACTTGTAAGAATGTTCAGAATTTGGTTTGTCTCGATTTTGGTCTGCAGTCAGTGCGAACATGTTCTATGAAGTTCTATGAAACAGTAACCAATGGGGGCAGAGCTTAGCACACAAATTGGGCTACTTTTATTGTGCTTTTCCAGTTGTTCTCTCCTTTTTGTAAAAATTCTTTGATTTCTCATTTTGTATTCCACATAAAATTAACCGCATACAGGATGAGTAAATAATGACAAAACGTTTTGATTGAACGTTTCCTTTAAGCTAAAGAAGCATGACTGTTGAAATGTCCAGGACACATTCTGAATGTAATGAAGAGATGAATAAAACCCCGTCTGCCTTGTCTGACTTCCACCCGCAGGTCTCAATCTACCATTCGCCCGTTGTGAGACAGTGAACCCACCCCAAGGAGAGACAGACAGCTCCACTCAGGCAGAGATCTGAGCTCACCGTGGCTGTAGAATGAGCTGTGATTAGAGTAATGTGTTTTTTTTTTTTAGCCCGTCGGCAGCCGTGGCAGGTCGGGGAGCAGAACAGGCAGATAAGAGCCAGCGGTGAGGAGTTTTAATTAAATAACGGGACATTATATGGCTGGATTATCCGAGTCTCTAGCGTGAGGACACAGAGCAGTAGGATGACCGGACAATGGGAATGCTGAGTCGAGCAAGACTGGACATGGGCCAAAAAAGGACAGGGAGAGAGAGACAGACTGAAATCCAATGATTGTGTGTGCAAGACAGAGAAAGGGAAGACACAAACCCACATACGTTCCGTGAACCGTCACACACACATACTCAAACCAAGCTGGTGCAGCAGAGCTCTAATGAGGCTGAACAGAAGATCTGGACTTGAGGTTAAATCAATGATGTGTGTGTCTGAGCCACCGACACACTAAATGCCAGTTTCTGCGCACACACACACACACACACATACACACACACACAGGTGAAATAATTAGCCTCTCCGCTCTACACTGTTATCAAATAAATGGCATCATTATGTGACTACTTTTTATGAAGCCCCCCCCACTACGGTCCCTATCCCTGCTGCTAGATAACAGCAGTCTGGCCTTCACCAGGGTTTGGGCCAGACTTTACTTCATTCATTTGCATATTTACCATGCTTTCTCATCGAAGCGACTTAATAAGGTGCACAAGTCACAATAATACCACGAGGACAGTTAGCTGAGAATGCAAATACAGTGCCTTGAACAGCAAGAAGCAACCTGTGGCAAGTGTAAATACACTGAACTTCTAATCCCATTGCCGATAAATGAATACAAAGCTGGGCTGCTACTGTACAAGTGCTGACTTAGAGGATACAAATGAGTCCCTAAAGATGACTCAAGACAATGAAAGCAGGGTATTTGCAATGCAAGTATGGATGTGATTACATTTTATTAACAGCACTGCACAGGTCATAACAACATCAGTGGTGTGTTTGGCCACTCCAACCAGATTTCATGAGAAAACGCAACTATTTTATGAGGTGGCAATTTCATGTGAATTTGAACGATTTGAAATATATGATATTTAGATGAAAAATGTAAGCATGACGTTTCAACCTTAAACCTAACAGTCAATGGGACGTAAGCAGATCATCCGAAAACATCCAAATGAGATTGTAAGAATTCATATAGCATTAGCCAGTAATTTACCAAAACTTTACTTTTTCTCATAACTGTGAGATATAAACTCAGAAAAGACAGAATTGCAAGATATTCAATTCTGAAATTTTTGCTGTTCTTTACTAGTTAAGGCTCAAAATAAACATGAATGGACATCAGAAGGTAACTTGTTTCAAGCACAGAAAGATGTCAGTACACACCATTTCATGTTCAAGTCCACCAACATTAACCTACTCACCTGTCGGGTTTGTTAGACAAAATGGCAGATTTTGCCGTTATGATTGGTCAGATCGCCTGTCAATCAAACTCCCGGCAAAGGGTCAATTACCTTTTTTGTTTTAAATTTCGTGATGGAAATGAAAAACAGATTTGCGAAATGTAAAGTCTAATTTCTGAGAATTAATTTAGATCTTGCAATTCTGATTTTATAACCAGCATTATGCATTTAGATCTTGCAATTCTAACTTTCTTCTTTGAATTTGCAGTGGTCTGAAAAAAAAAGTCTGAATTGTGAGATAAAACATCACAATTACTTTAATCCTGTGGAATAAACTCAGAAGTGTGGTCTCTACAAGTGAAGGAGATAACCCTACAATTGGTGAACAGGTCCATGTATGCTGGAAGGATTCCTTTTATAAAGCAAGTATGTGAATGTACATGTAAGAGGTTTGCACATGCCATGTAGACATCTTAATCTGCTTAATCCTGCTATTGGTGTACATGTAAACACAGTTAATGTTAAGCATCTAGCACACTAGCAGTGCCCTTCTGTTTATCTGCATTTATAGGTGAAACATGAGCAATTTACACTTTTGTACAAGGAAAGAAAACCAGATTGAGAGGTTACAGGATGTAGTTTATGACACGATGATGATGGCAAAATCATTTCAAGCTTACCCACGAGACTAATGAGCACTATGTTTTTAGCAATCTTTGCAATTTAAATACTTAGTTTACTTATGTAGAAGTGTTACAAATCATTAGCTGTATAGACACCAAGTGTTCAGTTCAGTTGCCCCAGTTGTGTTTTCTTGTGGTTGTCTTGGTTCTCTTGTGTATGGCTTGGTTTGTGTGAGCTGAATTCTAGGAATCCAGGGCTGTTGCTGTTTGCAGAATGATTGATTATCCATAAAACATGCTTGGCACTGCTGAATTATGGTTGAAGAACAGCCAATAAATTGTTTTAGATGGCTTATTACAACAGTGTTACTGGACTGGCATTTTAAATTATTGTGGACTTGTAAATTAGGGTGCTTTTTTTGGAATGAGCTCATTAAATTGGTGATAATTATGTTCCTTACTCTCTCTAAACATTACCACTGCTGTCAGTGTGTATTTGTAGGCTGATGTAAATATTGTCATCTATCAGATATGATTATGGCCATAATGTGGCTTAGTTAAACACCACAGCTAAGCTTTTATATCTGATAACTGTTAAAAGCCAGTGAACATGCTTCTTTCAAATATTATTTTTCAGTTACTCTTTCTCCGGTTACATCCTTGCACCAGTAGGTGGTGACAAGTCTTTATGAGCGAGTCATTAAATCATCTATTCAACCGGCCCTGTATGGAATGATTTAATTGAATCATTCACTGAATCATTGAATGAGCAAATACATTAATTTAATTAATCAATTGAATCATTGAATCATTTGCTTAACCAACTCCTTCAAAAGCACTAATTCATTCAAACAAGTGAATTTCTGTATGATTGAATCATTCCCTGAATAGATTCATTCAAAATAGAAAGACACTACTGTGTGCAGCATTGTGTTTGAAATGTAGGTTACTCTTTCAACTCCTGTTTTATTTAACTGTTGTGTCAAAATCAAAACTATGTTGTCTGAATATGATCTATTAATATTTAAAGGTACCATAGAATGCATTTATACAATATTTTAAATTGTTCTCTGATATCTACATAGAAGTTATGTGGATTAGGTAAGGAAAAAAAATTATCCAGAAACGGTTTTACATGTCCATGTACAACCCTAGGATTTGTCCCTAGAATGAAATGGTCTGTTATTACCTTATTTGCAAGGGTCATGAATAATAATGTTGAGCTCTGCTCTGATCGTCTGTTTCACAGTGCAGCTCACACAGCAGGAAGGAAACACAGATAAAATATATTTTTCAATACTTTCTCTCAGTTATATTTTTGGGTAATTATACTGTATATAAAATGCAGGCATCAGGGAGCCACTATTAATACGTGGGGCATTGAAACTGCTTTCGAATGCACGATCGCTTTTTACTTTCACTTTCGAGATTTGCGATAAACTGTGTAAACTACAGTGGCAGTACTTACCACACATTTTACAAGATCAGATGCTTGTCAGTGGTGCTCAGGGTCTGTAAATAATTCGCCATCATCCTCTGTCATCTCTCCGTACTCTGTTTATGTGGTAAGTGAAATCTTATGTACTATAATGTAACAGGCTACCACTAGCAAGAAGCTAACTAGGTCCATTTAGAGGCTCGCGTTATTTTATTAGAATGCGTTTTTATTTATTATTTTATTATTTTATTAGAACGCTTTCCGTGCCTTTCTGAATACAGACATTAACCCATCCCTGCACATCACATCCCCTGCACAGCCTGCAACATAACATTTATTTCTATGATCTGCCATTTTCGCTATTATCCTTTTTTCTTCACAATACCTGCAGAACTTCTGATGATTCGGCTGTGCAGGTTCGACTGGCGGCTGGCATAGAACATGGGCGGGTATATGCAAATGTTGGGGGCATAACTATTAGTGATCCCGACTGTAATGTCACAGTCGGTCTTATGTTCTGATTCGCCTGTTTTTCAGTGGTCTTTTGCTTGCATGAGATTTACATAAGAAGGAGGAAACAATGGTGTTTGAGGCTCACGGTATGTCATTTCCATGTACAGAACTCTTATTATTCAACTATGCCAAGGTAAATACAGTTTTCCATTGTGTGGCACCTTAAAAGCAGTCATAATTGTGTAATATTGCTAAATACGTATTTTTTTCTATGAACTAATACTTTTTGAGAAGGATAAAGTTTAACCTTTTTTATTTTTTTTTCTGCAAAAAGGGATTTTCACACTATTATTTATTGTATTATAAGTTGCTTCAAATAAAACTACTCAAGTAAAAACATAAAGTGTGCTTGGCCGCTTTGCATGTTGGTCAGACGGTCTCTTCTTGTTACATAGTCAGTACTTGGCTATAGAACAAACAATCTGGACTAGACAAAGATAACAAAGGAACAACAACACCTCTCTCCTTATCAAATTCTATCTCCTTCAAACCAATTTGAAAAGAGCAACTACGTGTGTTTGCATTCGCGTATGTACATGTGTGCCTTTGACCCTCCTTCACCCGGTCTGTCCCATGATGAGTCCACAAAGAGGATGGGTCTTCACCTCCAAAACCGTCAACAGGCCGACTCTCCTGGGACTCTGGCGCAACTCCGTGAAAAGACACGTCGAGTTTGAAAAATAGAGACGGCACGTAGAGGAGAAAGGGACAGGTGGACAGAAAGAGAACAAGGTAAACAGAGAAAAATAGCTGGAGAGGAAAACATTTCAAATAAGACAAAAAAGTATGTGACAAAGACTGAAAGAAAGAAGCTGAAGAAGATTGTGCGGGGTTGTTGTGAAGGACAGAAGGAGGGAGGGTAAAAAAAGGGAGAAAAGGTTACATACCTGGAAATGAAGGGGACCGAGCTGAGAATAGTGCAGAAGACACAAAGATGTTGAAGTGAGTCATAAGTACCATGTTTACCCTTTAAGGTACAACGACTGATTCTCATCCACGTATTTCAGCCTTGAGACTTCAAGCAATGAACTTCACCTGCTGTCAGACTTGTTCTCAGATAATCTATGCCTCCATCATAATTCTGTGCATTGTGAACCAAAGCCAATGTCAAACTGAGCAATTGAAATTCATAAATTCAGCTGATGTAAGATTCAGAAATCTGAGAATTTTTCACCAAGCCAGCCGGCAGACGATGGCTTGTGTACTAACCGCAATGCAAAGGTATTTTATATATAACGGCTTTTGGGTTCAAATCCAAAAATACAGTATTTTTTGTAAAGGTACAGGTTACAAAATGTACTGTGGTGGTATAGTGCAGTGATGGTATAGGATTTAAATACTATGGTACTTTTTATCATAGTACTTAAAACATACATATTCAAAAACGTTGTAGTATCATGTTACTTTTTGATACATGTGTTCTAAAACAAAAAAGGACCATGGTACTGGCATTGTATTGCTATGGATATTTACGTTGTTTCGTTAGTTGTTAGTCTATATTTCAAACAAGTGTTATAAATGCAAGTGTACATTTGTATCTGTGCTAAATCATTTCTGATTTAAATTCCGAACATTATTTCTTAGATTTCAAGCAGTAGAGGAGAGAAGGACCTTGTTAAAGAGAAAAGAGAGAAACATCTGTATTTGGCAGAAGTCCACCCCGGGAAGGAAAGGTGATAAGAGGGTGGAAGTGAAAGATAAACAGACAAATTGGAAAATAACAAAAGGAATAAAGTTAAAGGGATTTTTTTTTTTCCTGATTCAGATTACTGGAGAACTTTATTAACCCATAATTCAGACTTCACCCTCACACTTTTTGAACAGATATCAAATACAGTCAGGTTTGATGGGAGTTTGACTGCAAACTGGTAAAATAATATTAAGTAAGCAGGGCAATAGGCAATATGTTTTTTGGAATGTTCTCACGTCAAATATGATTTAATTTCAGAATTCTTATTAGATACTGTGAATAAGTGCTAGTGAATAAGTGCTTGCTAAAATTATTAAAATACTACTTAATTTTTCTTCATGCCAGTAAATACACTGTAACCGATTTTGTAATTTGAACACTATTTTACTGTAATATGTACAGTAAGATTCTGTAAAATGTACATACAGTATTTTGCTGTAAACTGCAAAGGATTGTGGGAAAATATATGCATTTTACAGTAAACTGCTGTACATTTACAGTAGTGAACTTGCCCCGCGCAAACTGACCAATGGCAAGGGAGATTTATTTTATTTACTGTTTGGTGGAAGCAGCGGTAAAAGGACAAAAGTGAAATGTTGCACTGTTAACTGGAAGGTTAATATATATAAAAAGGTTAGTATATTATTTCTGTTTTATGCAAAACTGAAATATTTTAAGATGTTTTAACTTGTTAACAACAAACTAACATTATTCATTGTGTCTTTTTTCATGTCGGGTGTTGGGGCCTTTTTTTCTGACTGACGGCCGGATTAACGCCTCCATAACGGTGATAACATCGACTGGTGAGTAAATTAAGGTTACCTATATTACTCAAAATAAACCTAAACACGTTTGTAGGTTATGCTGCCTTTTAATGCAAATTACTTAATCTGGCAAGTCCTTACTTAACCTTAACAACGAACCAACATGAAATAACGTTACTGAGGTAAAGTGTGTAGGCAACACCGCTGTTTCAGTGGAGATTTTAAACAGTATTTTCATGTACTTCTTTTGTTTGTTCTTTTCAAGTTTCTAGTCTAGATGTCATCTACAACGTCGGATGTGTATTTTGGAGCCTCTTTTTGTAAATGCCATCAATGATAACATCAACTAGTAAGTTAATAATGTCAGTTAGCCGAAGTTAATGAACACAGAGAAGCATACTATCTTTTGTACACTGCCTCTTTATCGCAAGTGTAATTCTTTTCAAATGCTATTTAAGTTAGAAGTTAAGTTAGTGTGTTGTATGTAACTTTAGAGACGATCCCTATTCAGCGAGAGACGTAAAATAAAACGAGCTAACATGAAATACTGAGGAAAACTGAGTTAAGAAATACCACTGTAAAGTACATATTTTGTATTTTATTTTCAAGTTTGTGCTCATGTCGTCTGCATCGGAGGAGTATTGGAGTCTTTTCCTGTGATTGCCATCGTAACAACAGGTGAGCTTTCATCAACTTAACTAATGTTACTAAAGTAGCCAAATTAGTTTTTTGGCTAATGTTTTTTTTTTTTCTTGTGCTTGTAGGTTCATTCAGACAGTCAATCTTTGTGGCACCAAATGCATTGAAAGTCACAGATCAGCTGGAATTCTGGGAAAAGGGTGCAAAGAAAAAAGATCTGCCTGAATCCCATTCTTAACTTTGACTGTCAAAATTACTGAAATTTAACACAACAACACAAACTCATTTTTACTGTATAATTTCATTTTATTAACACTACCAGTCAAAAGTTTTTGAACAGTAAGATTTTTAATGTTTTTAAAGAAGCCTCTTCTGCTCACCAAACCTGCATTTATTTGATCCAAAGTACAGCAAAAACAGTACAATTTAGAAATATTTTTACTATTTAAAATAAATGTTTTCTATTCGAATATATTTTAAAAATGTAATTTATTCCTGTCATCAAAGCTGAATTTTTAAATTACTTCAGTCTTCAGTCACACGATCCTTTAGAAATCATTCTAATATTCTGATTTGCTGCTCAAAAAAAACTATTATTATTATTATTATTATTATTATGTTGAAAACAGCAAATTTTAAGTCAAATTTTTTCAGGTTTCCTTGATGAATAGAAAGTTCAGAAGAACAACATTTATCTGAAATAGAAATCTTTTGTAACATTATAAATGTCTTTATCTTCACTTTAGATCAATTTAAACCATCCTTGTTAAATAAAAGTAGTAATTTCTATACATGTTATATAATCTTTTTATTTCAGATAAATGTTGATCTTTGGATCTTTCTATTCATCAAAGTATCCTGAAAAAATTTACTCAACTGTTTTATTTACTATAATATTTATGATGATAACAATAATAATAATAATAAATGTTTATCATCTTATTAGAATGATTTCTGAAGGATAATGTGACACTGAAGACTGGAGTAATGGTGCTGAAAATTTAGTTTTGATCACAGGAATAAATTACATTTTAAAATATATTCAAATAGAAAGCTGTTGTTTTAAATAGTAAAAATATTTCACAGTATTACTGTCAGTCCCCTGTTGTGTGTGTCTTGTGTTTCCACGTGTGCCCTGTGTTTCTATGTTTTGCCATGAAACAAAGTGCCTAGGGGACTGTTTGATACCCTTTTTTTCAGCTAGTTCATCCTAGAGATCAAGACTTGTAATTTGTACTTTTAAAAATAAAATGTTCAACAATTAAAAATTATATTATCAGAACTAATGCTCATGATTTTTATGGGGTTGGGATGGTAAAAATCATGGATTACAGTGCTGTACCACAATTTGATAGTTTTTTTTTTACAGGTAAAAAATGTTTAAACTACATGAAAATAAACACTACAGCATTGATACTGTAAATGAAAATACGGTAATAATACTGTAATTGAAAATACAGTAAGGCCATTATTATACTGTAAATGCAATTAGAGTAATAATACTGTAATCGTTTTTACAGTAACTTACTGGCATCCAGCTGCCAGTAAGTTACTGTAAAATTTACAGCAATCTTTTTACAGTGTAACAATATTTATTTTTGTTTCAATTCATATTTATTTATTTACTTACAGCATTTGTTATTTGTAGTAATTTATTAACTTATTTATTATTATTATACATAATAATATAACTATTTTTCATTTATAGTTATTTTATTTCAAGTAATTCATTTATTTTTCAAGTCTTATTTACATTTATTACTTTTTAAAAATGTATTTATGTACGTATGTTGTTTGTTTGTTTGTTTGGTTGGTTGAGTCAACTTGACATTCAACTGAAAGATCATTCTTGAAATCTTTTTAGACAAATTTCTGTTTATTTGTAAATTAGCTCTTTTGACTCGGGCTTGGTCTCGGCTTCTTACTTTCTTTCTTTTTGCCTTTCTTTCTTTCAAAAACTGAAGGGTAAGAGTTGACCAGAGACCAAAAGACATGAGTTGGAATCAGCTGACTCATCACATCAGAGAACTTCACTCCTGTCATGGCTAACACACATGTACTCGGATAGCTGCACAATGACATGTAAAGCAGCATGGACTTAATGTCATTTGTTCGCCGTTCAAATCTTCACGACTCCGCACAAAAAAGGTCAGGGGATGAACCGCCGTGTTTGATAATGCCACTCAGAGGCACACACAAAGTTTGAACGCATGTGACAGGCGAACAGGGGGCCGCCCGTTTGATCTCATGCCCCCCTGGACACATATCACTCAGTCTGAGCTAAAGCAGATCCCCGTGGCTTCAATCTTTCTGTGAGCTTCCCCTGCTCTGGGTGGCACAGAGATAATAACTAGGAACGAAAGGCAAATAAAGAGAGAGATCCGTCTGCTTTGCACTAATGTTAAGTGTGGCCTGATATGCGGACATGTCACATTGCAGCCGCATTAGTGTCTTTTGTGCATGTGTGGGAGATAGGAAGAAAGCTGCTACAACGAGACAGTTTAACCATGTCAAATAAAATCCTCCGCTTTGAGTTAAAGATGGGGGCAGAGAAAACCCGCAGTAAAGCCTCAAAGAACAATGTTTTGTGATCTGTTTTGTGAAGAATATGAATAGCTGTAGGCAAAGAAATGGCAGTATGTCACTTCACTTTATAGTAAAATGCTTCCAAGTATGGTGACCCATACTCGGAATTCGTGCTCTGCATTTAACCCATCCAACATGCACACACACAGCAGTGAACACACACACACCGTGAACACATACCCGGAACAGTGGGCAGCCATTTATGCTGCAGCGCCCGGGGAGCAGTTGGGGGTTCGGTGCCTTGCTCAAGGGCACCTCAGTCGTGGTATTGAGGGTGGAGAGAGCGCTGGACATTGACTCCCCCCACCTACAATCCCTGCCGGCCCGAGACTCGAACCCGCAACCTTTGGATTACGAGTCCGACTCTCTAACCATTAGGCCACGACTTCCCAAAACATGACATAATTATGCTTTCCCTTGAGTATTGTGCTTTTTTAAGTGTCTTCACAGTCTTAAAGCTATAGTTCATTCTCAAATTATGTTATCAATGAAGATGTCTTTTGACTTACAAAATATCTGCTTTTATCTTCCACAGAAGAAATAAAAGTCATACAGCTTTGGAACAGAAAGAGAGTAAGTAAAAAACAGCATAATGATTTAATTTATTGTTACATCATTTATTGCATTGTATTGTCTTTTAACCATCCAATAAATACACTACTGTTCAGAAATCTGGGGTTGGTATAATTTTATGTTTTGAAGTCTCTTATGCTCACCAAGGCTGCATTTCTTTGATATGGTAAAAATAGTAATATTGTGAAATTTATTAGAAATTAAAATAATTGTTTTCTACAGTAATGTATTTTCTACAGTAAATGTAATTGATGTGATGGTAAAACTGAATTTTAAGCATCATTACCCCTGTCTTCAATATCATATGATCCTTCAGAAATCATTCTAATATGCTTATCTGCTGCTCAAGAAACATTGAGTAAAAACTGTTATGCTGCTTATTTTTTATTTTAGTTTTTGTGAATACCATAATATTTTTTCCAGTATTAGAAAGTTCAAAAGAACAACATTTATCTGAAACATTAGAAAATGCCTTCAGTGTCACTTTTGATACATTTCTTGAAAACAAAACAAAAAACAATATAATAATCTAGAGAATGGTTTGCAAACAGCTGTTTATATTGACTTCAAGCTACTGTAAGAGTAGAACGCAAGTGTAACTTATTGTGAACTTCTTAAAAGAACTAAGTTTTAAGACATAAATCTACTTTTTCAGTGTATTTAATGCAGCCCTTAGTACTGAATGAGTGAGAGAGGTCAGATCGCTGCTGGTTGAAGTGACAGTTGTAATATCCTGCTGGAGGCTGCACTCAAACTCAGGGTGAGATGGGACTGCCAAGGAAGAGGGTGATTGTGGGATAGCATGTTGATAGTCATCTGCCTCTTCACGTAGGTCATGAGGTCAAGGGAAGGTGAGGATGCTTCTTATAGATGCATTGACTGCATTATTTGTAAAGAAAACAGAAAGGCAGACCCATTTACTGCTCTGCCTGTGGACACGCACACTCACATCCTGACAAGACTAGCACTTCATATGCTGGAGATGCCTGTCTAATGTGGTGGCTGGGGAAACAAATAAAAAGACAGGAGAAGCACCTGTGAAATTAAAAAAAGAACAAAGGAAGGACAGAATGAGATACAGAGCTCAATGGAGTGTGTGAGACTGACATACAATACAGGACTCTATAAAATCTCTCTCTCTTTCCTTTCTCCTGCCTCCACTTTACACCTTACTGTTTCCAGCAACTTCTGGTCTTACTGTTTATGACATTCTTCATGGGATTCAAAGCTGTAACACATACCGTCATTAGTAATAATTAGCAATCATTAGCAATCATGTAATCAATATTATTAGCCCCTACCACATTTTTTTTTAAAAATGTCTAATTTAATTATTATTTTACTGACTAGAGCAACTTTATCATCATCATCATCATCATCATTATTATTATTATTATTATTATCATCATCATTAATTATTTGCACTTATTTTCTGTGCAAAAGCACTTTTAGTGCAGTTCAGTTTTATTTTCCTATTCGTATAAATGCCAAATGTATTTTATTGAGAAATATTTCTCTTCATTTCCTCTTTTAGAAATTGTAATTTTCCCATGTCCACAAAGGCCGATTTTAATTAAAAAACTTTTTTTTTTTATTATGTTTTTATTTTTTTTATTGACTAGTAAAAATAAATGCATTCCAATTTTGTCCAGTTATTATTTGCAATTATGATCAGTACAAAAAGCAGTTTTAGGGGTAGGAATATTTTTCTTTTATTATCATTATAAAGGCAGAGCTATTGTATAATATAATATATAATATGATATAATATGATATAATACAATAATACGTTTTTAACCTTTGTAAATTAACTGACGTTCTCATTTGGATAGAAAAAAAATGCTGCTTTAGTGTAAAAATTTATTTTATTTTATTTTATTTTATTTTAAAGCAGGCTCAAATACACAGGCCTCATATCAACCAGGTTTACATCATGTCGTATCACTGTGACATGCAAGTGCCATTTTGTGTTGTTTCTGAGTAAACTGTTCACAGTTCAAGTCACATTAACTAAACTAGTATTTCCAAAAACAGCAAAGACATCACTACATTGCTTCTGATGTTTTAAACACTGCGTTTACTCTGCTGACACAATTAATATCTGCATGTGTTTTTGTGTGTGGGCATGGTGTGCCGACAGCTCAGATGTACATGTTTTATAGCGATACTAAAAACTGCCATGGACCGTCTGTTCAGAAAACCCAAGGTCAGGATGTTTATGGCCATGAAACACAATAAAGCAGCGGACATTGCCGGTCTATCCACTTTGACGCTGACTGTCCCTGAGGAGAAAATCAGACCCTTCAAATCTCACGCTGCTGCTCACAGTCACTATGGTGACCGTTACTACTGTTGTTAAAACTGCCACTAAACTGCTGCTATCACCTCAAATACACATTCAGTGTCATACTGAAACATATAAACTTCTACAACATTTGTTTGATATTCTAGGCTACGTGTTACAAATGCAGAATCACTGATGTTACTGGTGTTTTCAGCTATTCCCTAATTTGGGAATATTTTGGTCTACTAGACTGAGCAAACTGGTCTGAAATCTGGTCTCCAAGACTGACCATTTATAAATGACCACTTCAAATATTATGACCATTTAAAAACTTGTTTAAAACCATCAATCTTGACTATCTTGGTGGATAATTTGACCACTTATGGGAAGGTTACTTTGGAAATGTGATAGGTTACAGATAAGAAGTTACCCTCTTTAAAATGTAATGCGTAGTGTAACTATTTCATTTACTTTATTAAAGCAATGCAAATGCAGATTGTATTTGATTACTTTTTGGTTACCTATCTAAAATTTATAACAAATGTTTTCAACTGTTAAATCATTTTGAAACATTTCAGGGTTAACCTTACAAAAGGATTCAACACTCATTACTGTAAGACTTCTCAAAATCCTTCTTCACTTGAATTAAGATTATAATAATTTAATTTTGAAGCACAACCACCACAAAATCAGACTTTAGCACATCCGTTTTACTTCAAGATCATTCTAATACAGATTTAAAATTATAACAAGATATAGTTTAATACTGTTTTTTGAAATAAAATATTTCCATAGCTATGACAGGAAACACTGGCATCTAACAATGCTTTAGAAAAAAAGAAAATAAAAAAAAAAACAACATCTACATGAAACCAAATAGGAAATAAAACGGTTATGAATAAGCATGCTGAGTCTTAAATAAGTATGCATTCTGAGTATTCTTCTATTTAAGTATTCTGAGTCCTAAACTTCAGAAACATTGGCTGTGTTCGAAATGGCATACTTGCTTACTGCTTACTGCCCAGTGCACAGTGCATACTGCCTACTATTTTCTTTAAAGAATAGTGTGTGAAACATTATACAATGAGCAACAACTGTTTCAGAGTAGTATGCTTAATTGTCATATGACAAACACAAACATTAATTCGGCACAGCTGTCAAGGTTGTTACCTTATACACAAATGTGCTAACTATTCTTTTTACAAAGGCTTGTTAATAAGGCTTCATACTAGTAAACAATGCTATATTTCCCAGTTGAACTCATTCATAATTTAATAACTTTTTTTCTGGCTTTTGGACAGAACTGAATCAACACTGAGCTGTCTTTAACTGAACAATGATATTTTTGGCAGTTACACTAATTGGAAAAAGTGATATATTCTAGTTACACTATAGTGCAAATAATGATAAATTCTGTTTACACTAACATAGCAGCATTTTCTTTAGCAATAAGCATGTAAATAGTAGTTAGGTGGCAGATATTTATACTTCAGTACTGTAGTACATTATAAAACAGTATCCAATAACATATTGAGTGTAAATAAATTCATAATTCAAATTCATGTAAATAAAATCATAAATTTTATTTGATGAACACCACTTTACTGAGTCAAAAAACTACCTACATCTGAGCACACTGTATTATTGATGAAGGAAATATTCTAAAAGTTAAAAATAAAAGTATCGGATAGGGTTAGGGAGGGCTTTATTGTCCCAAGAATGTGGCATTCATTTAATAATTTGAATTAAAACTATAATTTACACTCAATACATTATTATTGCATACTGTTTTATAATGTACTGCAATACTGAGGTGCAGATAATTGCTACTATTTGCAATAAGTAGTATAAACAGTAGAAAATCTTGCTATTTTAACATAGTGTAAATAGAATCTAGCTATTTTCACTTAGTGCAAATAGCATACGTTAAAAAATACTGCTATTTTCACTTGATGTAAATCGAATCCATTGCTATTTGCACTTAGTGTAAATAGCCTCTATCCTAAAAAACATGTTATTTGCACTTAGTGTAAATAGCATCTAATTGCTATTTCACGAGTTCACCCTTACATCTAATCTGATAGCAAATAGTAAACATATTTTGGCATGCTGTCCTGGGGGAGGGCTTCGAGCCCGGAATATGGCTTCCCCTATCCCTAATATGGGATACAAATAGATTAGTGGTGAGGAGTTGGGGTGGAGGAGGGATGCCGGAAAACTATCATTGGACAGAGGTAGGCAGGCTGCATATTTATAGGCATAGTCTTCGTTAGGATAGTTAGCTAAACGAGTTGCACCTGCGCCAAATTAGTTGATTATCTGATCGTGCTCCTCCCAAACCTTGTTAATAACACATCATTAACACTTAGCCGCTGCTATTTTTTTAACACTGACCAGTTGCAAATGTGATATTTATTTACAACAATTTAATAATAATAAATTAATAATGAGATATTATACACAGTATTGTCTGATTTTGCTAAATTACTTTAGTGAAAATATTACTTATAAAGCCACGGAACTGTTGTGCGTCTCCTAATAAAACAAAGGTGCTGGACTTGAAGCAGCACTGCACAGACCGTTCTGTGTATGACATCAAAGTACTGCGAGAGCGATTAGAGAACATTTTTGACATTTTTGTTTTGATGTCAAATAAGTCTTGCTGTTTTGCTTTTTTGTTAAAGCAGTTGTGCCTTTGTAAAGTTATACAGCAAGTATTGCATACAACAATGATAAAACAGTGCATTGACATGAAAAAGGAAATTTACTTTTGGTACTTAAATACTTTTAAAAGCAAGTACTTCTGTACTTTTACTTAAGTAAAAATCTGTCTTTAAAACTTTAATTTATAATGGAGTAATATTTGACCAGCAGGATCTGTACTTTCACTAAAGCAATGGAGTTGTGTACTTTGTCCGCCTCTTTAAACTGAGAAATTTTACAATTTGTTACAGGTCTCAAAATATTTGGGACAGGGGCCTGTTACAGGTCTCAAAATATTTGGGACAGGGGCATGTTTACCATGGTGTAGCATCTCCTCTTCAAAACAGTTAAAGACATCTGGGCATCGAGGTTATCAGTTTCTGGAGTTTTCGTGTTGGAATTTGGTACCATTCTTGCCTTATATAGGTTTCCAGCTGCTGAAGAGTTTGTGGTCGTCTTTGACGGATTTTTCGTGGTCGTCTTTGATGGATTTTTCGTTTAATGATACGCCAAATGTTCTCTATAGGTGAAAGATCTGGACTGCAGGCAGGCCAATTTAGCACCCGCACTCTTCTACTATGAAGCCATGCTGCTGTAATAGCTGCAGTATGTGGTGTTGCATTGTACTGCTGAAATATGTCATCTGGAAGGGAGCATATGTTGCTTTAAAACCTTTATATACCTTTTAGCATTCATAGTGCCTTCCAAAACATGCAAGCTGCCCATACCATATGCCAGGGGTGCCCAACCCTGTTCCTGGAGATCTGCCTTCCTTCAGAGTTCAGCTCCAACCCTGATCAAACACACCTGAACCAACTAATTAGGATCTGAAGGAGCCCTTGATAATTACAGACAGGTATGTTTAATCAGGGTTGGAACTGAACTCTGCAGGAAGGTAGATCTCCAGGAACAGGGTTGGGCATCCCTGCTGAATGTATTTATGCACCCCCATACCATCAGAGATCCTGGCTTTTGAACTGAACGCTGATAACATGCTTGAAGATCTCCCTCCTCTTTAGGTCAGAGGACATGGTGTTCGTGATTTCCAACAAGAATGTCAAATTTGGACTCATCTGACCATAAAACACTTTTCCACTTTGAAACAGTCCATTTTAAATCAGCCTTGGACTCGACGGTGGTTCTGGAATATGTTTTTTTATGCTTTTTATGCACGGTGTTTTGCATGATAGAGATTTAGTTGGCATCTGCAGATAGCACGGCGGGTTTACTGACAGTGGGTTCTGGAAGTATTCCTGGGCCCATTTAGTAATGTCAATGACAGAATCATGCCGATGAGTGACGCAGTGTCGTCTGATGGTCCGAAGACCACATCATCCAACAAAGGTCTTCGGCCTTGTCCCTTACACACAGAGATTTCTCCAGATTCTCTGAATATTTTGATGATGTTATGCACTGTAGATGATGAGATTTGCAAAGCCTTTGCGATTTGATGTTGAGGAACGTTGTTTTTAAAGTATTCCACAGTCTTTTTATGCACTCTTTCACAGATTGGAGAGCCCCTGCCTCTCTAAGACATCCCTTTTATAGCTAATCATGTTACAGACCTGATATCAAGTAACTTAATTAGTTGCTAGATGTTCTCCCAGGTGAATCTTTTAAAAATGTCTAGCTTTTTATGCCCTTTGTTGCCCCCGTGCCAACTTTTTTGAGACCTGTAGCAGGCATCAAATTTGAAATGAGCTCATTGAGTGGATAAAAGTGTAACATTTCTCAGTTTAAACATTTGTTATGTTCTCTATGTTCTATTGTGAATAAAATACTGGCTCATGTGATTTGAAAGTCTTTTAGTTTTAATTTTATTCAAATTTAAAAAAACGTCCCATCATCCATTATTTGTTTTGTATATACCACCATAGAAATAAATTAGTTTAAACTATATTAAAATAGAAGAAAAGTAATTGTAAACTGTAATAATATTTCACAATATTACTTTTTGAACTATATTTTGATCAAATAAATGCAGCCTTAGTGAGCATAAAATACCTGAATTGTAAAAATAAATAAATAAAATTAAATTAAATTTTAAGATGCTCTATATCAAATGCGTCTCAGTCAGATTATGAACATTTTGACTTGTATATCTGTATATTTCTCTCCATGGATCATTTTTAAAAGATGACTTTGTACACAAACATCTATTTTTGTGTTTCACATACAACCAGGTGTGTGCAGACAGGATCAAAGGGTATTTTACAGTTCAGAGCAGACGAACTTAAGACAAACGTCTGAAAAAAAAAAAGAAAGATCAACAGAGCCCCCTCCATCGAGGTCACCGTCTGCACCTGCGGTGCTCCACTTTCTGCACGCTTTGGAACCCTTTAAAATAATGAGCCAAACTTCACAAAACTTCAAATCAGACGCTTCCCTTTTCACCCCTTTCTCAACTGAGATCAAAGGAGAGTTAGGCAGAGAATGCCGGTGTCTTACGGCTGCCACAGATATAAACAATGACTTGTTTGCGTCTATCTTTGTGGGTTTACGTGTGTGAGAGTGAGAAAAAAATGCATTGCTGCCAAAAAAGTACCATATTATTTTTGGACATGTACCATGGTATTATTTGTAGTACCTTGTAAATGTTGTTGTACAAATAGGTTAAAGTACCATAGTACAGATTATCATCTGATACGTCAATGCATTACATTATAGCCACACATATATTTTTCACAAGTTCAGCTTCTCATAAAAAAGATACAAAAAGTGCTGAGAGTGATGCTTAAATAATAACATAAAATCATGCTGCATGTGTGTTTGTGTGAGTTTTAGTAGTTGTTTAGCTTGGATCCCTTGTCCTGTCTTTGTAAGCTGCAGTGGTGAAAGCAATTGATTTATTTGGCTACAATTGCCTAATTCAACTGGTGTACATTCACTCAGAGAGACTTGTTCCCTAGTTCACTGTCTCCCTCAGTAGAGCAGTCCACCAATGTAATGCTGTCAAACCATAATAGTGGATGTTGTGATTGATCTCCTCCTCTCCAGTTACTTTCCAGACAACACCAAAGCAAACCGTTATTTCAGTTTAAACCTAGTAGTGTTGAGGGGAATGTACAGTATATACATACATATAACTCATGTACATTTACATGTACTCATGATTCTATATGATTGTTTATTATTTATATTTTCTTGTTTGCGCAAACAAATAACCAACTTATTACATGTTACTGATTAATTGAATGTATCTTGTTGAAATTAATCATACTTCTAAACTTTTTCCTACTTCTGTATTACTAATGTTTTCATCTTTAGGCACTCTTTAGGAAAATTAATGGGCAAATAAAAAGCTCATTAAAGTCATTGTAATATTAATGAATCCGAATTACACCATACCATGTTATTCTTTGAAGCACCTTGGGGTATCGTATGAATTATGTAGAATATGATCTATATCAGTGTGCCACGTTTTTACCATCTGAAGGAATATCTGTTCCATGGTACCAATATAGTTTGTTTTTGTAAAATATTCAGGACAGGTCTATCTCCGTCTGGTGTGTTTCCAACAACAACACCTCAAGACCAGTCAAGATTGAGCTGCACTGGGATTGCTTGTTTATTCAGCTCCACCTGAGGCTAAAAAGATAAGGTGGAGGTGAGGGAAAATGAGTGAGTCAGGAGATGGCCAGATCTCAGCAGCGATTTCTCTTGAGCACCATGCTATACCTTCTGTCTTTACCCAACTTCCTATGCCCCTCATTTACATTTCATTATTTAGCCTGGAGTGCTGTTTTGCAGCATCGGCTGCATCTGCCTCCATAGCAACTGTGTAGCGCTGTATTTGGCAAAGTGACTGCAGGAATCGGAGGAGCATTATTCAGCCCTCCATCTGTCAGTCAAGTGCGTATGCTGACTCTTGGACTACTGTGTAGTTCTCTATGAGCAGCATCCCTCTGATGCCAGGATGTAACGAAGACCCCAAAGCCACGAATCTTCAACAAGTGGAACAAATAAATAAAAAAGGTACTATCTACACACACACTTTTACAATATATAGTCTAATATTTGACCACTACATAAAATATCAGTTTGGTGAATCAAAACCAATATAGAAAATGGGATGTTATTGCATTTTGGCATTATTTTCAGAACATTTAAGTACATTTATCCCAAATGCATCTGATATTGTCTTTTATTGTCTGTTTTTAATGATGATTGTCATTACTGTAAGTCATTTTTATTGTTTTACAATGATTAAGGCATTACAGCAAATGTTGTATAAATACTTCAAAATGCATATTTATTACTTTTTTATTTATATTAGACTATGTATATGCAGACTATTCCTTTGGGGTAAAACTATGAACTGTTTGAGAGATTCACCCAGTAACTTTCACAAGTTCACATAAACATATAATTATTCAGCCGAATGAGGGTAAACAGTTTTGGCTTGCAGTGCATAATGGAGAATGAATTAGATTGGTAAATGTGATTAATAGCAAGTGGAGATGCACATTTACATATAGTGCCTCTTTATACGACTAGAGTCTGGTTGCAAACAGTCTGGTTGAGAAATAGATGCATTTAGTAGTGTGAACAAGTACTTGTCAGTCTATTCCAGCTGAAATTAAGGTTTTAGCTTTTTATTACAGAATGACATGATGATATTATAAAAGGGGCCACACTGATCTGAAAACTGCATGATAACTGAAATAGCATTAGAATTGCTTAGAAAACAATCGTTGTCTCCAAAAATGTATTAAAGTGATTCTTCATCTTGGAAACACAGCAGTTCTCACTCTTCCTTTATTTTATTGTTTTAGCACATCTGTGTTCATGCAGCATATTTTTTAAGCATTTAAATCACACCTTTATTTCAGCGATATGTCACACTGACTGGCTGCCGTCTGTTGCCTGGATCTCAAGAGAGTGCATCAGTGCAAGTATGAATGATATTTCCGTCCATGATGAGTACTTCTCATCATAGCAATGAAGTCCTGCGGTGGAAATAAGCCTTTCACAAACCAGGTTACATGCCTTGCGAAAATGGCTAGTCGAGCTACAATTGAGAGTAGGTCTTAGACAAGAAGGTACTCAGTATTAATTTGTATGTTATTTTGATATTAAAACACCATTCTTTGAACCAGAAATCAACACTGGTTAGAAATGAATCAACTGCTCAAACAGTGATCAACTACTGTGTCTAGGAAGTAAACCTACAAATGACTTATAATTGTCTCTGCACAGGAAAAACGACAGTTCAAAGTGAATGTGAAATGTTTGCATTGTAATTTTGAGCTCCATTGAACATCTACAGCCATGCATGTGCATGTTCCTCATTCTGGTATCTTCAGAAACTCTAACGTTATTATTTCAGCATCATTCTTTCCTTGAGTCACACGCTCGATCTCCACCTTCTTACAATGATCTCAGCCAGTCAGATGATGAATTTATTCAATGTGATGTTCAACATGCCAGCGTTTGCGCGCATGTTCGCGAGTTCTTATGCAAAGCCATAGCCTGCCAAGCTGATTGAGTGGTTTTCACAATAAATTAGCAATTGTAATCATGAGCATTTTAGAGAAACAAGCTGTTGCTTCCTCTTCATTTCTCTCTCACACACACTTTCCAATCTCGTTTTCGCTCTCTCTTCCACTTAACTCTGGGTCTTAGCTGTCTTCATACATAATTAGGGCAAGCCAAGTCACATTACCTGTCTGGTTTTTCAGCCCTCATTTTCTTTTTTCTGTCGTTGATGTGTCAGAGAATATTCGTCAAATTACCCCACTAATGGAATTGAGGGAATCCTCAAAATTACAAAAGATTTATGACATTTTGCGCCTTGTGTGTGCCTCTCTCACTCTCTTTTCCGCCAACTCCATTAATTACATCTATATTTAATGATAAAAATATAAGGGCTGCACTGCAACCCATTTGGCTTGAGGTTGAGTTGCTCTCGGCTGGAGTGTCAGTGTGTCACCGCAATTCAGTCAAGAAAGCCTTAAAATGGTCACAAGTGCTTACTTGCCGTTTTAGAGCCCAGCGGGGCTCATTTTGTGTCTTAGCTGTTTACACAGGTGCCGTGCTAGTGCTATTACAACAAAAATGGAAAAGCACAGTAAGAAATGAATAAAGACTCATATGTATATATATATATATGGAACGGTATGCATATCAAACCGTACGTGGAAGTGATCATCCCTATCCCTTTGGAGTGGGGACTTTGGAGTGAACAGGGCATGTGTGTCCCATTATTTAGTCTTTTGGAATGCACTTGGCAAAGGGAGAGACGTAATTTTCTCATTATCTTTAGCTGGGATGTTCCCTTGACAACGCAGCACGGTGTGCGTCAGCAGAAGTCACTGTTTTAATGTCATAATGTCACAATTTTTATTGTTGTTAGCATGACTGCTGCAAATGAACATACATTTTATATTTTAAAAAGTTTTTAAAGTTTGTTGCTATATAATATATAAAAACTAATATGTATACAACTTTTTAAAACATAAAAATGTATTTCCCTCGACAAAAAACCAATAGGATTTTTGCATAGGCTTTTGGATTATCGCAAAAAATAAACTCTGTGTTCAATCATAGTTCATGAAATTTACACGTTTTGTCCATCAAGATAATCTTCACAAAATAATATAACTTTAACAAATTTTGAAGCCTAAATAAAAGGGCCAGAACTTAAAAGCTAAACTTAGGCTATAAATGAACTACACCACCACAGTCGAAATAAAATTCTAGTGCAAATAATCTATTAAATAGCAGCAGAGTGAGCGAGTTTTTGGATATGTTAAGATTAAATTTATTTTAGTGAACAAAGCACCACATTTTAGCTCAGGGTGGTATTTTACTCATTTTGTTAGGGTGGTTAGGGTTTTGTCCTTGCTTCTACAATCTATATGCTTTCTAACAGCTTCATGTGGCCGTAAACATTTAATTTTAACTTGGCTTTAAGCACTATGCATCATAAAAATTTACTTTCACCACGTAAAGCCGGAAAATGTGGTGTTTACATGTAATAATCGTAATATGAGTTTACCTTATGTTCCGAACCAGAGTCTCCGCATCAGTGAGCGATAAAACGAGCATCTTCCATCCGAAGACTTGTGTTGCATTTCGAGGCATTGCCGAACAACAATATAAAATGCAGAAAATTATTCGTTGGTTATTCTACAATTACTTGAGTTACAAATTATACAACAACTGGAAAATTGTATAACGTAAATTGATAAACTGTTTGGCGTGATGACGTTGAATGTTTCCGACAGCGCCTGTAGTCCCATTTAGCAACTTGCTAGCAACCGTTTTTTTAAGAAACATAAAAATCACGAGTGGGGTGTAGCTGGTGTGTTTTATGTCATAGAATAAAACGTGAAAGTATCTTGAGCCTGTGTGAACCACGGACCTTATTTAAGGGATTTAACCAAAATCCCATTCAAAAAACCCATTGGCTCTGGGACGATGGAACCGGAAGTGCTAAAATGCTAACTCGCTTCTGGGTTTAATCTGGGTTTAATCAGAAAATTAATCTGGATCGTTTATCCTTTTGGACTTTTATTTAAAAAAAAAAATCACAAAAAGTTAACCTTTCATTAGACAATAAGAATTTAAAATGGGGGGAAATATCATTAAAATAAATGTTTAAAATAAATAGCAGAAGCTTGGTTTTGTGCACAGTGACCCATTTTTGTGTTGTTTTTGAGGTTTGTGTTTGGATTATTATACGGTTGGAAGATCCAATCATGACCCATTATAAGATTTCTAACAAAGTCAGTCACTTATTCATTTTTTATCTGTTTGTATTTGATAGAATCCATGATGCCATGTGTCTAAACAAGATGTCCAGGGGGCTGTTTCATAAAACAAGTTTACCAAACAAGCCAAGCTTATTTCAGTTAGTCTGACTTATTTTGAACCAAATCAATTGACAATAAATCAGACTAACTGAAATAAACCTGGTTTATTTGGTAAACCTGTTTTATGAAACAGGCCCCAGGACCTCCAGCAGAAATATAGGTGTTACATGTTGGTTCTGTCTGGTCCCGTTTTGCCCTTTTTTGGTCATGTTTCCTGTTCCCTGATTAGTTCATTCTGTTCCACCTGTGTTTATTAATTATCTCATTAGTTCCCTTTGTTGGTTCAGATTTTTAAGCCCTCAGTTATCCCTCAGTCTTTGTCCGATCACAGTTACGTTTAGAGTGTGTATTATCCACGATCCTGAGTTTACTATTAAATGTTACTCCTTACGAAACCTTCTGATGTCTCCAGCGTCTTCCTGCCTGACAAACCATTACAGATGATCGGACCAAGAGACATGGATGAACGAGCCCAGTTCAATGCTGAGCCGTTCACTTACGCGAGGGCTTTCATGCCGCTTGCCCTCACCAGCTCCCTCGATGATGAAGTCCTCAAGACACTGTTCTGTCTCGAGATCTCTTACCACCAGCCAATGGAGCTCCCAGACACCTCCAACCTTAATTGAAAGGAGGCAGTCATCCGATGTCTGGAGAGTCTCCCATCCCGAGCCGGAATCCCGTCCGCGGCTCCGAAGTCAAGCCCATTCGCAGCCAACGCAAGCCTACTGTCCGCGGGGAAATTAACACCGCCGTTCGTGGCCAAAGCAAGCCCGCCGGCAGAGAGCATGGCAAGCCCGCCGGTCGCAGTTCCCTCCAAACCTGTGGCCGCTCCTCGTCAGCGCCCTCCTGTGCCTGCTCCTCGTCAGCGCCCTCCAGTGCCTACCTCTCCAGGGCCAGTTCCTCCAGTGTCCGCGCCGCCTGAGCTCCCCCGAGTGCCCATGCCTCCCGAGCACCCTCCAGTGCCAGCTCCTCGACAACGTCCTCCTATGTCTCCGCTGGTCCCGTCCAGCCCTCCTTCATCTCCTACGTCTCCGCTGGTCCAATCCAGCCATCCATCATCTCCTACGTCTCCGCTGGTCACGTCCAGTTCCGCGATTCCAGAGCGCCCCCTAGCCCGTGATTTCCCCCCAATTTTTTTTTTTTTTTGGGGGGGGTGTATAACCATTGCCTGTGCGGCCGGGCCTAGGGTCAAGGCCACAGAGTCCCCGGATCCGCCATGGCCTCCCGAGTCCCCTTATCTGCCATGGCTCCCGGAATCCCCTGATCCGCCCTGGAGGCTTCCCTTTGGTCCGCCCTGTTCTGGGCCTGCTCCAGCCCCCACCCCCCCAATCCCTTTAGTTCCCTTTGTTGGTTCAGGTTTATGAGTCCTCAGTTATCCCTCAGTCTTTGTCCGATCACACTTATGTTTAGAGTGTGTATTATCCACGATCCTGAGTTTACTATTAAATGTTACTCCTTACGAAACCTTCTGATGTCTCCAGCGTCTTCCTGCCTGACACACCATTACAATAGGCCCACAACATCAAAAATACAGCAGTATATTTCATTGTACACATGGGGTACTTTTTATCCCTGTGTTCACCAAACCCATCTTGAGTGTTTGCTGCTAAAAAGCTCTTTTTTTTTTGTTTCATCCGTCCAGTCCCATTTGAAGTTCCAGTCGTGTCTGATAATTGAATATGATGGAGTTTGGTTTTGGATGAGCTAGGATCATTTTTCTTGAGACCCTCCCAACGTGGTGATGTAGGGGCTTTTTGGCAAAAAATTGTTTTTAAGGTTTTCTGACCCCGAGACTCAACTATTTTCTGCAATTCTCCAGCTGTGGTCCTTGGAGAGTCTTTAGCCACTCAAACTCTCCTCCTCACTGTGCATTAGGACGATATAGACACACATCCTCTTCCAGGCAGTTTCGTAACATTTTCCGTTGATTGGAAATTCTTAATTATTGTCCTGATGGTGGACATGGGAATTTCACCGCTCTAGCTTTTTCCTTAAAGCCACTTCACTAATTTGTGAAGCTCAATTATCTTTTGCTGCACATCAGAAATATATTATTTGGTTTTTCTCATTGTGATGTATGATTAAGGGAATTTGGGCTTTGTTTTCCCTCCTATTTATATTTATATATGTTTTCCTGGCTATTTATATAGCCATGGCTGGGTAATTTCATGTTCATAATCACCCTGGAGTGGTCAAAATTGTGAATATGAATATGAATGAGAATATACTTCAGAGATATTTTACTCATAAGCATTTCTAGGGGTGCCAATAATTGTATCCATCGTGTATTTGAGAGAAACATTTATTTCATAATGATATTTCCCCCCATTTTAAATTCTTATTATCCAATGAAAGGTTAGATTTTTGTGATTTTTTTTATATAAAAGATCAAAAGGATTAACAATGCAGATTAATTTTCACAGGCTTCTTTAATCATATTTACCAAGGGTGCCGATATTTTTGGCCATGACTATATATATATATATATATATATATATATACCCACACATTATAAATACATTGAGACAAAGCATTGTGTGTGTGTGTGTGCAAACAGACCCTCTCTCTCTCCTCGCTGATCTCATACACAGACGTGTGTGAGCATGCAGGAGAAAGCTGATAGGACAGAGGAATGATGTGGGCTAGTGGCCATTGTAATGTATGTGGCAGTAACAGCTTCACCTCAAGGTCAACTTCCTGTGAGGAGAATACACATCAGAACAGTTGGGCTGGAGTCCACCTTTTCTCCTTCACTCTTTATCCTTAGAATACTAAATATGAGCTTTGTGAGCAGGTAGTCAGAATAGAGTGTAAACTATGGACAGAGAATTCACCTTAGTATGTCAATTGCACATTACTATGTACTCTGATCATACATTATTCCACTTTTTACATGGCCAAATACATTCTGTAGGTTTTTTTTTATTTATTTTCTTAAGCAATTAATATTTCTGTTCTGCAAGGATTCATACATTGTATCAAAAGTGATAGTGAAGACATTTATAATGCTGTTCTTTTGAATTTAGATTTTATCAAAGAATCCTGAAAAAAAAGTATCATGATTTTCCCAAAACATTAACCAACACAACTGTTTTCCACATTGATAATAATAATAAATGTTTCTTGAGCACTAACTCAGCATATTAGAATAATTTTGGAATAATTACATGACAGTGAAGAAGACTGAAGTAATGATCCAGCTTTGCAATCACAGAAATAAATTACTTTTTAACATATATTAAAATAAACATTTTTTTAAAGAGTTATTTAAAATTCTAATAATATTTCCACAATATTACCAAACATGTGATTAATATTCAAAGTGTAAATGAACATGAAATGTTGTTCATGAATGTTACTGAATAGTTTTCCCCATGAGTTTCAGACCTAATTAAAAAAAAAAAAGCCATGCCAAGGCCAAGGTCGTGGGTTTGCTTGCCAGGGAATGTATGAACTGATAAAATGCATAAGCAGCATTGGTCACTTTAGATAAGAGTGTCTATCAAATGTATTCATTTGAAATTAGTTGTATTACCATATAAAAAGACTGCAGCGAAGAAGTTCTATTAAATTGGTGTGAAATTCTACAAAAACCTATCCATTATACGATTCACTTCAGTTATCCATAGCCTTAAATCACCCAAAAGTATGCAATTTATAGTCTTTATACTGAAACACTTTTTGAGCAGGTTACCTGGGCCCGTATTCCTAAAGATTCTAAGAATCCCTTTAGAGAGCTCCTAATTTAGCTTAAAAATTTCTAACTAGGAGTCTTAGCGTAAAAGGGATTCAGGACCAATCTGAGAGCAACTCTGAGCGAGGAAAAGACAAAAACTTGTATCTTAGTGAGGAGGCAGGGCTAACCCCCATTGCTATGACACAGTCTTTTGAAGACTATGATTGGTTTGTTGTCCAAGAAGGAAATAAAAGAGCGCTTTTAAGAGTAGAGTTTATTATAAGCCTTCACTTGTAATTTTTCCTGTTTTACCGTTCTCTCTCTCTCTCTCTCTCTCTCTCTCTCTCACACACACACACACACACACACACACACACTATATATGTATATATATTCTTTATTTTTTATTTACCATGCTATCATACTTATATTTCATATATTCATATTTCATAGGAAATGAACAGCGACACAATAAGGTTCTGAAAGTGCTGTCAGGTACAGATCCAAATCATCGCCGCAGCATAGTTGCATTTTTCCAGTTGCCAAATATGTTAATGTAGTTAATGCACTATGGCATTTCAGAGCGGTGTCGGAGATGTTAGCGTGTCTCAAATAAGATCGGTCACAAACACGATCCCTGCATGATCTAATGTGTAACTCACTGTCATGCATTGTGTGCAACACATTTCTTCTCCCTCTTCATGCTTCATCCATTTTCTCCACTGCTAAAGAAACTCTTAAGCCTCTTAAAAGTCCTCGTTCGTACTCTTTTAAAGGTTAAGATGCTTTCTGAATTACTTTTTTCTTTACTAGGATATTTTCTTTAATTTTAAGAGGAAACACACAAATTTCTAAGAATTTTCTTAGAATTTTGTTACTAGGAGCAACTCTTAGCACAAAGATTTTTCATGAATACGGGCCCTGAGCCATAACTGAGGACAATGCTTAGGACAATGGTAACATTAAAACATAGAGATTATTGTACTGCATTATTTGACCACAAATTGATGTTATTGTCCAATCAGAATTAAGTATTTCACAAAGATTTGTAATGAAAAATGAAAATGGCTTCTTTTTCCCTTATCTCTGGCTCTCTCCCTTTTGATTCTTCTTTTTGAACACACCAGCAACTGCAGAAAATAGGAACAAAAAAAAGTCACTTTTTCCACTCTATCTTCTGACATATATACTTCTAGCATTCAGAAGCCCATAACAACCATAATCAATGCTCCATTAATGTACATGTGTGTGTTTGTGAAGCTCGGTGCTCTAACGTGTTGCAGCAGGGGGGCACTAAACCACATGCAACTTTAATTTGTTGTTGCAGTAATTTTCTCTGCTCCATGCTGGCCTAAGATGCAGTCTGTGCCTAAACTACTGTGAACTCACAAAGAGAATGAGGAAGAAAATAAGTCAGAGGCAACCATGCATGTGTCAATGACTCATGTAACATTGCTCCAGCGCATTCAGAAACTGCCTTTCTCACTCCTAATTGAGGGTGAAATTCAACACAGGCCTTTCTGACCCAGCGTGACATGACTGGACTTGTTTGCACTGAAACAAATAAGAAAAATACTGCATGGTTGTCTGATTTGTGGAAGCTGTGATATTTTTGGAAAATTTAAAATAATAGTTCAACCAGAATGATTGTTCAGTGATCTTTTACATATCCTCATGTCCTTCCAAACCTGTAAGACTTACTATCCTCAATAGAACACAAAAGAGGACAAATAAGTATAATAAAAGTATCCTTCATATTGGCTGTTATTAAGCCTCTCATTAAAAAAACACAACTTGACCCCAAAGATCTAGTTAATTACAGAACGATCTCAAATCTCCCTTTTCTGTCAAAGATACTAGAAAAGGTAGTATCCTCACAATTATATTCCTTCTTAGAGAAAAATGGTATCTATGAGGAATTCCAGTCAGGATATAAACCGTATCATAGTACTGAGACTGCTCTTATTAGAGTTACAAATGACCTGCTTCTATCATCTGATCGTGGTTGTATCTCTGTATTAGTTCTACTGGATCATCCCACTAGAAAACTTTGTTGGCATTAGTGGAAGTGCCTTAGCATGGTTCAAAGTATGGAGTAAAAGGCTCAGTACTAGGGCCGTTACTTTTCACGCTTTACATGCTACCCTTGGGAGATATTATCAGGAGACATGGTGTTAGATTTAACTGTTATGCTGATGATACTCTGCTCTATATTTCTTCACGGCCCAGTGAAACACACCAAATTGAGAAACTAACAGAATGCATAGTCCGAAACTGGATGACGAGTAACTTTTAAAATTCTGAAATAACAGAGGTGTTAATTATCGGACCTAAAAACCCCACATGTAATAACCTAGAACACTATATAACACTTGACAGCTGCTCTGTCAATTCTTCTTAATCAGTTAGGTGTGCTGTTTGATAGCAATCTTTCATTTGAAAGCCATGTTTCTAGCATCTGTAAAACTGTGGTTTTCCCATCTCAAAAACATATCTAAATTGCGACCTATGCTCTCAACGTCAAATGCAGAAATGCTAATTCATGCGTTTATGACCTCAAGGTTAGACTATTCTAATGCTTTACTGGGTGGTTGTTCTGCAAGCTTTATCAACAAACTACAGTTGGTCCAAAATGCAGCAGCTAGAGTCCTTACTAGAACCAGGAAGTATGACCATATTAGCCCGGTTCTGTCAACACTGCACTGGCTCCCTATCAAACATTGTATAGATTTTAAAATATTGTTAATTACTTATAAAGCCCTGAATGGCTTAGCTCCTCAGTACTTGAGCGAGCTCTTATCACATTATAGTCCTCCACGTCCACTGTGTTCTCAAAACTCTGGCCGTTTTATAATACCTAGAACATCAAAATCGACTGCGGGCAGCAGATCCTTTTCCTATTTAGCACCCAAACTCTGGAACAATCTACCTAACACTGTTCGGGAGGCAGACACACTCTGTCAGTTTAAATCTAGATTAAAGACACATTTCTTTAACCTGGCTTACACATACCACACTAATACACTTCTATTATTCAAATCCGTTAAAAGATTGTTGTATTAATTAGATCAACCGGAACCGGGAACACTTCTCATAACACACAATGTACTCGTTACATCGTAAGAAGAATGGCATCTACGCTAATATTTGTCTGTTTTTTTCTTATTCTGTTTCTCAGTCCGTGTCCGGATCAGATGGTGGATCGGCGTCGGGAGATGATGTCTGCGGCCCTGATCGTTGGCGGATGCCGAACACCTGGATGAGCCCCGGGGACATATCCCCAGTGAAGACCTCGACTTAAAATACAATAAAACTAAAAATAAAACAAAATAACTAAAAATATAATAAAATACCTAACTACATAATACTATTATTGTTAGAAATTGCAACAATATAAAAATTGAAATGTAATACATTTATACATTTAAAACAATAAGTAAACAATAAATAAACAATAATATCCTGGCCAGAGGAGAACTGGCCCCCCGACTGAGCCTGGTTTCTCCCAAGGTTTTTTTCTCCATTCTGTCACAGAGGGAGTTTTGGTTCCTTGCCACTGTCGCCTCTGGCTTGCTCAGTTGGGGACACTTGATTTCTAGCGATTATCGTCAATTTGATTTCACAGATACTATTTAAACTAAACTGAAATAGACAATGACATCTCTGAATTCAATAATGAAATGCCTTTAACTGAAAATTGAGTGTTTAATCTTATTATTATACATTACTGAAACTCTATCCTCCAATTTGATACCGTTAAGTGCTTTGACAATCTGTATTGTTAAAAGCGCTATATAAATAAAGGTAAAAGAAAGTCGCTTTGGACAAATATGTCTGCTAAATTAATTAATGTAAATATAATTCAGATGTTTTTCACGGATCTTTTGAAGCCATACGATAGCTCTGTGTGGGGAAATTAATGTCATTAATCACTGGCAAACAGATTCAAACGGGTTGCAAGACATATGAGAACCAGCAGCGCTTGGTGTTACCAAGAATATGAAAATGAATTTGAAGAGGCAAGACTGTAGCATGACATTTTTCAAGTACTTTGCTAATGATATATGTCAAAATGCCATTGTATTATAATCTGATAGCATCACTGTACCACGGTATCTCTGCAGTACTCTTCTGTGAGGAAATGTACAGTCTTTATGCTTTATATACAGATAAGGCATTCCATCTAAAACCCATGTACATTTTTCCTCATCAAGCGAGGAATGACAGCCAAACTTCACATAGCCTGAGGAAATTTTTCTCTATCTGCGCTCTAGGTGTGCATTTGGTATGATAATAATCAGGTAATGTTGTTAAAGGCTCATATATTCTGTCTGAAATCTGGGCCCCTGAGAGCTCACAAAAACCCAAGAGTAAAAACAAAACACATTGAATAATGGTTAGAATGAAGGCCTGCTTTCACACATGCTTTAGTAGCTCTTGACTTTGACAACCACATGTTTTGAGGTGTAAAAGCTACTTCAAATATGTAAAAAATTCCAGTTATCCAGCCAAAAAGATACCTGAGCAAAATCAAAAAAAGTTTCCACATACTTATTGTACTTATTCCACATACTTACTGTACTTATTTTGTAAAAACAAAAAGTAATTTACTGCTGAAATAAATAGCACAGCTCATTTGTAGTTGTTTGATAATTAAATGTAGCTGTTTATAGACTGATTGTGGACTGTGTTCACACTCAACTAAAGTTAGTCCATCTTTAGCAATGTCTATAAATAAAAATAATTGCTTTAGGTCAAAGTGTTGCTTTTATGACTCATAAGACGTCTCTTCACAAGAACCACTGACCTTGGCTGTGTCCAAATACAATTTTACACCGAACTAGATGTAATTTGCTACAGAAGTTCAGCGGGGAATGCGATTTGATTGGCTTGTTGCTCACTTAAAAGAAAAAGTGGAAAGGGTTAAGGTTAGACTACCTGCAGGAAACATACATCTGTGGCAATATAAATGTCATTTTTAGGTACAAAAGGTACAGTTTTTGCCTTAAAAATGTAATTAAGAGTATGCACTGTAATACCACAATTGTGATAATTAATTTCACAGTTCAGTTATGAGTACTGTAAACTTGTTTAATTTGAGTTAATAAAACTCCACTCAAGTTACTTTGTTGCTGAAACTTACCTGTGTTGATTATAAACATTTACAGTTACCTGCTAGCTAGCTAGCTACTAAGCAGGCTAAATCACATATGTGCTAATACAACAAGAGTCTGTCACTATAAGTGCCATTGCTAGTTTTAAACAAAGCTGTATATAGTAGTCTTAATATGCTTTGGCCCATTCTCAGTTTCACCACAGGCTCTACTCTTCAGCACAATGGTAACCCCCCAAAAAACTATAGACAAAAACTAAAGAAATAACAGAAATCCTTTTAAATCCCAACCAAACAATAAACACTAACATATCTCCTCTTATATTAATCTTGCACAAAAACGTCTTAGGTTACGTATGTAACCCCAGTTCCTCGAGGGAACGAGATGCTGTGTCTGGAGACGCTTTGGGGTAACCGGCTCTGAATACAAGTGAAATCTGTCCAATGGATGGGCGAGACATCACGACGAGGTGACGTAATGACCAGCTGGTATAAAAGCACGTGCGGTGAAACCGGCGTCAGCTTCTAGAATGAAGCAAGCGCTGGCAGGGATGCCGAAAGTGTGGCCTCGAGACGCAGCGTCTTGTTCCCTCGAGGAACTGGGGTTACATACGTACCCTAAGACGTTCCTCTTCAGGAACTCGAGCGGCATCTGGAGACGCTTTGAGGAACGAGAGATCCACGCTGCCAGACTTACCAATCCCTGCCCAGTGTGTATCCCTGCGGAGCACATCTAGGGTAAGAGGACGGAAGAGCCAGGTCGTAGAACCTGACAAAGGTCAGGGGTGTAGACCATCCCACAGCGCTGCAGATGTCCTGTATTGGGACACCTGCGAGGATCGCCTTGGAGACCACCACACTCCTAGTGGAATGAGCCTTGACTCCGATTGGCGAGGGCAGGTCAGAGGACTCGTAGGCATTGTGAATGGCATCGACAATCCACCGACTGAGGGTCTGCTTTGAAGCAGGAAGACCTTTCTTAGGGGGACCATATCAAATCAGCAGTTGGTACGCCCTTCTCCACAGGGCAGCTCTGTGGACGTATGCGTCCAGTGCTCGCACTGGACACATACAGTTAAGCCTTTGCTGGTCAGGCTCCTGAAAGGGAGGAGGACTGAAGGCCTGCAGTACGACAGGCTGTGGCGTGACGGAAGGAACTTTGGGGATGTACCCTGCACAAGGGTACAAAAAGGCTTTGGCCATGCCGGGTGCAAAGTCCAAGTGAGTGGGGGCACTGACAGGGCCTGCAGATCCCCAACTCTCTTTAGAGAAGAAATCGCCAGAAGAAAAACAGTCTTCAGGGTGAGATGGCGATCCGAGATCTCCCCAATAGGCTCGAAGGGAGGCCTACAGAGAGCATCCAACACCACAGCCAGGTTCCAAGGAGGAATCCGGGACCGTACTGGGGGCCTTAGCCTCAGTGCACCACGGAGGAAACGTGTAACTAGGGGGTGTCTACCCACTGACTGTCCACCAAGAGAGGCGTGGTAGGCCGAAATCGCCGCCACAAAGACCTTCAAGGTGGAGTGGGTTAACCCTGCGGAGAGTCAAGCCTGCAGGAACTCCAGCACTGTACCAACCGGGCAGTTAACTGGGTCGAGCTGGTGATCTCCGCACCATGAAGTGAAGAGTGTCCACTTCAGGGCGTACAGTTTCCTCATTGAGGGAGCTCTGGATTAGAGCATGGTCTCAACAACCTCGGTTGAGAGAGCGGAAGCTATGAGCCGTGCCCCCTCAGGGGCCACAGCCTCCATAACTCCGTGCAGAATAGTCTGAAGAGGAACAGTCTCTTTTGCTCACCAGGGTTGCATTTATTAAAATTATCTTTTAAAAAGAAAAAAAAGTAATATTGTAAAATATTATTGCAATTTACAATAATGTCATATCATCATATTTTAAATTTAATTTTGTGACGATAAAGTCTAATTTTCAGCATCATTACTTCAGTCTTGACTGAAGTATATTTGATTGACTATTTTTTGTGGGAATTTTTTAATATATTTGAATAGAAAACAGTTATTTTAAATTGATCAAATAAATCAACAGACTTCTTTTAGAAAATAAAATAAATACATTTCTTTGAGATATGCTTGGAAAACTGTATTGATACTGATCTCACTAACCTTGAAGTAGGACTTAAAATTTAGCTTAAACATGTAACCATGTTCAAGTTTTCATCCCTTTTAAAGTAAAGACATTTACATTTAGTCATTTGGCAGACGCTTTTATCCAAAGCGACTTACAATTGGGGAATACAAAAAGCGATTCATCTTGAAGAGGCAATCAGACAGAGGAAGTGCTCATAACACCAAGTCTCAGTTATTGTTCAAATAAGTACAAGCTAGTAAGGGAGGGAGAGAAAGATAGAGGGAAAAAGATTTATTTTTTTTTATTTTTTGAGTTTAGAGCCCATCCAACGGTGCATAGATATATTGGACGTACTCTTAGAGGAGATTAGATACTCTCTGCCGCTCTCATCCTGAGCCTCTCTGTATATCAGCATGGCCAAAGCTTTGCTGTCCTGTTCTGAATGGAACTGGCATACAATTAGACATTCAGTCCAGCCACAAGAGGGCAGAATGTCTCTCCAAATGCTCCAGCTGGTCTCAGAGAGTTTCTAATCAAACAGACGTCTGTTATTTGCCGCCTCTGATGGACAACCTGTCCCCAACAGTCAAGACGATTCTCTAATTAGAGACTTTGTAGAAGATTGGTAATTTAAATTCGGAAAGATTTTAATTGCTGTCATGTTGGAGGTTTAAGAAGCAGATTCAATGGCTGAATAATGTGGGACCAAGCACACACACATCCTCTCACATGTGGACATGGACGCAAACCCACATACTTGCAAATGCTAAAAGGATGCAAATCTATTCTGAGAAGCCCACTGACCACTCTTCAAGCCCCCTACACACGCTACCAACTCAAACCATGTCGTGCTAATGACTTTAGAGGACATCAAACAGACTCTCTGCTATTGTCAGTCCTTCCATGACTTAGCACATTGAACACTTCACACAGTGACTCAACATTTTTCATTGAAACCCGGTGCTTCAAGTAGACTGGAAATCACATTATTCTTGCATCCTAGCAGTTCTCTTAAACTGCTGGTACTGTCTTTAGTACCTAATGACAAGAACCCAGAGATCTCCTGTCCCTCTCACTAGACAAAAAACATAGTTTTGATTTGATATTAAATCTGACACACAGTAGTTTAATCCATGGCCATGAATTAGCCATTCAAATATGAAGACAATATTACATGTATATTACATTTAATTATTTTTTCACAAAATAAGAACACGCATCAACAGCCTTTCTGCTATTTTACTCCGACCGAAACTTCTCTCATAGTCGGTAAGGTTGTGCCAAAGCTAACATGCATCCAGGGAATCCACTGACCTTTCCCTGACCATTTATTCATTGGAATGAGCCTCATAAAAGTGGATAGAGGCAGAAACATGGCAGAGAGGTGCTAAAAATGTCAGGCCTTCGAGTGAATTTTGTCTCCTCACTGCTCTGCTTCTCAAAACTTTAGCCTGTAATGATTTTTGGAAGGTAGACTGCTGCGTTTGGGCCAGAGGGGTGCAAGTGATATCAGGAGGTGTGTGATAGGAAGGTGATGGCTAACTTTTCTTCTCATTATTTACAGCTCTGTTTCTTTAAAGGTTTTTGCTCTATGATCTGAACTCTTATAGAATAACAGCTTTGAACTTTCACTTTAGGACAGGCTATAAAGCAGGAGTGTAGATTTTATGGTATTCATAACTTTATGCAGACATTGATGTCTTTTCTGTGGCTTACAATGTTAATGAAAAGAAACTTACCATAAATCACATAATTTATATAACTGCTTTATGTTCTGTTTCTCCTTTTTGTGTTCTAGATCCTGCATCCCTGCTGGAAAACTTGTATTTAGAACAGCTAAACCGGTTTAGATGGTGACTACTATCAATGACCAGCAAAACGCCTGTGGTTATCATTATATGGTATGTTTTAGACACTTTAATGCTAATTTTAGCATGGCTGCTCTGGCCATTGTTTGTTTATCTGCAACAGCAAACCCTCTGGTCTATCATATTATTAGCAGAGATGCTAAAGTGTCTTGCCTGTTCATATATGCTATCCTCAGAATAAGACAGATTAATATCAACCACTATCATGTCTGAAACCATCCTAAACTAATATTAAAACTTTATGGCAATTATATTGATTTAGACCACAAAATAATCTCTAGAGTTCCCCAGTCCCTCTGAACCAATGTTAGCGCTATGCTTACTTCTGAGTTAACCCAATTCTCCAGTTGAAGGCGGTTTTGACTGATGTTTCTCATCATTAGTGTCCTCTCATGGGGCTGGATAAATTCCAGACATTATGAAATCCACGCAGAGAATGAACCTAATCAGAATGTATTTCAGATTTAATTTCATGAGGTAAAACATTATTCTCCATTTGTGTCTCATTTTGTCATATTAAACAGGCACGATAGCTAAAACGGATTGACTTCAATTAGAGGGACAGGATACAAATGTTCAGCAAAACGGTTAATAGAAGAACAAAATGTATTAGGGATCATTATGACGTAAATACGCCACCTCTTCAAAATCTTTTGTCTAAAAACACTTATCTAGTTAGCAGAGGCATCGCTAGACGACATCTGGAGCTACACACAGTAGTGGCATAATCATAAGCCATTACTCATATTAGTAATTTAACCAGACATTTTTATTGAGTCTTTAATTTGCCTATTAATGATGTTGTAAAGGGTTGCTCGAAAATATTGTTAAAAAATTATCAGGAAATACTGGTACAATATTATTATATAATTTTTTTTTTCTTTATAATTTCTTTACTTTTAATTGAATTTTAATTACATTAATATTTTTTTCTATTTTAGCATATTTATATTTAATTTATTTTGTAATATATAGACCATGTTAAATTATAGCTGTATCTTATAGTGATGTGTGTGTGTGTACACACACACACTCACACACACACACACACAATTTTTAATAGATCAAGTAAAATTGTACCTTATTATTTTTATTTTATTTTATTAATTTTTAAATTGTACCTTAACTACATGGTTACATGGCCTATAGAAACATACTTTTAATAATTACTAATAACTGAATAATTCTTTAAATACTTCAACAAGACCAATTTGTATCGTATCCATTGTATTGTATGTCAATAGAAGCCAAGGTAAAAGATGATACCAGGAAAATACATTGTGAGAGCAAGCAACACTGACGGACGAAAACAACATCAGCATTCATGCTTTGGGTATTATAGCTACATGGGAGAACAGGAAGTCCTCCCGGGCAGAAAATCCCTCCTTTAGCATCTTCCTCCTCCAGGAATCCATGGCAGAGCCTGAAGTCTACCTGCAGGCTTATTGGCATTTCTAATCAAGTTAAATATCTTCCAGGCCTTTGAAAAAAAAAAAAAGCACATTGCTGAAGTTGGATTCTTGCTCAGGTGTAAGTCAGCCAACAGCATCTCACCTCGCAGCAACCAGAAGGCCATTTATGTTATTTTTTTGCTAGATGGCTGCAAATAAGGTTCATTCCATATTGGCAGTTTGACTTACTCTCTCTTAAGCTGCAGATTTGTTCACTGTTCCACCTCTCAAGGATGGAGTTTGTCAGATGGAGGACCGTTCGTGCCAAGAGAGGCTAAAGGCTTGACTGCGGAGGAGGCAATCGGAAGTTCACGTTAAGAGAAAACCATCAATATCCTCCTCTGCATTACCTGTCTTCAAACCACTGCAGAAGAGGGAAAGGAGAAGGAAAGAGAGTAGCCACTTCATGACTAACCAAAGATCATCGGTCAGAGCAGTACCACTGCCCCTATACGCAGAGTACGCAGTTTGCATAGGGCACCAACTCCCAGGGGGGCATCATCCCAGCTACTTAAAAAAAAATAAAAAATTGACGCGCCATTGCCGCACCCGCGACTGCTCGCACCATGTTTGCGGCTGAATGCAAATGATCATGGATAACTATGCATGTGAAAAGACAACAGCAATCCGGCACCAAGAAACAAATAAAAAAAAAAAAACGATGAAAACAAAGCCTGTGCGTCACTTTCAGGTAGGCTACATTCATAATCATATGAAACTTTTTTGGGTGTTGAGGTTAATAATGTGTTTTGTCGGTAATAATTTCACCACCACAAACGCATCTAATATTCTCTCTGAGTTTCCATGTTCCCTTACAAAAGTTAGCCGTGGTTTTAACACGGAAAAAAAAAATAATAATAATTTTTAAAAATAAACTTTAAGCCATGGTAACTACAAATTAACCATGGTTTTGTTACTTCAAATAATAATATATAAATAAGTAATAAGATAATATTTTTTGTGGTTATAAAAACAAACCTAAGCCAAAAACAGCCTTTAAAATGACTTAAATGCATTATATAAAAACGAGGCCCCTGCTGAAAACAAAAACTAAACAATAGAACCATCACAGAAAATTATAATACCATCACAACTGAATCACAAATAAATCACAAGTACCATTACAAACATTACAAACCATCAACTTTTAACCAAAACGATTAAAAAATGGTTTTCTGTAGTGTGTTTTGGGACATATTCCATTAGGATTTAGAAGGTGACCAATTACCTGTAGAGACCCACAGGGTCCATTACAGTTTCCATTAAAACCAGTATAAGTCCCATTATAACCAGTAAAACCATAAAAAAATTTTGTGATGTGTCTATTGTTTTTTTGTTTTGTTTGTTTGTTTGTTTTCAACATCACATGTTATTACAAATGCCTGCAAAGGGAGCCAAAGGCCTGGTAATTGCTGCTCTTATACTTACATGACAATCATATCCTTGTTTTAATAGGCTATTGACAAAATATTTAATTCAAATATCTGCTTACTGTTTAATTTTTGGCCACCTTTTTACTATAGATGACACAGCCTCTATAATTTCTTCAGCAAGAAAACATATGGACATCACAACCCTTAAAAAAATTAACCATGATTTTCGTAGTAAAACTGCTTAATTTTCTTCTGATTTCTGAATGTTTGAGACCATAAAATCAATCAGACAACTGCATTAATAAAATCATAGCCATATGTAACTGTCTAGAGCTACAATTGTAATTGGTAAATAATACAATTTAATTACAATTTATTTACTTTTATATTTTATAAAAGTTCTATTTTAGTTCTATAGTAGGTGTTTTTTTGTTTTTTTTACTTCCATAATATTTAAGGGAGGGTGCACAACAATACAATCCTGCTTTGACCAGCAGCAGCCCTGGGTCAGAGAAAAGACCGTCAAGTCAGAGCAAAGATAATCCGATGTGCATTTGCCTGAAACATTGCCTTTGGATATATAAATGAACATTTCAAGGTGTCTGACACTTGGTATTTAAGTTACGGCCTCATGAATGCAAACGATTGAGTATCAGCTGCACTAAAGATGAGGATAAGAGATGGTCTGAAAGTGCTTCACCCTTCTCTATTACTCTAGACCTCGAGCTCTTGCATTAGCGTCAAGAGGTGACAGCAGCCATAACATTCAGGCGCGCAGATGGCACTAGGGACGGGGGGGGGGACGGGGGGGGGGTTGGGGGACATGACCCCCCCAGATTCATAGTGACCCGATCCGTGCCCCTCACTGTCTCTACGAAAGGCAACATCGGTATACGGAGGATTAATCAGGGTTTTCGCTATGTACATTAGCCTAAGTGGCAGCCAGGGCACATGCACTAAGCCATTTTTGACAAACGCTTTTGACCGCAGTGTCTGACCGAGTCCCAAAACACGTGTAGCCAATCAGCAGTAAGGGGGCGTAAGTTTCTATCTTGACAGTAAGTTTCTATCTTGTACTGATAGAAAGAAGAGAGCCGTCTATTTGAGTGCACAGGACGGATATTAGCAGATCGACTATAGATGGAGAGAGATGGCAGATAAAAAAAGAGGAAAATATCATAGAAACAAAACATTAAAAAGAAGGGTTATGATCAGGCAAGAGGTAGGACCCGTGTAAATATAGATCGGAGCAGCTTTCCAGCGGTGGAGGGAAACTCAAGGAGCAAGAAGGGCTCGAATTGGACACTGAAGTTGTGTTGTTTCTTTTTGATAGGTGAGTACCGTTGATTTTGCTTTGTCTCACACAACTTATCCTTGTTGGCTTTTGCTTGAATATGCTTTTGTGTCATCTTCGCTTGTTTCTGCGATTGTCATTGCCATGGTTGTGTATGTAGGCTACGCGTGGATTCAGAGATATTTTTGAGTTTCACTTTCACTTTCGAGATTCGCAATCGCACATACTCTGTTTATACTATGGAGCACCAGTACTCAGCCAGTACTATGAAGCAAGATTCACGCTTTGGGCACCCCCTCTCACCCCCCAATTGGACTGCTGACAGCTTGGTCCCCTCCAGTTAAAAAATCCCATCTGCACCCCAGATAACATGATCATGTCAAAATTCAAGTTTGCGTGACCCCTCGTAACCACCTACGACATCCTGCGTGACTCGCTAAAAGAGTTCATGATTTACTTCTAAAGGAGGCAAAGCCACAGTCAAGCATGAAATCAAAATTACTCAGTACCATTAGCGAGAAAAATGTTTAGAAATATTTCAGGACTGTGACAAAATTACACTCCCACTTCTCATGGCATTACACAGCACTATATAAAAAGTGCTCTGCTACTATTTAACATTTTCATAGAGCTGCACTCGCAGACCTGTCAGAGTTGTTGCATACAGTGCTGAGGTAAACAGTAAAAAGGGATCTGCCTATAAAGCTTGGTTCAAAAGGAGGGAATAGTCTGGATTTCCTTCTTGCATTAGCATATAAACCTCATTAATGACCATGTCATTGTTTGGTTCAATTTAAATTGCCAGGTCAAATCAAGTGCATGCACAAACTGACCTAAATTATAGATTTTACTGTAAAACTGTAGATTTTACAGTTTTACACCCGCCCCGGTTTTTACTCTATTTGTATTTATTATTATTATATATTGGTGGCTATTTTATTTTTTAATAATCTCCACATGTTGGTTTTATTAATCTGGCAAGTTTGGCTTTTTATTTTATTTTTATTTTTTTAACCTGCCCATTTTGACATGTCTTCCAATGTTAACTTTTTATTATTAACCTGCCCATGTTGATGTCTATTTTATGTTTTATTAACCTTCCTATGTTGGTTTTATTAATCTGACAAGTTTGACTTTTTATTTATTTTAAATTTTATCACTAACCTACCCATTTTGACGTTTCATTAGCCATCCAGTGTTAACTTTTATTTTTTTTAATTTACCTGCCCATGTTGACAGAATGTATTAATTTATTAATTTGATGATTTTATTTTATTTTATTTCCCAACCCATCTGCCCAATTTGATCACATACATTTCTAAATATCTGCTAAATATCATAAAGTTTGATTTTTTAAATACACGTTGAATTGCGTTGTGTTATATGTATAAAAAAAAATTCTTCTCTTCAACAGTTTTGCCACTCAGTCTCAGTCGAGACTTATAAAAAACTTTGTTTGCTATTTGCACATGGGGAGGAAGCCATATAAGTTCCCCATTTTGCCATCAAGTTGCACAAGCAAACCTTAATGAAAATGGCTGTGACTTTCATTATTTAAGCCTCATCTCACGTCAAGTACATTTCGGATTTCCATGCGTTCCCTCACTGAGCTTCAGTCTTTGTGACATTGTGACATCTTTTGTCTTGAACTAATTAAAGAAGAAACAGCAATGACAGCTCCCCTCCCTTTTACGTAGCTATTAGCATCCACAGAGACCCAGGGAGGAAAGATTTCCCTTCATTAACAACAGTGAAATTGTTAATGTCTAATAAAGGATGAAGAGGAAGCTCTGTTTAATGCAACAGCCAGAGGGACAGACAGAAACAGGACGCACTCCTTACTCTGCCTGCTTGGCACATTAGTACATCCCCTCCTCTGCATTCGGTTGCCAGGTCCTCAATTACAGGACTAAGTCAAAAGGAGGAATATCATATGTCCCCATGTAATGAATTATTGAAGCCCTGCAAATGTGATTTGGCTTCATAAAGGAGCAGCACTAACGGAGGAGGCTGGAGTGATGAAGTCCCGTCTATGGAGAGGAGCTGCCGTGTGGGAGCACTCAACACCGAGCACAGCGGTGTAATCCCAACATTACACGCTCTGTAATGGCTGATGTTTGCGCCACAGGCTGGAACGGTGCAGTCCGCTGGGGAAAGGCCCGTGAGGCAGGAGCCGAATAATGGAGGGATGATGAGGTGATGAAGAGAGGAACGGATTGATGGATGGATATCACATGAATGGATGCGTGTACTGTAAGGGTAAGTGTGTTTTAATGCATGGCTAGTCACTTGAGTCCCACAAGACAGAGTTAATAATGCACATCATCCAGCACTTCTTTTTCTTATTTCTCTCTGTTTCACTCTCTTTCACCCTCTTATGCATCCAGACACAGCAGCAGAGCAACGAAAGGCCGGTTTGACCTCGTCTCACCTCTCTCAAAGCAGCCTGGACCCCGCACACAATATCTGACCTTGGGATAGTGCCATTTCTCTGCATACCAAACAGGCCTCTGGCTTCACCCTGCCTCCCTGGTGAACAAACTAATTTTATTCCTCACAATTAATAAAAAAAATAGTTTAATAAGGGAGCTAATGCATTTTTTGATCTGTTGAAATATTCATTCAAGACCAAAGAACCTACCACTGCGATAATGGTGACTGACTCAAATGCATCATGGGATACTTAAACCTTGACTGTTCCACAATGATCGACTACGTTGCCTCAAGCCAAACAGCTGGACATCACAGCGTAATTATTTGCCAGCAAGATTCTTTTTGCACATCTTGAATAGGATTACTATATTAGACTGGCATCTAAAACCTTGTGTGATGCCAGTGTTCCAGATATTGAATAGCTGTCACGGTGCACACAGCAGGGAGGACACAGGAAACACGGAAACGAGGATGTAACTCAAAAACATACTTTACTAGGGCAGGACAAGGCAAGGCAGACACTGACAGGGACACCGGGGAGTAACGAGTAGACCAGACAAAATGGCACAACACAGACAGGACTATAAATACACAGGTAAATTAACTCAAACACACCTGGAACCGAATAAACTACTGATTACATGAAACGAGAACAGGAAACAAACCAAATATGGGCACAAGAGGCAGGAACACATGACACACACACAACAGTTCTCTTACATTACTACCCCCTCCCGAAAGGCTCGTCCCGAGCCTTAACAGTTCCATCGGGGAGGGGGGGTGGGCGCTCTGGAGGCCTCTCAGGACAGACACGGACCGGAACACAGGACAGGGACCTCCAGAGCGGAACAGACAGACGGAGAGCTGGACGAGACCAGTGGAGAACCAGCGGAGCTGGACGAGACCAGCGGAGACCCAGGAGAGCTGGACGAGACCAGCGGAGACCCAGGAGAGCCCAGGAGGCCATGGTGGAGCCAGGGGCTCAGGTGACCATGGCGGTGCAGGGAGCACTGAAGGCCAAGGCAGATGGTCTACGGAGCCTTGGCCTCGGACCCCTCTCGGCCCGGCCCCTACAGCCGGAACCCTACTACCCCCCCCAAAAATTTCCCTGGGGATGTTGGGGGTATCAGGAGCCCTCCGGGGCTAGACACAAGTTAAAAAGTCCTCGGTCACTGGTCAATACGGCGGCAGCCGGCTGACCATCCCAACGGCAGGGACCGGTGGGCTGGAGGCAGCCCCAACCGGTGTCGGGCCGAGTGACCTCGGACGGCGGGTTGGCTTTCCCCGCGAAACAGTGGGCAAGGTGAGCCGCGAACGGCGGCGTGATCTCCCGCGAACAGCGGGGTTGGTGAGCCGCGGACGGCGGCGTGATCTCCCGCGAACAGCGGGGTTGGTGAGCCGCGGACGGCGGCGGGATCTCCCGCGAACAGCGGGGACGGTGAACCGCGGACGGCGGCGTGATCTCCCGCGAACGGCGGGGACGGTGAACCGCGGACGGCGGCGTGATACCCCGCGAACGGCGGGGACGGTGAACCGCGGACGGCGGCGTGATACCCCGCGGACGGCGGCGTGATACCCCGCGAACGGCGGGGTCCTTGAGCCGCGGACGGCGGCGTGATCTCCCGCGAACGGCGGGCTGGAGTCAGCAGCGATCCGGCGGGCATTGAGTCAGCGGCGATCCGGCGGGCATTGAGACAGCGGCGATCCGGCGGGCATTGAGTCAGCGGCGATCCGGCGGGCATTGAGTCGGCGGCGATCCGGCGGGCTTGACTCAGCGGCGATCCGGCGGGCTTGACTCCCGCAAACGGCGGGTATGACACAAAACACAGGAACCAAAAAAACACTAGAAAACTGGACAAAACAAAACGCAGTGAAGGGACGACGCTTACGGGTCTGGTCTTCTGTCACGGTGCACACAGCAGGGAGGACACAGGAAACACGGAAACGAGGATGTAACTCAAAAACATACTTTACTAGGGCAGGACAAGGCAAGGCAGACACTGACAGGGACACCGGGGAGTAACGAGTAGACCAGACAAAATGGCACAACACAGACAGGACTATAAATACACAGGTAAATTAACTCAAACACACCTGGAACCGAATAAACTACTGATTACATGAAACGAGAACAGGAAACAAACCAAATATGGGCACAAGAGGCAGGAACACATGACACACACACAACAGTTCTCTTACAATAGCCTATATATGAATAATATTTTACAAATATTTAATATATTTTCGGTAGATTTTACATTGACACATTTATTACTACCACTTCCAATGCTAATAATAGTTGTAATAAATATGTAATAATAATAATAATAAACTTTATTTTATATAGTGCCTTTAAAAGTAGCATCTCAAAGCGCTTTACATACAAATATGAAGTAAAAAAGATACACACAAGAGTGCAGGCAGTAAAAAAACAAAAAAATAATACAAGGCCAATATAATAAAACACAAAGTAATCACATAAAATCTACACTAAAAAAGTACATTTTAAGGGACGGTTTAAAAACACTAAGAGATTCTGCATTTCTAATCTCAGAGGGCAGGGAATTCCACAATTTAGGAGCCAATGAAGAGAAAGCTCGATCACCCATAGTTTTAAGCCGAGTTGATTGAACAGTTAAAAGACCAGCTTCAGAGGAGCGTAGAACATGTAAGGGGTGTAGGGGGTTAAAAGCTCTAACAAATATTGAGGAGCCAAATTATACAAAGCCTTATAAGTAAGCATGATAATTTTAAAATCGATACGAAAGCTAACAGTGTCACGGTGCACACACGAGGGAGGAACCAGGAACACGCAGACGAGGATAGAAACTCAAATAACATACTTTACTGAACATCAAGACATGGCAGGGCAGGGCAGGACAAGGCAAGGCAGACAAGGACATCACACACCGGGGTTAACGAGTAGACCAGACGAAGTTTAACTGAACAGACAGGACTAATATACACAGGCAAATCATAGATAACGAGACGAACACGGCTAGACAAGAATTAACTAATGATTACATATGACAAGGACAGGAAACAAACCAAATATGGGCACAAGGGGCAGGAACACATGACAGACACACAACAGTTCCCTGACATAACTCCCCCCTCCCGAAAGGCTCGTCCCGAGCCTTAACAGTTCCATCGGGGAGGGGGGGTGGGCGCTCTGGAGGCCTCTCAGGACAGGCACGGACCACAGGACGGGGACCTCCAGAGCGGAACAGACAGACAGGACCCATGGCGGAGCAGGGAGCTCAGGAGGCAATGGCAGGTGGTAACTGTGGCCATGGCATCCTTCTTCGGCCCACCCACTCCACCCAGAGCTCTACTACCCCCCCCCAAAATTTCCATGGGGAATCCAGGGGGTATCAGGAGCCCTCCGGGGCTAGACAGACAAAACAGTACAAGACACGACAGAAACCCTCCAGGGTCAGACAAACACGACAGGACATCCCACAGGAACCAGAAGCCCTCCTGGGCTGGCTAGGAAGCTGAGTCTTCCTCTGGGCATGACGAGGAGTCAGGGGCCCTCACAGGGTCCCTCAGCGACCTCCTCCACTTCTGCGACAGGGGGGGCAAGCGGCTGCGACTGGCCTCCATGGCCACAACTCAAGGAGCCGCCTGCCCCAGACGAGTCTCCATGGAGAAGACATGACACGACAAGGTAAGTTTAAAATGTTCCTGTGGGCACAACGAACACAAACACGGCTCTCCTGGCCGTGATATGTGGACTTGATCCACGGAGAGGGTATCGGCGACCGGCAGGCTTGAGTCAGCGGCAATCCGGTGGGCTTGAGTCAGCGGCAATCCGGTGGGCTTGAGTCAGCGGCGGACCGGCGGGCATTGAGTCAGAGGCGGACCGGCGGGCATTGAGTCAGAGGCGGACCGGCGGCGTGCACAGGGGAGCCTCGGACGGCGGCGTGAACAGGGGGAGCCGCCGACCGCGGGTTGGCTTTCCCCGCGGACGGCAGCGTTGATCTCCCGCGAACGGCGGGCTCGGTGAAGCCGCCGACGGTGGGTTGGCTTTCCCCACGGACGGCGGACTTGGGTGAACCGCAGATAGCGGCGTGATCTCCCGCGAACGGCGGGCTCGGTGTGCCGCGGACGGCGGCGTGAACTCCCGCGAACGGCGGGCTCGGTGTGCCGCGGACGGCGGCGTGAACTCCCGCGAACGGCGGGCTCGGTGTGAGCGGCAGGCTTGGGATAGCCGCGGGCAGCGGCGGATATCTCCCGCGATCGGCGGGCTTGACTCAGCGGCGATCCCGCGGGCTTGACTTCAGGGCTCGCGGCCAGCGGACTCGCGGCACTCGCGGCGATCCCGCCGAACTCCCACGCCCACTAGACGCAGGCTAAGGCAGGATGACGAGCGGCGACTTCCATGCCGCGAGGGTCAGACAAACTGGACCAAACAAAAAACTTTTCAAAAACGGAAAACAAAACAAGGTGAAGGGGCGCCGCTTACTGTTTTGGTCTGGTCTTCTGTCACGGTGCACACACGAGGGAGGAACCAGGAACACGCAGACGAGGATAGAAACTCAAATAACATACTTTACTGAACATCAAGACATGGCAGGGCAGGGCAGGGCAGGACAAGGCAAGGCAGACAAGGACATCACACACCGGGGTTAACGAGTAGACCAGACGAAGTTTAACTGAACAGACAGGACTAATATACACAGGCAAATCATAGATAACGAGACGAACACGGCTAGACAAGAATTAACTAATGATTACATATGACAAGGACAGGAAACAAACCAAATATGGGCACAAGGGGCAGGAACACATGACAGACACACAACAGTTCCCTGACATAACTCCCCCCTCCCGAAAGGCTCGTCCCGAGCCTTAACAGTTCCATCGGGGAGGGGGGGTGGGCGCTCTGGAGGCCTCTCAGGACAGGCACGGACCACAGGACGGGGACCTCCAGAGCGGAACAGACAGACAGGACCCATGGCGGAGCAGGGAGCTCAGGAGGCAATGGCAGGTGGTAACTGTGGCCATGGCATCCTTCTTCGGCCCACCCACTCCACCCAGAGCTCTACTACCCCCCCCCAAAATTTCCATGGGGAATCCAGGGGGTATCAGGAGCCCTCCGGGGCTAGACAGACAAAACAGTACAAGACACGACAGAAACCCTCCAGGGTCAGACAAACACGACAGGACATCCCACAGGAACCAGAAGCCCTCCTGGGCTGGCTAGGAAGCTGAGTCTTCCTCTGGGCATGACGAGGAGTCAGGGGCCCTCACAGGGTCCCTCAGCGACCTCCTCCACTTCTGCGACAGGGGGGGCAAGCGGCTGCGACTGGCCTCCATGGCCACAACTCAAGGAGCCGCCTGCCCCAGACGAGTCTCCATGGAGAAGACATGACACGACAAGGTAAGTTTAAAATGTTCCTGTGGGCACAACGAACACAAACACGGCTCTCCTGGCCGTGATATGTGGACTTGATCCACGGAGAGGGTATCGGCGACCGGCAGGCTTGAGTCAGCGGCAATCCGGTGGGCTTGAGTCAGCGGCAATCCGGTGGGCTTGAGTCAGCGGCGGACCGGCGGGCATTGAGTCAGAGGCGGACCGGCGGGCATTGAGTCAGAGGCGGACCGGCGGCGTGCACAGGGGAGCCTCGGACGGCGGCGTGAACAGGGGGAGCCGCCGACCGCGGGTTGGCTTTCCCCGCGGACGGCAGCGTTGATCTCCCGCGAACGGCGGGCTCGGTGAAGCCGCCGACGGTGGGTTGGCTTTCCCCACGGACGGCGGACTTGGGTGAACCGCAGATAGCGGCGTGATCTCCCGCGAACGGCGGGCTCGGTGTGCCGCGGACGGCGGCGTGAACTCCCGCGAACGGCGGGCTCGGTGTGCCGCGGACGGCGGCGTGAACTCCCGCGAACGGCGGGCTCGGTGTGAGCGGCAGGCTTGGGATAGCCGCGGGCAGCGGCGGATATCTCCCGCGATCGGCGGGCTTGACTCAGCGGCGATCCCGCGGGCTTGACTTCAGGGCTCGCGGCCAGCGGACTCGCGGCACTCGCGGCGATCCCGCCGAACTCCCACGCCCACTAGACGCAGGCTAAGGCAGGATGACGAGCGGCGACTTCCATGCCGCGAGGGTCAGACAAACTGGACCAAACAAAAAACTTTTCAAAAACGGAAAACAAAACAAGGTGAAGGGGCGCCGCTTACTGTTTTGGTCTGGTCTTCTGTCACGGTGCACACACGAGGGAGGAACCAGGAACACGCAGACGAGGATAGAAACTCAAATAACATACTTTACTGAACATCAAGACATGGCAGGGCAGGGCAGGGCAGGACAAGGCAAGGCAGACAAGGACATCACACACCGGGGTTAACGAGTAGACCAGACGAAGTTTAACTGAACAGACAGGACTAATATACACAGGCAAATCATAGATAACGAGACGAACACGGCTAGACAAGAATTAACTAATGATTACATATGACAAGGACAGGAAACAAACCAAATATGGGCACAAGGGGCAGGAACACATGACAGACACACAACAGTTCCCTGACAAACAGGAAGCTAGTGCATTTTTTCCAAGACAGGTGTAATGTGCTACCTTGCACTGGTCCTAGTCAGTATTCTGGCAGCTGAATTTTGTACCAACTGTAATTTATTTAGGGTAGGTTTTAAAACTCCAGCCAGCAAAGCATTACAATAATCAATACGCAAAAACACAAAAGTGTTGGTTAACTTTTCAGCCACGGAAAAATTCAACATGGGACATAATTTGTCAATGTTTCTGAGATGAAAAAAAAAAGATGCTTTGACCGTGTTACGAACATGCAGATCAAATGTTAAGTTGGCATCAAATATCACCCACAGATTTTTTGGTTTAGTTTGAAACTGTAAAGCAGAGCCATCCAGACCTAAAGTTGTGGACTCTGCTTTGCGCAACTGGTGAGGGAAACCAATAAGCATCACTTCGGTCTTATAACTGTTTAGACAGAGCAAATTTTCAGACATCCATTTTTTTTTATCTCATTAAAACATTGAGAAAGAAAAGACGCAGGCATTAGGTTTAGAATGTATGTAGATCTGAGTGTCATCAGTATAAAAGTGGAAATTTAGACCAAATGTTCTTAAAAGTTGGCCAAGAGGAAAAATGTAAATACTAAAAAGTAAAGGGCCCAAAACTGATCCCTGGGGAACACCAAAATGCACCAAACTGACTTACCTGCAACCACCCATTGCAACAAACTGCTTTTGATCAGAGAAATAGGACTTAAACCACTTCAATGCATCAGAAACTCCAAAGACAGTCTCTAAACGGGTGATTAAAATAGAGTGATCTATAGTGTCAAAAGCGGCACTAAGATCAAGAAGAATCAGTATAGATACACGGCCATAATCAGAAGCCATTAACAAGTCATTGGTGACCTTATCTAATGCTGTTTCAGTACTGTGGAGTTTATGGAATCCAGATTGAAGTGGCTCAAAAAGATTGTTAGAAGAAAGATGTGAAAGCAATTGAGAAGCCACCGTTTGTTCTAAAATTTTGGCAAGGAATGGAAGATTAGAGACGGGACTAAAATTATTCAGGTTATCAAAGTCCATGTTGTTAGTTTTTGGTACAGGGGTGACAGCAGCAATTTTAAGTGCAGCTGGCACAACACCAGTGCACAAAGAGTCATTGATAATACTCAAAAAAACAGGACATAGGGAATCCAATCATGATTTAAAGAGACAAGAAGGAACCGGATCAATATTTTCAAAACCATATTACAGAGAGACTGGGAGTCAAGAATTGCAAAGTTGGAGAGAGAAATACCAGAGAATGCCGAAATACATAAGGAAGAAGCAACCGAATTATGAGTATTGATAATGTGGTTGTCATGCATCAGACCTCTGTGGCTCTCTCCGATGGCCAACGGAGGGCACCCTCACCTGAGTATTGACTTTCCCGGACTCCATTTCCCATGCACCCCGTTCAGAGACTAATCACCTGCACAGGTGTTCTCCATTATCCACACTACTTAAACAGCATTCACTCTCACACTCATTGCGAAGTCTTGTTTTGCCCCGGCTGACATTTCTAAGCTTTTACCTTGTGATTCTGTGACCCTTCTGTGTATGACTTTGGATTGTTTGACTACTGTTGATTCTCTGCCGCCTGCCCTTGTGATCTTGCTTTCTGGAACTCTGACTGCTTTGCTGCCTGCTTTGTCATGTGTAGGACAGTCCACAAGTTGATTTAACTCAAAGCACTCCAATAAGGACAATAAGTATTTTGTTACTGTGAAGTCTTTTATATCCAAAATGGATATTGAAATCCCCCAAAAGAAGGATTCTCTCAAATTTGAGGCAGAGAAAAAACTAAATATCTGAAAATTCAGATATAAAGTCTTTATTTGTCTTAGGAGGCCTGTAGACTGTAGTCACTGCAGTAAAAAGGGATGCAGAAACACTCAAAGCAAGACATTCAAATGAGTCAGATTTGGGAACAGCCACAGGACACACGTTGTAATGTTGATTGTGCAACACAATGATACCCCCACCTCTACCAGAGAATAGCTAAGATATGATAAAATAATCCATAGCCAGCAGGAGTCAATTTATTAACAAGAAGACTGTCAGATTCTTTGTGCCATGTTTTAGTTAAGTCAAGTCAGCTTTATTGTCAATTCTTCCACATGTACAGCACATACATACAGATAATTGAAATTGCATTACTCTCAGACCCTTGGTGCATACAGTTAACATTAAACACATTCAGATACAGATAAATACAGTTTAAACATATGTACATACAACTATACAAATGAGGATATTGTAGAAAAAAATAAGAATTAGATCGATAAAGTGGCATAAGGCGCATGGCAGATAGAGTGCAAAACCAGTTAAATAGAAACAACACTGTGTAGATATATTTGTAGTGCAAAAGAGCTTATCAGTCTGAGGACATTGTAGAAAATAAAAAAAGAGAGATAGATAAAGTGCATAAGGCACATGGCAGAATAGATGGAGTGCAAACCAGTTGAATGTACAAAAACAAAACTGTGCAGATTTGTTTTGTTTTGTTAAACAGTTAAATAGACAAGGTCCAGCTTTTGTTCTAAAATAATGGCAGATAAAATAACAGCTTTGTTGTTGACCGAGCGCATGTTAAACGGTGCTGATTTCAGCAGACGCGAGGGAGCAGATGAGTCCGAGGCAAACTCCACATGCTTGAGTGCGGATAGGTTATTAAAATTAACCCCTGTAGGTCTAAACAGCAGTCTTTGCGGTTTGCGCAGAAATGTCGGATATGGAACAGGTTTAGATGTTGAGCATAACAAACTATGCCTTGATGAGCGATGTATGTAACGCTTAGGTCGCAGTATTCCAACACGACTGCAGAAAGCAGTCTGTAGAAAGAGGACTAGGACGGCCATGGCAAAAGATTCATTTTGTGCTCAGTGACCCATTTTTGTGTTGATTTCGATGTTTGTATTGGATTATTTTCCTGATGGAAGATCCGACCACGGCCTATTATAAGATTTCTAACAGAGGCAGTCAGGTTTAGATTCTTTATCTATTAGTATTTGATAGAATCCATGATGCCATGCATCTGAACAAGACTTCCAGGACATCTGGCATTGCTTATCCTTTTGATCTTTTATGAACATGTAATCATCCAGCCATGGCTTCCTGTTTCACAGAAATATAAATGGAGGGAAAACAAAGCCCAAATTCCCTTGATCATCCACCACAATGAGAAAAACTAAAGAATATATTTCTGATGTGCAGCAAAAGATAATTGAGCTTCACAAATTAGTGAAGTGGTTTTAATAAAAAAGCTAGAGCAGTGAAAATTCCCATTCCCACAATCAGGACAATAATTAAGAATTTCCAATCAACAGAAAATGTGACAAAACTACCTGGAAGAGGACGTGTGTCTATATCGTCCTAATGCACGGTGAGGAGGAGAGTTTGAGTGGCTAAAGACTCTCCAAGGACCACAGCTGGAGAATTGCAGAAAATAGTTGAGTCTCGGGGTCAGAAAACCTTAAAAAATATTTTTGTCAAAAAGCCCCTACATCACCACATGTTGGGAGGGTCTCAAGAAAAATTCTCCTAGCTCATCCAAAACCAAACTCCATCATATTCAGTTGTGAGACACGACTGGAACTTCAAATGGGACTGGCTTCTATGGTCAGATGAAACTAAAAAATGAGCTTTTTAGCAGCAAACACTCAAGATGGGTTTGGTGAACACAGGGATAAAAAAGTACCTCATATGTACAATGAAATATACTGCTGTATTTTTTATGTTGTGGGCCTATATTTCTGCTGGAGGTCCTGGACATCTTGTTTAGACACATGGCATCATGGATTTATAGTTTAATTTAGCTCAAAGGGAATCATTTATGATTTTATAGGGATTTGAACAGAGTCACTGTTACGGCGATTCACTGAACGAATGTATAACAAACTCTGCACTGGATATTAAAATCCAAAATATAGTGAAAACACTACATCTTGTTTAGACACATGGCATCATGGATTCTATCAAATACCAACAGATAAAAAATCAACAAGCGACATATTAAAATCATATTAAAATCATATTACATATTAAAAGCAAGACATACACAATGAGTGATTAAAACATGGATAGTCAAATGTGTGGGTTACAAACATAATATGGGGTTCTGCATAGAAATGTCCTTTTTTAGGATGATCTTATGTGCATATGAAAAATAAAGTCTTTGTATAGCTCTATGGAGAACGAAGGTATTTTGGTTTGGTCTGTCTTCTATGTGTGGAGAAATGCCCAAGAGAGTCTGTAGCTCGTGATTGTCTATCACAGGTTTACATGTGACGGCCATCTCTTTGACTATCAGTCTTGATTAGTTGTCCCAAATTTGACAGTCTCCTTCCTGAATTGGAATTATCAATAAGTGTTCTTTTGTCTCAAGTTTGTAAGTTGTTCTGTGAAAGAGGCTTGCTTCAAACTAGTTGGAGCTAGGATTTGGACAGATTTATGACGTTGTCCTGTTACAGTTTTGAGGCCTCTCTTTGTGGAATCTCAGCTTCTCATGTTTCGATGTTCTGATGGAATCTTAACTTTGTCTGATTCAGTCTCTGATATCTTACAATTGAATAAAAGGGTTGCTTTAATTGTGGTCAATGTGTATTAGAGAAAAACATTTATTTAATTTACACTTGCTCAAAAAAACAAAACAAAACAAACAAACAAAAAAAGCAAAACATCATTCAAATTCAACAAATAATCAGTTTTCTTGACCCTAATAATGAACATTATGCAGAGGAAACTGTTTTAATATGAACCGCATCAGTGCTCAACTGTCCATTACATCATATAATCATCAAGAACTATAAATGTATGAATCAGACTCAGTGCCGATAGTTTCATTTCCACACATCATTTTATTTTATCTATGAATGTGTTTAAAGACAAATCATATAGAACAGTGAAATCACTCCATAAATTATCTGTTCTGTATTTCCTTCACTTGAGATAGGTGATGCCACTGACACAGGCTTCGTTCCTATTGGTTATAACTCGTGAAATTCGCTCTTCATTTGCATAAATTTAAACATTTCTCAACTTTGTTGTGCCAGTGGACATGCCTACACCTTTCCAACAGTGGTCACTGTCAGTCATGTCACCATAAATTGCCAGCTGTCCTATGAAATGAATGAGAATTACTGTAAGCCTTACAAAAAGCTATTTTCAGAAACACATATGTGTGAATGTGCCAGAAGTCTTAAATGTGAATAATAGACTAAGCAAGCAATCATGTGTTTACAGGTTTTAAATAAATGCTTTCTATTTAAACTTAAAAAGTATAAATAATTTTTTAAATAAATATTAGTAAGTAATTATCTTTGTAAGCAACTGAGGTGTTGTTTTGGGTATCTTGCCATAAAACACAATTACAAGCATACATTGCCACATGTTGCCAGTGTGAAAAATCTTATCAGCTGTATGCATGTGGAGGTGAGATCTTGTTCTGAAGTGATTATTATTCATTACAGTAAACGCCCACTGTGTCTATCAAAACACTGTTGAGAGCAAATTAATGCAAGGCCAGTTTCAACACATGGAGGAGAGGGCTGAAATAAAAGAAAGAAAGAAAGAAAGAAAGAAAGAAAGAAAGAAAGAAAGAAAGAAAGAGAAAGAAAAACGAAAACTGCACATGCATTGGAAATTGCATTGAGAATGAAAATCCAGCAATACACACGTTCTTCAGGGGATCTTTAGAGTATTTTAGATATAGGCATCTTATCAAGAATCATATTCTCTAAGTGAAACAGTCAGGTTCCGGAAGTAAAAATCCTATTAATTTTCTCCACGGGGGAATTGATTTTTAATGATAACTTATAAACTTTTGAAGAAGGATCTACTGTGAGCTACAACATTGTTAATCATTGCCTGCATTATTTCAAGCTGTTTTTTAAATGATCACATTCAGTGGAAGAATTTCTAGTAAAAAACTACACTGAGTGCAAATAGCCTGCCTTGTTGGCAAAAGCTATTTACACTAACTCCGCCCACTAACATGTGATTAGGTTAGTCAACATTAAAAAAATACACTTATTTAGGATCAGTTTCAGTGTCGTGGGTGGTAAGGTGCATGCTTTTTGACGCGATCGACCCGAGTTCGAACCCGCATTTTGCCAAACTTTTTTTCTCCCTTTTCAAATCTCATATCGCATCGGAAAGGCATTTATTTTCAATAAAAATGAAGGAAATAATCAAAAAGTTGGAAATAAAGTATTGGGTAGGGTTAGGGTAGGTGTAGGGAAGGCTTTATTATCCCAAGAAGGTGGCATCCATTTAATCATTTGAATAAAAAAATATTTAAATTATTGCGCACTGTTTTATAATTTACTACAATACTGAGGTGCAGATAATTGCCACAATTTGCAATAAGTATTATAAATAACAGAAAATCTTGCTATTTTATTTTATTGTAAATAGAATCTATAGCTATTTGCACTTATTGTAAATAGCATATGGTTAAAAAATACTGCTATTTTCACTTAGTGCAAATAGCAGCTGCAATTTTTTTTACCCATTATTCTGCAAATAAATCTCCAACAATCAGCATGAAATAAAATAAATAATTCACTAAAAAATGCTGAGTTAAAAACAACCCAATTTATGTCATTGTGGCAACCCAGCGCTGGGTCAAAAAGGGACAAACCCAGCATTGGGTTGTTTTAACCCAGCATGCTGAGTTGCTTTTTTATGGTTTAAAATTACTACACTGCTAGGCTAAAATTAACCCAAATTGAGCTAGGCATAAAAACTTCTTCTACAAACCTTGTTCAATTTAAAATCACTTTTACACTTTTAAATATTTATTAAAAACTACAACAAGAGAAAACAGTCAGAAGTAACATGTATGTGAGAAGAAATGCAGAAAAGTATGGCATTAACAGCTACAGAGTTTATAAATGAAGCATTGAATATTTGTTGAATATAACTTAAGTACTTTTAAGAAGAGAAAAAGTTTTAAGAACTTTTTTTGGATAATTTTGTATAAAACTTAATTATACAATAGGGAAATAATTATACAATAATTATACAATAGGGAACTTAATTATACAATAATTGTACAATTAGTTAAGTCATTTTTTTTTTTTTACAAACTATTCTGAAGTGACAGTACACAAACCACAACATTAACACTGACATTATAACTTTTAACAAGCATATGTGTAAAGGAATTTGAGTTCGTGTATGAATGTGAATTTCTTTTTTTTTTCTTTTTTTTTTTACAGATTATACACTTACTGTTTGTTTCATAGTCCATTAACACATACAGAACATGCATCACTGAAAATTTTCATGATCTCTTTAGGATAATTGATGTAGTCATGATAAAGCCCCATCAGCACAGCAAAGGCATTCTGTCATGAAACAGGTCCATGGACGTTCATTCGCTCGCCACCAGTGGTCACTCTTCCATCAAATCGACTCTCACACCACATAGACTGTCATATATTACCCTGGACTGCATTTCCCATCATTCATTGCACTAAGTACACACAGCTGTCTCAATCACACGCTCACACCTGAGAATTATCATACAATCACACACCCTACTTAAACCATGGACTTCCTCTTCCTCTCTGCCGAGTATTGTTCTGCGTATATCACTCTCCTAGTGTTAGCTGCCTTACCAAGCAATTCTGTGTTTCTGTTTAGTTCCAGTATTGTTCTGCATTTATTACTCCCCTAGATTTAGATGCGATACAGAACCTGTTTCTTGTTTTCTAGTCTGTGTTTCCTGGATTTACGCTCATCTTGCCGTTCGGGCTCTGTTTGTACTTAATATGGACTATCGCTCATGTTTCTGGATTACCCCTGTTGTCAAGCCCTCTGGATATTGTTCACCGATCAAAGACCCACGCTTGCCATCTGGATTATTCTTGTATCTTGTCTGTGCCATAACTGTGTGTTGATGTTTTGACCCTGCTTGTGTTTTTTTGACCACATCTTTGTTTAATAAAGTTTGCAAATGGATCTGCACGTCTCGTTCGCCCTGTTACAATGTGACATCTTTTACATTATCCAGGGCAGCCTCCTGCTTTAAAACCGCTGTTGCATCAGTTTCGGGGAAAGGTCATTCTCCTCTTTGACCAGCATTCGTTCCAGTCACCACCTGTTCTTCATCAGTGGCCTAAAAAGAGAGAAAAAAAATGAAAAAGAAAACATTTAAAATTTAACCATTTTCAGATATATGTGCATCCACATCAGTAAGGATGGGTATATTTGGATGTTTTATAATATCAACTACTTTGTGTGGTTGTTTAATGTCTCTGTCTACCACAGCACTCTAGAATGCTACAATGGCAGCACCAGTATGAGGGTGTTTAAAATTACTTAAATATATTGCTTTCAGAAAGCTACTTCTTTACTGAAGTATTAAAACAGACATGACATTCACAGACCTCACAAATTTTTATGAACGTGGAGGACTTGCTGGTGTGTTTGGGATAATTGTCCTGCTGCATAACCCAAGTGTGCTTGAGCTCACAAACTGACGGCCGGACATTCTCCTTCAGGATTTTCTGATGGAGTGCAGAATTCATGATTCCATCAATTATGGCAAGTCATCCAGGTCCTGAAGCTGCAAAGCAGCCCCAGACCATCACACTACCACCACCATGTTTGACTGTTTGTATGATGTTCTTTTTATGAAATGCTGTGTTGATTTTACATCAGATGTAATGGGACACACACCTTCCAAAATGTTTAACTTTTGTGTCATCAGTCCACAGAATATTTCCCCAAAAGACTTGGGAATAATTAAGATTTTTTTTTATTTTTATTTTTTGGCAAATGTGATACGAGCCTTTGTGCTCTTTTTGGTCAGCAGTGGGTTTACCTTGGAATTCTCCCATGGATGCCATTTTTGCCCAGTCTCTTTCTTATTGTTGAATCATGAACACTGAATTTAATTGAGGCAAGTGGGGCCTGCAGTTCTTTAGATGTTGTTTTGGGTTCTTTTATGGCCTCCTGGATGAGTTGTCATTGCGCTCTTGGAGTAATGTTGGTAGGCCGGCCACTCCTGGGAAGATTCACCACTGTTCCAAGTTTTCTCCATTTGTGGATAATGGCTCTGGCCATGGTTCGCTGGAGTCCCAAAGCCTTACCCTTTCCAGACTGATACATGTCAACTATTTTGTTTCATATCTGTTCTTGAATTTCATTAGATTGCGGCAGGATGTGTTGCTCTTCAAGCATGCTTCGCTTTGTCAGACAGGTTCTATTTAAGTGATTTCTTGATTCAACATGTCTGGCAGTAATCAGGCCTGGGTTTGGCTAGTGAGAATTAACTCAGCTTTCTAAAATAATGTGGTTAATCACAGTTCTTTCATGATTTAACAGGAAGGGGTAATTATTTTTTCAGTGAGGGTCAGGCAGCTTGGACAGCTTTTTTCCCTTAGTAAATTAAATCATCATATAAAAACTGCAATTTCTTAAAACTGAATACAGTGATGACTGCTGAAAGTAAAAAAAAGTTAAGTTTTAAAATATATTCAAATGAAATGTATTATTAAATGTATTATGTTATATATTACTATAATATATTTCACAATATTCCTGTTTAAACTTTTTTGATCAAATAAATGCAGTCTTGGTGAGCATAAGAGACTTATGTTTAAACAGTAGTGTACAAATTATTTAATATTTCAGGTAAATTAAGTAAGAACACAAAACAAAACAAAACAAAAAATCCCAGAAATGTTGCAGCACGGTTTGGACTTGTCTACATAGTAGAAATGCATACTGACAATATTGCTAATGCTTAGATAAGGTAGCTAGAACATTTTTAAAATGTTACCTAACTTAGAACCAAACTGCAGTTTTGTAAAATACACATTTTTTTTTTGTTTAGTTTTTTTTCCCAGCTGGGAAGTAGTTTCACTTCCTTGCAGCTCATAGTTTCTTTACAAGTCACTGAATTTCCTTTGCTTTTTTTGTATTTACGAGCATGTAAATAACCCCGAACAGACCATTCTCTGGCAGACGTCATGTCTGCTTATCATAAAATAAATAAATAAAAACTTGCTGCATCCCAGTCAGACCACTGAGGTCATGCAGGAGGAGAAAGTAAGTTTGACGCCCCGGCTGCCAGGACCCTAGAGAAGAACATAGCTCAGTGATAATGCATAAAAATGTGGAAGAAATGTCAAGCCCACAAAGCTGTAGGAAACGAGATGAAAAAAACCAGTATTAATATTCCATTTCGGTGCAGGATGAGGAAAGGTAAGGCGAAGAGCAGTGTGGGAACGAGCCAGTATGAGACAAGCACTAGAGAATGACAGAGACAAATAAGAGAAAGCCAATATGAGACTGAATGGGAAATGAAGGCAAAACTAAATATAGAGTATGTGTGTGCGAGGGAGAGAGAAAGAGATTAGGAGAGGAGAGAGAAGGTGTCATGTTCACAGCCGCAGCGGGGTGTGAAATCCACGACGCTATTCTGTGATAATGGCATCGATGGCCGAATCGAGGAGCCGACTATTTTGCTTTCTTCTTCCGCTCAGCCCTCCTGCCTCGCCTCCGGTTTGCCCACCTTTTATCTTATGAAACCTTTTTTTTTTTTTTCTACTTCAGTGTATTATTTTTTCCCTGTGTTTGTTTTTGTTGTTCTCATTTATTGAAATCTCTGTTGCTTTGAGGCCTCTGCAGTGTTGAGCCATAGACGATTTGGCAAATGAATAAAACATGTCACATAGTGTCTGCCTGTTTCTCTGTTATTTGTGAATCCGTGTACGTGTGTGCGTTTGCTATATTTACAGTTTGTGCTATGGTTTTGATTTTATGTGAATATGAGCCTGAGGGTGAAGACATCGAACTGTAGCATTGTCTATTCAGTCAGGATTCCACCCAGGTCTGTATTAATTCATAGGAACAAAACTGAGCAATTACTTCCATATCTCACTAATCTCAAGGAGAGCCATCTGACATCTGAAACACAATGAAAACTGGTCAACAATGCCAAGACGTTAACATAACACTGAAGATGAAATATTAATTTCATCTTTGTTGAATGCCCTAAACAAAGAGGTCTCTGAAAAGTGTTGTTTATCTAACAACGGTTCCTGAGAGACGAAACAACTAACTTTAGTAGAGGAAGTACAACCGAAATGCTTTAACTTACCATACTTTTTCTTTTTTTTAAGAAATGTATACTTTTAGTCAGCGAGGATGTGTTAAATTGATCAATAGTGACATTTATACATTTATAATGTTACGATTCATAAGGTTATTAAGTTATACATGTTTGGACGGATTGTTGACGTCTGCAGATAAAGTCATTTTAGAACTGGAGCATTGCTGCATGAAATATTACCTAAACCAAATTTCTTTCATTGTAGGCCAAAATCTTCAGTCTTTGATCACTTGCTTGCTCATTAGTGGCAAATGAATTATCTTCAATGCCATTTTTCTCCAACGATGTTCTGACAGTATTGGGAAAATTAAGATTGGGTCCTGAGAAAACGAGGGAAATAAATACAGTTTTAAATGTCCATACAAGGTTGATATAGTGCTCAATAATTAGTGTTGACATCACATTATTGAATTATAAAGGATATAACAAATTAATAATTAATTAAGTGAAGCTGTGCGCTTTAATTTGTCATGGTACCATGCAGTGTGGTGAATTATAAATGCTCATTATTGCTCATTGGCGATTTTAGTCATTTAAATAACATAGGTTAATATGTTATCTAATATGATTATATTATCACATCTTAATATACTAATCAATTACATTTTAGGATAATATTACACCTCCCAAATATGCATTTACTTCCTTCTAATTCTCGTTGTCAGTGCATGCTTGTTTAGCTTATATTGACCATTATGAAAAGTGATTAGTGGCCTGCATAAAAAAAAGCTTTGAACATAAAACAAAATATAGTTGATGACTAGACATAATCATATCATGGCTCTAGACATCTATTTGGGAAGACAGTGGCATAATACAGTGAAATAATATGTTCTTTAGCCATATAAAAACAGTTGTAATGCGCATGGGTAAAATTTACTCGCTAACAGTTTTAGGTATACATCGACCTATGTAGTGTTAACAATGAGAATATCAAAACGTCATTGACTGATGATGCAAAACACAGACAAATGCTGTCAAATTGTCATGGACATTGTATAATCTGACAAGCAACAATCAAAAAGGACTGTAAGACTGTAAGACTAGGAACGTGTTTTAAAAAGCCCAGAAATTAGAATTCTGTCAGTTTTGATTCACCCTCATGTCACGCCAAACAGGATTCTGCGAAACACAAAAAATGTTGGTATTGCTTTCCATTGTATGAAAAAAAGTCTCAAAACAAGACACTTTTCAAAATGTTTCTGTTCCACAGAAAAAAATAAATAAATAAAAAGTTTGGGCTGACATAAGTGTGTGTAAATGATGACCAACAGTCATTTTTGGGTGAACTGTCCCTTTAAGAAAATAAATGGGGTCAATTTTAAAGCATGATGGGAGTAAGGAGGGCAGGACTTTGATGTTAGCCATCCTCTGAAATGCAGCTGATTGCTGCTGCTCTGTCAGAAACCACGGTGACAGGAAGTTCAAAAACAGACATTAGCCCTCAAAACTTTCAAAACCAATTAGGAGTGTGAGACTTCAGACAAATCCGCTCAAAAGCTCTCCTGGATCTACTGAGAGCTCAGGGGGACGTGTGTTTAGCTCACTATAAGCAGCCAAATCACTTCCACTGTCTTTCTGTTTTAATAAACAAACCGGTTGTCTTGTATAATCTGTGAAATAATTAGCAGAGTGAAGGACAAATCCAATTACTATATCCATTTATTGCTAATGCCCGCGTGGTGCCCTGTCAGTATGTATTTATAACCAGCTATTTGAGAGAAGTTTGAATGTTTATTAAAACAGAGAGAGAACAAACTTTCCTTCATGCCTGTTTAGAGATAAATGTCAACGTAAAATTTCCTTACTGGATTAACTCCATTCATTTGGCCTTCATTTCTGTCATTACCTTGTGGCTTTTATTTCTGGTCTGGATCTGGGTCTCGGCTTACATTGTACCTGAAGAGAATAAAAAATGTCCTTGACCAACTACAGACAGACATGTTGTCAACTGTTTTGTCTCCACCCACACTAAATTCTCACTGGCCAGCAGTACCTATGATTTAACTGTGATAAAACCTCAAATATATTTGGCTCTCATTGTGTCACGTCGCACAGCAGTTGCTCGGTCAGTGTGGACAGGCAAATTGCTTGTTGCTGGAAACTTGTCTCATTCTGTCTGGTTAGCAAAGGTGTAAAGCTGCAGTCATTCTGATATAAACAAAATATTTTGTTTGAAAATGCCATTGTAGCAAATATTGGAACAGTGCCGAAGTTTCTGGCACAGATATTCTCAGGAGAACCTATCAAAAGAAGGTAAATGCACAATGCATTCCCACGATCCCCATCTCCAACTGTAGAGATAGTGATAATAATAATAAGTATATATTTATATGCTTATTATTATATGCTATATATATATTCCTGCCGGCTGAGGTGTGGACTATTGCACTCCTATTAAAAATGATCACTCCACGGTGTTCTCAACGAAAAACACACGAGCACACACTGGGCCTGACAAGACCAGGCTGACGCTGGCAATATTCCCATTTTAGGCCCATAAAAGAGCCCTGCAATGGGGACAGTTTCAGTACAGCTGTTCCTGAGGACATTACAGCTGTTCACCTTGGGCTGTCAGGACAATTTCAGTTCCTTGGCAACTCAAACATGAGCAGTGGGGACCGCAGGATTGAAATTTTGCCTCATTTCTGAGAAGGGAAGGAACAAAATGAGAGGAGCTAGAAAGAAACTGTACAGACATACAGTATGGAAATTTATTCAGAGATGCTGTATAAAATTAAAATGAATATAAAATGAAAGACTGAGAACTTCATTAAAATTACAATTTAATTAATGATATTTAAATGCATTCTTTAAATTATTTAAATAAAGTTATTTAAATGTATTTACAAAATAAGTGTAAGAAAGAGAAAGAACTGTGCAGAGTACAGATGAAAATGTACAGACATTTAAAATTAAAGACTGAGAACTTAATTAAAATGTAAATTTAATTAATGAAAATTAAATGTAGCCTACTCGTTTAAATTATTTACATTAATAATTTAAATAATTATGAAAAGAAAAATCAATGGCAGAGTACAGACTACGGCAACGTTCACACTGTCAGTTTTTGGGATTGACAACCACATTTTTTTAAGGGTGTGAGTCTCGAAATGTCCTGTTCACACAGCAAGCTTACAGTTGCATTTGGAATTCTGACTGTATGAACATGCAACCGGAGTCAAGCCTGTATTCCTTACCAGTAACCATAGCAACAGTGACCAAAGTAAAATCAAAGACGGCGACATCCATTAAACTGAAATTCTTATCACTTTCTCACATGACAAGAGTCCAATCGAGAAGCGAGTTATTTCGTCAAGTCTTCATTAACTGACAGCAGCTTTTAAATTTTGGTAGAGAGTGGAGCATTTTAGTCAAAATTGACAGGTGTTATGTGTTGGTTTCTGTTTAGTTCCTGTCTGGCCTTATTTGGTATTTCCTGTTCTCGTTTTGTTAATTATTGCTCATTTAGATCACCTGTTTTGTATTAATCATCTTGTTTACTCCTTTGTTTCCCGGTCTTTATAAGCTTTCTTTCTCTTCTTTGTCCTAAATTGATGTTGTTTTAATGGATATACGTGTGTTAATGTTTATTAAAGACTCCTTTCGTCAGCTCCTTCGTCGTGTGCCTATTTCTATGACCACGTCCCATGACATAATCCAGGACCGAAACCGAGAATGGAGATCGCGGCGCACTTTGCCATCCTGGCCCGCCGAGATCTCCCGCTTTTGTAGTTTGCAAGAGAGTGCAGCGGGCTCGCTGTGTGGACGGGGCTAGATGTCGCAACACTCAACTCTCTGTTCTGGATCGGGACCAACTACCATCTCCCGGTGGGCCTCCCAGATGCCACCGGACTCAGCTGGAGGAAAGGGATCTTCCGGTGTCTGGAGAGTGTCCACCCCCGATCCAGAACCAGCCCGCCGGCGAAGTCAATGTCGCCGCCGTCCGCAACTCCGAAAACATGCCCGCTGGCATCCATGGCTCACTCAAGCCTGCCGTTTGCGGGGATGTCAAGCCTGTCGGCACCTGCTCCAGCGCTCATGGATATGGTGCTACCCCCCCCGGAGTTCCCTTTCGAAAGCTACAATCGATGCTGCGCTGCTCAGTGCATTGGGAAACGTCTTTAGTCGTGACCAGCTGTGAATATTGTGTGTAACACGTCGATAGAATTGACCCGGAGGTAATGTAGCCTCGGTCGATGACGTCATTGGCGCGCACCCGCAACACGAGGTTATAAATAGATGAGCCACAGGTGCATCATCAGGTCTTTTGTCTTCAGACCATTCTGTGCATGTGCGCGTCGGAAAAAACATCCTGGCAGGTTTGCAAATCTTTTTCTCTCACGTTACAACAAAGAGTTTAAAAAGTAAAAGAAGAGAAATGAGCCAACAAATCAGTAAGCGTTGTGTTCCTCCATGCTCCCGTCCCATGTCTGAGCTGGATACACACGATTACTGTTTTGTTTGTTTGGGGGAAGAGCACGCAGTTCTGGCTATAGAGAAAGGCGGGTGCGAGCATTGTGACCAGCTCACAGTTAAGATGCTTCGCTCCTGTCTGAACTATTTCCAATCCTCACCCGCATTACCATCGTGGGGCTCTCGTATGGATCTGCATGACGAGCAAGAGACGGGTCCGTCCCTTTCGCTTGCTGCGTCACCAGATCCTAACATCCCTTGTCGTGATCTCGAAGCGCGCTCCGGTGCTTCTTCGGTTCAGGAGGGGGATGATATATCTCTTGGTTCTTCAGATCACGAGCAGCCAGCCTCTGAGCATTTCTCTCGCAAAAAGAAATCTGTCTGGGAATTGCTAGAGGTGGTTACTCGCGCGGTGGCCATGTTACAGCTTGACTGGCCACGTAACCAAGAGACCCCCAAACGTAGTAAGCTAGAGGATATGGGTAAAGCTTTCCAAGCTGCAGGTCAGGCTGGTGCTGCGCTGCACACTATGGCACTGTTACAGGCATACCAGCCTGACCTGTTGAAGGATTTGAGTATGGGCAGTACCATCGACGAGGAAGCGTTCTCTGATCTTCATTGAGCCACAGATCTGTCTCTCCGTGCGACCAAGCAAACGGCCCGTGCCATCGGCCGTTCAATGAGTGCTTTAGTCAGCACAGAGAGGCACCTGTGGCTGAATCTGACAGGTATTAAAGAGAAAGATTGTTTGTTTCTGTTAGACTCCCCTGTTTCTCCCTCTGGTTTGTTTGGCGACTCCGTGAACACTGTAGTGGCCAGATTTAAAGAGGTGAAGAAACACGAAGAAGCATTCGTTCAGTTCCTTCCTCGCCGCACTCAAGGGGAGGGGGCGTCTGCCACCCAGCCCCGCGCCGGTCCTTCAAAAGCTAGGGAGGTTAAAAAGCAGAGCGTGGCGGAGCGTGCTCCCCCTCGTAGAGACTGGGGACAGGCTCGCCGCGCTCAGCAACCTCCCAAGCCAGACCTCAGGACTATTATAAACAAGAAGCGAAAGTCTTGATTGTCTGGCGCCCAATCTGGTGGGGGTAGTCCCCCACGGGATGGGGCGCATTCAAGATCTCTTCGCCCCTTCCCGCGACCCTCACAAAACCACTCCATCCCCGCCACCTCTCATGCTGCGGTTTCCAGCGAAATGTTAGATGTTCCGTTGTTTCCGGCTGTCATTCCGGACGAGGAACATCTAACATCCCCTCAAAAGGAAGTATTAAAATTAATACCACTCTCAGAGAGTCTGGCAGCGTGGAAACTTCTGCCAGGCATTTCTGCGTGGGTATTTAGCACAGTGCAGATAGGATACAGAATCCAATTTTTTCGTCGTCCTCCACGTTTCAACGGTGTGGTTTTCACTTCCGTGAAACCGGAGCTGATGCACGTCCTGTCACAAGAGCTGCAAGCTCTTCTGAAGAAAGAGGCCATAGAACATGTTCCTCTTTCAGAGAGAGAGTCGGGCTATTACAGCAGATACTTCCTGGTTCCCAAAAAGGATGGGGGGGTGCGTCCAATCTTGGATCTTCGAGGCTTAAACCGTGCAGTCAAAGCGCTCAAGTTCAAGATGTTAACCGTCAAGACGGTCGTGACGCAAATTCAACATCACGATTGGTTCGTCATGATCGATCTGAAGGACACATATTTTCACATAGAAATATTGCCACAACACCGGAAATTCCTGAGGTTCGCGTTCGGGGGCGAAGCGTACCAATTTCGGGTTCTTCCATTCGGCCAAGCCTTGTCACCCCGCAACATACACAAAATGCATGGATGCAGCACTGGCTCCATTACGACTCCAGGGCATTCGCATTTTGAATTACATCGACGATTGGTTAATATTAGCACAATCGCGAGAGATGGCGCTCCAACACAGAGACATCGTTTTAGCTCATCTAGTTTCTCTAGGGTTGAGACTCAACACCAAGAAAAGTGTTCTTTCTCCTGCCCAGAGAAAGACTTATCTCAGGATCGTTTGGGATTCGATCACGATGCGGGCACAACTATCTCCCGCTCGTATCGAGATCATTCGGCAGACCATGAGCAAAGTCAGGCTAGGCCAAGATCGCACTGTTCGTCAGTACCAAAAGATGTTAGGTTACATGGCTTCAGCATCCATGGTGATTCCTCTGGGGCTGTTGCACATGAGACCGTTTCAGTTGTGGCTGAAAGCCAGAGGATTTCATCCAAGAGCCAATCCTCAAAGGCAAATAAAAGTGACGCGCCGTGGGCTTCGTACACTATCTCTGTGGCTCAGACCCTCGCCTTGGGTCCCACTCTAGGGGCGCCGTGTTGTTGCAGACTGCTAACGACGGACGCCTCCCTGATGGGCTGGGGAGCGGTCTTAGATGGCCGTCCAGCTCAAGGGGAATGGGAGGGCCATCAGCTCGATTGGCACATCAATTGCCTCGAGCTGATGGCCGTATTTCTGGCTCTGAAATATTTTCTCCATCAATTGAGGGGCTGTCATGTCCTAGTGCGGGTGGACAACACAGCAGCAGTCTCTTATATAAATCACCAGGGAGGTCTGCGCTCACGCAATCTGAACAGATTTTTCTCTGGGCCCAGGACAAGTTCCTGTCACTCAGGGCAGTATACATTCCAGGGCATTTGAATGTGGGAGCAGATTTACTGTCCAGGCAGACACTACCGACGGGGGAATGGAAACTCCACCCGGAAGTAGTGAAACAGATTTGGACCACATTTTACAAAGCGGAGGTGGACCTCTTCGCCTCACTACAGACAGCGCAATTTCCCCACTACTTCTCTCTGAGTCACCCAGCTCCACTGGGTCTGGATGCGATGGCGCACACATGGCCCAAGATGCGCCTGTATGCATTTCCTCCAGTTTCTCTGCTCCCGGGAGTTCTAGCCAGAGTTCGCCAACAAGGGTCTTGCCTCTTGCTGATAGTGCCACGTTGGCCGAACAGAGTGTGGTTCTCGGAGATAATATCTCTCCTCGACGGCTCGCCGTGGGCGATTCCGGAGAGGAGGGACCTTCTGTCTCAGGCGGAGGGCACGATATTCCATCCCAGGCCCGACCTGTGGAATCTTCACGTTTGGCCCCTGATGGGAACCAACTTAGGTACACTGGGCTTTCGCCTGCCGTTATTGAGACCATTCTGAGTGCTAGAGCTTCCTCCACTAGACAAAGTTATGCCAATAAATGGGGTGTTTTTGAAAGGTGGTGTGTTTTACACAATGTAGATCAAGGCAACTGCCAGGTTGCTTCAGTTCTGGACTTCATGCAGGAGAAATTATCAACAGGCACATGCCCTGCTACTCTTAAGGTTTATGTGGCCGCTCTTTCGGCTTGCCACGCCTTGGTAGACGGGGCGCCACTCGGGAGACATCCTCTGCTCTCTCGCTTACTTCGGGGGGAGTAAAAACCAAGATCCCTTCATGGGACTTAGCCACAGTTCTCGAGGGTCTGGTTGAAACTCCCTTTGAACCTATAGAATCAGCGTCTGATAAACTTCTGACTCTAAAAATGGTTTTTCTCATGGCAATAACTTCCTTGAAGAGAATTGGGGATATGCAGGCTCTGTCTATCTCTCCATCCTGCTTAGACTTTGCCCCAGGTATGGTGAAAGTGATTTTGCATCCACATCCTGATTACCTGCCTAAGGTTCCATTTTCGGCTGTACATCCGGTCATTCTAGAGGCCTTCTGCCCTCCATCGTTCACAACGCCGGAGCAGGAGAAATCTCATAGACTGTGTCCAGTCTGTGCTCTTCAGGCTTACATCCACCGCACTAGCCAGTGGCGTAAGTCAGAGCAACTGTTCATCTGTTATGGTGGTAGTAACAGAGGAGCAGCTGCCACCAAGCAGACCATGTCTCTTTGGGTCAGGGATGCTATTGCTCTTGCTTATGAGGCGCGCGGTCAAGCTTCGCCTATAGGTCTTAGGGCTCACTCCACCAGGGGGGTCGCCTCCTCTAGTGCTTTGGCAAGGGGTGCCCCCTTACAACAGGTTTGTGATGCGGCAGGTTGGTCCTCTCCGCACACATTCATAAGATTTTATAGTTTGGATGTTCATGCCACTCTGGGCTCTCGTCCTTGAGTCAACGTCACAAGCTAATGTCTGAGGCCTTCTTGCGTTCTTGTGGGCACACCTGCACAACCGTGGGGTCCAGACATTTCCAAGTATGGCGGCGTGGGTATTCTCGTTCCCAATGCGCTGAGCAGCGCAGCATCGATTGTAGCTTTCGAAAGGGAACGTTTCCGGTTACTTGACTGTAACCTTTTTCCCTGAGAAAGCGGAACGAGATGCTGCGCTGCTTTGCCGTGCTGAAGATGTCCCAGGACTGCTCTTCAGACAAAATATCCTGATGATGCACCTTTGGCTCATCTATTTATAGCCTCGTGTTGCGGGTGCGCGCCGATGACGTCATCGACCGAGGCTATATTACCTCCGGGTCAATTCTATCGACGTGTTACACACAATATTCACAGCTGGTCACGACTAAAGACGTTTCCCAATGCGCTGAGCAGCACAGCATCTCGTTCCGCTTTCTCAGGGAACAAGGTTACAGTCAAGTAACCGGAAACGTTCTCTGTGCCTATCCTCACCCCAGAGTCTCCCTCGTCTCCGCTGGTCCAGTCCAGCCTTTTTCCATCTTCTGAGTCTCCTTCGCCTCCGCTGGTTCTGTCCAGCCTTTCTCCGTCTCCTGAGTCTCCTTCGCCTCCGCTGGTTCCATCCAGCCCTCTGTCTCCTGAGTTCCCCAAGGTGGCCAGCTCCGCTCTTCGCAAGCGCCCTCCAGAGCCCGCTCCTCGCAAGCGCCCTCAAGTGCCCGCTCCTCCAGAGTGCCCCCCTGAATTCCTAAGACACCCCAAGAAAATTTTGGGGGAGGGGCCATATAGCCATGGCCATAGTGGCCGGGCCGAAGGCCAAGGCCCATGGAGCCTGATCCGCCATGGCTCCCCGTTTCTCCTGATTTGCCCTGGAGTCCTCCCCAGTGTCCCTGTCCTGCACCGGCCTCCAGGTCGCCCACCCCCCCACCATGGTGGAACTGTTACGGTGCGGGACGTGCCTTCCGGGAGGGGAGAGTAACTGTTACGTGTTGGTTTCTGTTTAGTTCCTGTCTGGCCTTATTTGGTATTTCCTGTTCTCATTTTGTTTATCATCGCTCATTTAGATAACCTGTTTTGTATTAATCATCTTGTTTGCTCCTTTGTTTTCTGGTCTTTTTTTTAAGAAACAGGAGCGGCTCCGGTGGAAAACTGACGGGATCTAAAACGTTAAGGTGACACGCAGCTGTAAGTTACTGTAGGTTAACGAAAACACACATGAAAACACTTAACACATGGTAGACGTGTGTTTGTGCGAAAGAGCTGCTTTCTCCTGTATGACATGACAGACAACTAGTAGTCCTTTCCTGTTCCGTTCACACAGTGCATGTGTTCCGAGAATGCGGTTGTGAGTCTTGAAAATTTAGACCACGTTCACACAGCAGCAGAATACAGTTGTCAGTCCTGTATTTGAGTCCTTAATATGGTTACTTTCACTCACATTTTGGTTATTTACAGGCATGGCAACTGCATTCTGAACTCCCACCTGAAAATTTTCAGGACTCACAACCACATTCTTGGAACACATGCGCTGTGTGACAAATACAGGATTGACAGACGTAAAATTTTATATCTATAACATGGCACATTTCTTGGTATATTCAACTAAGTCCCGGATGACCTGAATTGTGAATGACGTGATGAATTACATCATGATAGTTCTGATTGCTTGATGGCATCATACGAATCTACACAGTCCAAAGGCTGCAGACATGAAAAACTAAAATATCATGTAGGTTAAACGTACCTATTAAGCTCACCAAAATCTACAATGAGACATGTTTAGTGCACAAGATATTGGTTTAGGCACAAAAGGTTATGCTAAAATAAAATATTAATCTCTCGCATAACAATATATAATTTTATTTTAAATTACAAAAGAATTTTGATTAAGATATACATCATTAAAGGCAAAAAGTCTGGCTGTGCCTAATGGGTACATTTGTGCACCCTTTAAGCACACCCCTGTTCCCATTAAGCTCACATCGTTTTAAAATAAAATCTTGTTTATTTTAAAAAACGTTTTTTAAAGATTAATTGAAAAGTTTTATTTGGTACAAAGTAAATAAAAAAAAAAAAAAAACACTAAAATCATGCAACAGGGCATTCGATTTGATCAGTTCTATATTCATAGTGAAGTGTCATTTAAGCACACTGCAACATCAAGACTAGTCCACATTCAGCTAAATAACAAATATTCTAAAATTAAATAAAACACAAATAAAACATTTAATTCATGAGGATAAACACAGAAACAAGTCAAGTCACCTTTATTTATATAGCACTTTTAACAATACAGATTGTGTCAAAGTACTTAACGGTATCAAATTGGAGGATAGAGTTTCAGTAATGTATAATAATAAGATTAAACACTCAATTTTCAGTTAAAGGCATTTCATTATTGAATTCAGTGATGTCATTGTCTAGCTCAGTTTAGTTTAAATAGTATCTGTGAAATCAAATTGACGATAATCACTAGAAATTAAGTGTCCCCCAACTGAGCAAGCCAGAGGCGACAGTGGCAAGGAACCAAAACTCCCTCTATGACAGAATGGAGAAAAAAAACCTTGGGAGAAACCAGGCTCAGTCGGGGGGCCAGTTCTCCTCTGGCCAGGATATTATTGTTCATTTATTGTTTAATTATTGATTTAATTAAAATTTTAAATGTATAAATGTATTATTTCTATTTTTATATTGTTGCAATTTCTAACAACAATAGTAATATGTGCTGTAGTTAGGTATTTTATAATATTTCTAGTTATTGTTTTATTTTTAGTTTTATTGTATTTTTAGTCGAGGTCTTCACTGGGGATATATCCCCGGGGCTAATCCAGGTGTCTGGCCTCCGCCAACGGTCAAGGACGCAGACATCATCTCCTGGCGCCGATCCACCATCTGATCCGGACATGGACAGAGAAACAGAATAAGAAAGAAACAGACAAATTTTAGTGTAGATGCCATTCTTCTTACGATGTAATGAGTAAATTGTGTGTTATGAGGAGTGTTCCCAGTTCCGATTGATCTAATTAATGCAGCCTAACAATCCTTTAACGGATTTGAATAATAGAAGTGTAGTAGTTGCATGTGTAAGCCAGGTTAAAGAAATGTGTCTTTAATCTAGATTTAAACTGACAGGGTGTGTCTGACTCCCGAACATTGTTAGGTAGATTGTTCCAGAGTTTGGGTGCTAAATAGGAAAAGGATCTGACACCCGCAGTCGATTTTGATGTTCTAGCTATTATCAAACGGCCAGAGTTTTGAGAACGCAGCAGACGTGGAGGACTATAATGTAATAAGAGCTCACTCAAGTACTGAGGAGCTAAGCCATTCAGGGCATTATAAGTAATTAACAAGATTTTAAAATCTATACGATGTTTGATAGGAAGCCAGTGCAGTGCTGACAGAACTGGGCTAATATGGTCATACTTCCAGGTTCTAGTAAGGACTCTAGCTGCTGCATTTTGGACCAACTGTAGTTTGTTGATCAAGCGTGCAGAACAACCACCCAGTAAAGCATTACAATAGTCTAACCTTGAGGTCACAAATGCATGAATTAGCATTTCTGCATTTGACGTTGAGAGCATAGGTCGCAATTTAGATATGTCTTTGAGATGGAAAAATGCAGTTTTACAGATGCTAGAAACGTGGCTTTCAAATGAAAGATTGCTATCAAACAGCACACCTAGGTTCCTAACTGATGAAGAAGAATTGACAGGGCAGCCGTCAAGTGTTAGATAGTGTTCTAGGTTATTACATGTGGGGTTTTTAGGTCCGATAATTAACAGCTGTTTTTTTCAGAATTTAGCAGTAAGAAGTTACTTGTCATGTACATGCATACACCATTCATTTACACGCACGGACTCATTATAGCGATGCACACACTACATGTGAAAAAGTCTTACTCAGACTGCTCCCAAAGTCTCATCAAAAATCATCCCAATTGACTCTTGTGCTGTTTACTCCTCCTTCACCATGTTTTTGTTTGTTTCGTTTATTATTTTATGCAATCCAAAACACCACTCTCCGTATCTCTCCATTCAAATTCTCCCTCCCTGCTCTCCCGGAAATCAGCCATCATTTGTCGACGGAGCGCAAGAAATTACCGTAATAAGCCATATATTGCCGAAATGTGCATGTTGTCTGCTGTCAGGAGCAATTATGAATTATTGTGATGTTGCAAACGGTCGAAGAGTTATGGTAACATGAGTACAGCTTGGTTTATTGTGTCGTCGCCAACACAGCCGGTCTTAAAGGGTTAATAGAATGCTGTAGTCGATAGTGTCGAACGCAGCGCTAAGATCCAGTAGAACTAATAAAGAGATACAACCACGATCAGATGATAGAAGCAGGTCATTTGTAACTCTAATGAGAGCAGTCTGAGTACTGTGATACGGTCTAAATCCTAACTGGAATTCCTCACAAATCCTTTTTTTTGTAAAGAAGGAATATAATTGTGAGGATACTACCTTTTCTAGTATCTTTGACAGAAAAGGGAGATTTGAGATCGGTCTGTAATTAACTAGATCATTGGTGTCAGGTTGTGTTTTTTTAATGAGAGGCTTAATAACAGCCAGTTTGAAGGTTTTGGGGACATATCCTAATGACAATGTTTTTTGTTTTTGTTTTTTGACGTATTGTCAAGTATGGTGACCCATACTCGAAATTGGTGCTCTGCGTTTAACCCATCCAAGTGCACACACACAGCAGTGAGTAGTGAACAAATGCACACACACACACACACACACACCGTGAACACACACCCGGAGCAGTGGGCAGCCAGTTGGGGGTTCGGTGCCTTGCTCAAGGGCACCTCAGTCGTGGTATTGGGTGGAGAGAGCGCTGTACATTCACTCCCCCCACCTACAATCCCTGCCGGCCGGGGACTCGAACCCGCAACCTTTCGATTACGAGTCCGACTCTCTAACCATTAGGCCACGAGTTCCCACAATAATGAATTAATAGTAGCCAAAAGAGGATCTATGACTTCTGGAAGTAGCTCTTTTAGTAGTTTAGATGGAATAGGGTCTAACATACATGTTGTTGCTTTAGATGATTTAACAAGTTTATACAATTCTTCCTCTCCTATAGTAGAGAATGAGTGGAATTGTTCCTCAGGGGATCTATAGTGCATCTGATGCTATACTGTAGCTGACGGCTGTATGGTTACAATTTTATCTCTGATAGTATCGATCTTGGAAGTAAAGTAGTTAATAAAATCATTACTGCTGTGCTCTTGGGAAATGCCAACTTTATTTTTTACATTTTATTGGTACTTTATTTTTCGTTAATTTAGTGACTGTATTGAATAAATACCGGGGGTTATGTTTGTTTTCTTCTAGAAGAGACGAAAAGTAATCCGATCTAGCAGTTTTTCAAGCTTTTCTGTAGGATAGGGTACTTTCCTGCCAAGCTATACGAAACACCTCTAGTCTTGTTTTCCTCCATCTGCACTCCATTTTACGGGCTGCTCTCTTTAGGGTGCGAGTGTGCTCATTATACCACGGAGTCAGACTGTTTTCTTTGATCTTCCTTAAGTGTAAAGGAGCAACTGTATCTAAAGTGCAAGAAAAGAGAGAGTCCATACTTTCTGTTACATCATCAAGTTTTTCTGTGCTGTTGGATATGCTGAGGAATTGAGATAAATCAGGAAGATTACTTACAAAGCAGTCTTTTGTGGTAGAAGTGATGGTTCTACCATTCTTGTAACAAGGAGTAGACTTTACAGTTTTAGCTATATGGAGTTTACACAAGACTAGATAATGATCTGTGATACCATCGCTTTGCTGCAGAATTTCAACACCACTAACATCAATTCCATGTGACAATATTAAATCCAGAGTATGATTTCGACAATGAGTAGGTCCTGAAACGTGTTGTCTAACCCCAATAGAGTTGAGAATGTCTATGAATGCTGATCCTAATGCATCTTTTTTCGCCAACAATTGAGACTTTATCTGCAGCCAGTACTAACTCAGATAGAAAATCAGCAAATTCTTTAATAAAGTCTGTATGGTGGCCTGTATACAGTAGCCAGTACAAACATCATAGGGGATTTATCAATAACACGTGTTTCTCTAGATAATATTATACACAGCACCATAACTTCAAACGAGTTATACTTAAAGCCTGCCCTCTGAGAAATACAGAGAATATTGCTAGAAATTGTAGCAACACCTCCCCCTTTATCTTTTGGACGTGGCTCATTTTTATAGCAGTAATCTTTGGGGGTAGACTCAAATAAAGTAATGTATTCATCTGGTTTTAGCCATGTTTCTGTCAAACAGAGCAAATCTAGCTTATGATCATTGATCAAATCGTTTACAAAAAGTGATTTTGTAGAAAGGGACCCGATATTCAGTAAGACAAGTTTTATCAGTTGTTTCTCTGTATTGTAAACATTTTTTTATTTGTTGGACATCAATTCAGTTGTTACTCTTAATTTGGTTAGGATGTTTTCTGTATTTTCTAGTTCGAGGAACATACACCGTCTCTATATTGTGATATCTAGGAGTCTCTATGTGCTGAGAATTAACTGACTTCTGTGACGTGAGGCGGCTAGCAGGCGGTCGGTTTAGCCAGTCTGTCTGCTTCCTGACCTGGGTCGCAGTTAGTCAAGTACTAACTCTAAGACTATGTGCCATATTTCTAGAGAGAAGAGCGGCACCACCCTAGGAGGGATGAACACCATCTCTTTTCAACAGGTCAGGTCTGCCCCAAAAACTCGTCCAACTGTCTATAAAGTCTGTTATTCTGCGGGCACCACTTAGACATCCAGCTATTTAGTGACAGCAGTCTGCTGTCCATCATTAGCGCCGACGTGGATAACAATCTTACTGAATTTACATTTAGCATTAGCCAGCACTATTAAATTTGCCAAGATGTCAGGCACTCTGGCTCCCGGTAAACATTGGACTATGGTGGCTGGTCTCTCTATTTTCACATTCCATACAATAGAATCGACAATAACTAGAACACTTTCATCAGGTTTCTCAGTGGGTGCGTCACTGAGTGAGGAGAACCTGTTTGATGTTTTGATCGGAACGGAAGAGCGGTGTTTTGACCCATAGGCCGCCTTACAGTCCCCCAGTTGCCCTGCTGCATGGGCTCTAATGCCTGAAACAAACAATGTACCAAGGCCGTATCTATAACCCTCACATTCTTACTTTCCTCAACTAAAGTCTGGATGCGTGTCTCTAGTTCTAAAATTTTCTCTGTCAGCCTAACTATTTCCCTGCATTTATCAAATGTGAATCCCTCGACGCCGACAGAGATAGATAAACTGTACATGTGGCAATCAGTGCAAACAACAATAGCAGGAGTAGAAGCCATTACTCACCGTGATTGATGAATGATACCAACTTAACTTACCACTTACCACTGTTGTTTAATGAACTTGTGAAAAACGGAGCGAGAGAGAAATAAAAACGGAGCAAGAAAAAAGAAAACTATAATAGGCGCGAATAGAAACATGAGTGGAACCGCAAGTAACAAGCTAGCCGGCTAACGAATGCTAACGTGCTGCACTCGCGGTTTTAAAAGCGAACGATCAAATTAGTTAGATTAGTTTGATGGATAATACCAGAAATATGGTGGGAATTTAGTTATATATTATCACTTTAAACAACAGAAAGTGAAAGTAAGGTAAAGATTCAATAAAAAAGTGGCGCTACAGTCACAAACCTCTCAGCAGCACAACAGACAGGAACAGACTGAAGCAACCAATCAGGCAGGAACAATCAGAGCTGTGCACATTTCTGTGTGAGTTTGTTGTGATTGGAAGGAATTTAAAATGTGCTAGTGTGTGATCCTCAGTCATTTAGTGTATGATTGCCAGTTTTCCTTTGTGACTATTTACAAAGTCGTTAAGTGTATGATGCCTGGTGTTTTAAATATCTGTTCTCATTTTAATAGTTGTGTAGTGTATTCCAGCCTTTAGTAGCTTTTTTCCTGGACAGATGTGACTGGTTTCTGATGGATGACATGCCTCTTTCATCTTTGGCCATAAACTATAGTTATGTCTCGATTTTGTCATCTTAAAGCTGTTAAAATAAGTTATTAGACATTTTTATAAAGATTAATTTAAAGATTAATGACAACCACAAGTTACTATTTAAAGTCTGTTTATGAAGTATTTACATAGATGGTTAAGTGGAAGAGCTTAAAGAGAGCACACTGAGATTAATTGGAGCAGCAACAATTTTTAATACATTTCATGTAATATTTATTAAAATGACTAGATTGTGTTAAATAAATAATCTAGTTCATGTATTAAGATCGCCTTAAAATAATATGAAAACTTTAAAAATTACAGCACTGTAAAACCACAGACCAGCAATAAACTGTCAATTTATAATATTATGGATGTAATTAAAGTAAAAGCCAGTAATGCCTGTGAAGTAATATATATCAGCTAACTGTGTTCTGTAGCATCTGCGCTATGATGCTAAAACTATCTTTTGGATCTAATGTAATTATTACCCACATCCAAGTTCCAGGTTATAATATGCAAAAGTCTGAACATTAATCTCTTAATTTTACAGTAAGTAGTGAAACTTACCCAAAATAAAGGCTTAAACATAAAAAATGCACATTTAAAGGGCTCCTCTTTTAGTGAAAGTTTTAGACAGCTTTCAATATGGCCGCCAGACAGTATGGACACATGGAGACACATATCTCAGTGTGAAATGATCAGATTGACTTGAAATTATAGGGGGTATATAGTAACAAACACATCAATTGGTTAAGATATTAAGTAGGATAATACATTATTATTTTGTTTATAATCTGAGCTCAAAAATGAAAGTATCATTTTTACTTTCAGTTTACAGACCAACTCAATTAAAAGTTTGGGATCATCTCACTTTTCCTATTTTCTGGTCAAATCCGCTCTGCTTGGAGAGCTGAGTGGCGTTTGGACTGAAGTCTGATCACTTGTGCTCTATAATGTGGGATTATCTCTATACGTACCTTGGTGGCCATATGCTGAACATCTGGAAGCTCGTACCATAGCACAGCACTATGGTCTGACAGAAAACCAATCAGAAATGGCAGACAGATGTTTTTCATTTCATCAATGAGAACTCATCCAAGCATACATACAGCTGTTGTATCCAAAGAACAAACTTTAGTACAAACATATGTTTACTTGGGTAAGGAAGAACTACTTTTACTTTTAATACTACTTATTGGAGTTGTTGTATGTATCATCATCATTTAATAGAACAGGTCACATAAAAATGAAAATGCAGTCATCATTTACTCACCCTCATGTCATTCAAGACTGGAAAGGCTTTCTTTCTACAATGAAAACAAAATGAATGAAATCTATAGCACATGAGCCATATATGGACTATGTTTGTGATGCTTTAATTATGCTTTTACACTCTATTTTAAGATTGAAAGTATCAGATAAAAAGCAACCAGTACATTATTCGCAAAAGAAACAGTCATACAGTACAGATTGGAAAGACATGAGGGCGAGTAAATGATGACACAATTTTTCATTTTCAATTGTATTGTTTTTTTAAGTTGTAATTGCCTGAAATCATTAAGAGTGCAATTGAAATGTGCTCATTGTACTGCCTTTAGCATATCATTATTAAAATAGAGTGCAAGAAAGACAAAACAATTCCAGAGAATGTCAAGATACATCACAAAGTGAAGTCATGTCCATCTGAAGGCAATAATTAAAGTGAGAGAGAAGCTCAGTTTCTGTGTGAAACACAGGGGAAATGTCTCGAACACATGCTAATGGAGCCGGCATATCTTTGAACTTATCTCTCTCCCACATACTGAGAACAAAAAAAAAAAAAGGAAAGGAAAGTATCTATCTAAGATCCCCTGACCTTACAGTGGGGCATGTTGTCAAATTGGATCCTGTCATTAAATATCATTAAATCACAACCCAGTCTCATTGGAAATTCATGCCTCTAAATACTTTCATGCAGACATATCACCCTGTAGCCCAAGACTGGTTGCCCACTGAAGCTAAGCAGGGTTGAGCCTGGTCAGTACCTGGATGGGAGACCTCCTGGGAAAACTACACTCTAAAAACTGCTGGGTTAAAAACAACCCAATTTGGGTTATTTGGCAACCCAGCGCTGGGTCAAAAAGGGACGAACCCAGCGCTGGGTTATTTTAACCCAACAAGTTGGGTTATGTTGTTTAACCCAGCATGCTGGGTTGCTTTTTATGGTTTAAAATTACTACATTGCTAGGCTAAAATTATCCCAAATTAAACCTACAAATCTTGTTAATTTTAAAATCACACAAAGAATGACTTTCAAAAGGTAAAGATTTATTAAAAACAAGAGAAAACAGTCAAAAAGTAACATGCATGTAAGAAGAAATGCAGAAAAGTATGGCATTAACAGCTACAGAGTTTAGAAATGAAGCATTGAACATTAATTGAATATAACTTCTGATCAAATTTGAATTTTTTGTAAAATTTAATATATTGCATAAAAATATACAAAAACACTATTATACAATAATTGTACAATTAGTTAATAGTTAAGTCCTTTACAAACTATTCTGGCAATGCACGAGCATTCGTGGCCTAATGGTTAGAGAGTCGGACTCGTAATCCAAAGGTTGTGGGTTCGAGTCTCGGGGCGGCAGGGATTGTAGGTGGGGGAGTGAATGTCCAGCGCTCTCTCCACCCTCGATACCACGACTGAGGTGCCCTTGAGCAAGGCACCGAACCCCCAACTGCTCCCCGGGCGCTGCAGCATAAAATGGCTGCCCACTGCTCCAGGTGTGTGTTCACGGTGTGTGTGTGTTCACTGCTGTGTGTGTGCATGTTGGATGGGTTAAATGCAGAGCACCAATTCCGAGTATGGGTCACCATACTTGGCTGAATGTCACTTCACTAACATTACACAAATAAACCACAAGATTAACACTGATATTATAACATTCAACAGATGCATGTGTGTGAAAGAATGTGAGCATGTGTATGAATGACAGCGTGTAAACTCCACTTCTACTAAACAACACATTTAACATTTTTTTACAAATTATACACTTACAGTTTGTTTCATAGTCCATGAATACAGATCATGCATCACTGTCAATTTTCATGATCTCTTTAGCATAATTGATGTAGTCATGAAGAAGCCCCATCAGCACAGCATGTGACATCTTTTACAACATCCAGGGCAGCGTCCTCCTTTCAAACCACTGTTGCATCATTTTGGGGGAAATGTCATTCTCCTCTTTGACCAGCATTCATCCCAGTCACCACCTGTTCTTCATCAGGGGCCTAAAAAGAGAAAAACATTTGAAAAAAGAAAACATTTAATTAAACTATCCATTTTCAGATAGAAGTGCATCCACATCAGTAAGGATAGGTAAATAGTCTGTTTTATAATTTCATCTGCTTTGTGTGGTTGTTTAATGTCTGTCTACCACAGCACTGTAGAATGCTATAGTGGCAGCACTAGTGTGAGGGCATTAAATATTGTTTAAATACATTGCTTTCAGAAAGCTACTTCTTTACTGAAACATTAAAACAGACATGACATTCACATACCTCACAATCTTCCATGCACGTGGAGGGCTGCTCTTTAAAGGGTTAGTTCACAAAAAAATGAAAATGGTCATAATTTATTCTCACCCATGTTGTTCCAGACCCATACAAACTCTGCTAATTTTTGGAACACAAATAAATATATTTAATATTCTCTTAAGTTTTAAATTTAAGTTTTGTTTGGTTTATTCATATATAAATATTTGAATGGATTACTTCAACAATAACTGTATTTATGAAGCTTGAAAATACAGATTATCTAGACTCTCAATGGATTAACAAAAAATTATGTGAGAAAATTAAAAATATATTAATTTGTGTTGTAAAGACAGACAAAAGTCTTATAGTTTAGGAATGACATGAGGGCAAGTAAATTATTTTTTTTTTTGTGAACTATTCCTTTAAGAAAGGAAGACCAAGAATGATGACTCTCCAAATCAGACAACTCCAAAGTTGGTTTGAGTTCTGCAATGAAAAACACAGACATCAATGTTTACATAAAATATGAACACGTAAACACACTGTTGTTGCATCAAAATGTGAAATAAACAGGCAAGAGACAACAGAAACATTTATTTTCTAAAAAATAACTTACATCAATCTCAAAAGAATGATGCTCTCCTATGTCTCTGGCTTTCAACATCTACAAAAAACCAAACAAACATTATTTTACTCTTAGTTTAAAAAAAAAAAAAAATTGTTTTTGATAACATGGGATTATGAAGTTTACTTGCCTTATCTTTCCCTCTCTTCTGAAGAAGCTGAGAATATCGCGTCCTCACACTCGGTGTAGTTAACTCCCGGCGCGCATTAACACACAAGCTCAACAAGTCTGAAATATTACATGCAAAACATTACTTTTAACAATTATCACTTCATCAGCCGCAAAATAATTAAGCTAAACTTTATTACATAACGCCGTTTCTTTTAGGATACTACATTCAGTTTAACCGCGAAAAATAAGAAAACGAATTAACATGTAAATGTGTTAATAACCGTCTATTAACACCTCAAAAGGTGCAGATAATGTAAAATCTTATGTAAATATGACATAAGACACTCACGGACATTATATTAAAAGTATCTCTTCCATTCAGTAAAAAAAAGGCCGTTAAGACCGTATCTGAGGCGAAAACCGCGTCCGCGTATTTTTCAATATAAGTTCTTTTCGGACTATTTCCGCCTTCCATGAAACCTCAAAATGCTATATAAATGTAACCAATTATTATTATTATTATTTCTGCAACCAACACCATTATTGCTTAACTTACTGCATGTTTCACAACAGTTTAAAGTGAAATGTCAGGAGAGTGGTGCTAAAACACACATTCAAAATGTGACCATGGCACGTTTTTAATACGTTGGTACAGACACGTATTCCTGCGTCTTTATTACATTGCTTGAGGTACGTTTTGCAGATGTTAAGAATTCAAAAATCCAGGGAGTATCGCTAAAGGTTAATGCTCTATCATGTTGGAAATATCCCCTACACCAAACCCAACCCTAAACCTACCTGATAGTGCTAACAAATGCAAAAATGATATTTGCAGATGCAACCGTGCTGTTTTCACTTCCTCATGTGGATTTGAGCTGTTTTGTCGACTCGTAGTTTCACAGGGTTCGTACCGGAGCTCTTCATCTCTTAAGTGCAACAACTTATGGCGTGACCTATCTAGCAAACCGACTAAATTAGAAAACTTATGCATATGAAGCAGTATATGTGACAACAACATTCAAAAGTGTTTTCAAATTGTCAGAACATCATATTAAATAAGCAATTTTGTGAAATTAGCCTTTATAAATCAAAACTCTGTACCTGTAAATCATAATTTGTGTGAAAAGTAAAATATGTCTTGAGTTTTACTGCCTCTATTGTTCAATTCAGCTGGAAACTGCAGTGATTTGTACATATAGGTATGTTTTTTTCAGTTTTGCAGAAATGTATATAGAGACACGTATTTCCAATGAGCCTACGTTGCTTTTTTGGTCTGTCCATATCCAAAACTACAGTACTTTAGCAACTGCCTAGCGATGCCCTCATAACCCTCCAGAACATCTTAGAAACCGTCCAATGGCAATCTAACCTCTTTATCTGTAGTCTTGTATACATTGTTTGATTTAATTTTCTTCAAGATCAGGTTTACAACACACGCACAGGCGCCACTCATCATCCAGACTGGATGACCTTGACCTCTGCTCTTGTGTGTGGGTCATGCATACGTGTCGAAAGGAGAAGGGTTATCAATCTTCCAAGGCTATTCCTCGGCCAATCAATCTTCATACACATGGTCATCTGTCCATCCATCTATCCTTCCTTTCAATTACCCTTTCCTGGGATTGGATGGCTGAAATCTCCAGACTTATTACTGATTCTAGCTGCATGTCCATCCTGTCTTCCACATATTTTGCTTTGACAGTTGACCTCCACCATCTACCCCAGACCCCTAATTTGTTATATCGGCATGTGCTCATTATAAACCCCAACTGTAAGGAAAAGTCCACGCTATAGGTATGTAAAAATGTTATTTCTATTTTTCAAGCAAAACCTCTAAAAAGCGCTGTGAAAAGAAGCCGTCCCCTCTGAATGTTTATGCTGTTGTTTTGTTCTGACCCTCACGCTGGATTTGAATTTCTCATCATGTGGTGCGATACAACTGTAGACAGCTTCTCACTCTCTCCTGCATGGCGAATATTTCATTCTGAGTGTCGTTTCTTGCACTTTCTCCAGTTTCAAAGCATCTCTCACTTATAGGAGGCTGTAGGTTTTGTCAGGTGTATTGCTTCAACACGGGTTCCTTGGAAGAGAGAAGTGAAGGCGATCAAGAAATCACTCTAAGCCTCTCCTGTAGATGTGAAAGGAACAAAGTGTGTACCTCACAGGAAAAGTAAAGAACATGATCGTAAGTCAGCTACATTTTACCATTGTGAAATCCGCTGTTTTACCACCAACTTGCCTCAATGGAAAATCCTTTTACTGCACCAGCAAACTCTGAAGAATCCAGAGGACAGCAACACAGAGAAAGTTGTGTCAGAGATTTGTTTCTTTTCAAATATAGTTTTCTAAGTTTGGTGTGAGTTCATAGGCAGAAAAACAGTTCATAGTCACACAATTTTTATAAACAAGAATGTTTGTCTATTCTTGGCAAAAATCGCTGCTGTCTGCCTATCTAGACTACAAGGGGCTGCTCTCTCAGGACGTATTCTTGTGTTTAACAAAAGTTTAAACAATGAAATGGAACAAAATGCAGGTATTGTATAGTTACCTTTTTAAAGAACGTTGGACAACTTTACTGGGTGACAATTAGCCCTGCACTGAAAATAAATTATACTGTATTCTTAAACGTTTTGAGTTGCATCACTGTGTACATTATTGTTTGTGATTTTTGACTGCTTTTCAAATTAAAATATCTAAAACACTTAAAACACATTTACTTTAGAAGCAACACAACACACGATATTAAGACATGTTTTAATAGACTATCTTGAATATAAATGTATTTTGTCTTACTGTAATGGCAGATTTTTTCCCACTTGTTTGTAACTCATTTTTACTTGAACAAGTGAAAAACATCTGTCACAGTAAGATAAAATAAACTTGTATTAAAAACACATTTTCAAAAAGAAACCAAGAAAAAAAAAAAAAACAAGTCTTAAGCATATGCAGCGTTGCTTCTCATATAAATGTAGCTTGTTTCAGTAATTTTAAGAACTGCAAAAGCAAACCAAAACACAATAAAAGTTATGTTTTTTTGCTGTCTAAGACATACACAATGAGACAACTTGCTACGTTTGGGAACAAAGCTTATGAATGAGGTCTGCAAGAGGATTTAACAGTTCACTTGGCTGTTTTTGAACTCATCAATGTGTATTCATGTCTAAAATCATACATCAATGTGTGTGTGTGTGTGTGTGTGTGTGCGCACTGTTGTAATTGATTGCTTTGTCTCTCCCTTTGTACCTCTTGTCCAAATTGGCTGGTAAAATTCACTGGAACGAGACCAAATATCAATCTGGCCTCTTGCTCCTTTTCCCCTCTGATTGGCCCGCGGTCCAGACAGAGAATAACAGGGGGATTGTCTTCACCTGATGATAGAGAAGCGGTTTAGTTTCTCTCAAAAAGTCAGCTTTGTTAAGTTTTGATTTCTAGCAGCACTGCCCTTAAGGAAGGAACTGCTTTTCTTCGCATGAGTGCAAGCAATATTGGGTCTGTTGGTATGATTGATTGATGTGGTTTGACAGTCTGTGATCCAATTTGTTGTCAGTTTGTTTCCTTTTTTCTTGCACGTGGATCAGAAAGACCAAGAATGAAAGCAGAACCAATTTGTCTTCAACACAAATCTGATTCCTCTACATCTGTTCATCAGAATGACCCCCTGCGGATGCCATTTCAAATCTTCCTCTAACAAAAATCAATCAGGATTTTTGGCAGAGGTGTACATATGTAACAAGTTTCACAAATATGTGCTATTAGAGAAATGCATTGCGTCTACATCACTATTCCATTTAACTTTCTTCTGAGCACGCAAAACCACGACCCGGTTTTGACCCAATGTACCGCGTTCTTTTGACTGACTCACTCAAACATCACCTCCTCTCAGCGTTCACAATGCATATTATTCTCCACTGTACTATAGATCTTTCTCTCACAGTCAGTTTGCTGTCAGTCCAGATTCAGTGGACGGGCGTACCAGCTGCTCACCAGGCTGTTGCTCAGATCGGTAGGGAGGAGAGAGACCGACGTTCAGTTCTCTGTGTTTCACCAGTTTGCTAATTGTTCCGATTGCTTTCTGTCACCTAATTATGCTTCTATCAAAGTGATGAATTCTCTCTTTATTCTTTTAATCCCATGCCGTGAATAGAAAAGTCAGGAAATGAACAAAGACTCCTATCCAAGAGAGCAAAACCTCTCAAACTGGAAGAGGTGTCTCGTGTAGAGATGAAACACATTGTTGAGTGATCATGAGGATAAGATGAATGAAAAATAAAGTGGACTGTAGGTTTAGCACTTAGTAGGAGACGCATTAGACATTCTTAAAAAAAAAAAAAATAGAAGGGAAAAAAAGACAATAATCGCTTTTTTCACAAAATATATACTAACAATGCTATTACATAATAATAACAATGTAGCTATCACAAAACAACATCTATGTACTGTTGCTTTAAAAAACAAACCAACATTCCAGGTCTTAACGGATAAAACGTTATAAGCCATGAACCAAACCAGCCATCTAAGAGGTGTATAACAACATTACAAACCTTAATTTGAAATAAAAAAGTATTTGAAAATCAAGAGTTTGTGATTTTAATGAGAGAAAGAACTACAATTTCATGATGCACTAATAATAATAATAATAATAATTCATTACATTTATATAGCGCTTTTCTGCTTTTCTAAGCACTCAAAGCGCTCTACATTGTGAGGGGTGGTGTCTCCTTGTCCACCACCAGTGAGCAGCATCCACCTGGATGATGCGACGGCAGCCATAGTGTGCCAGAACGCCCACCACACACCAGCTTACTGGTGGAGAGGAGACAGTGATGAAGCCAATCAGTGTATGGGGATGATTAGGAGGCCATGATGGTCAGAGACCAATGCGGAAATTTGGCCAGGATGCCGAGGTCACACCTCTACTCTTTTCGAAAGACATCCTGGGATTTTTAAAGACCACAGAGAGTCAGGACCTCGGTTTAACATCTCATCCGAAAGACGGTGCTTTTTTTTTTTTTTGACAGTATAGTGTCCCCGTCACTATACTGGGGCGTTAGGACCCACACAGACCGCAGGGTGAGCACCCCCTGCTGGCCTCACTAACACCTCTTCCAACAGCAACCTAGTTTTCCCAGGAGGTCTCCCATCCAGGTACTGACCAGGCTCAACCCTACTTAGCTTCAGTGGGCAACCAGTCTTGGGCTACAGGGTGATATGGCTGTGGATATGGTTGATATAACTGAATTAAAATCTTTAAGAAACAAAAAACAGTTAGTTTAAAGATGTTGATTATATAGACACTATATATTTTAAATGTATCGGAAAATATGCTTATATATATATATATATATACAGTGATGTGAAAAAGTGTTGGCCCCCTTCCTTATTTTTTATTTCTTTGCATGTTGTCACACTTTAATGTTTCAGATCATGAAACAAATTTGAATATTAATCAAAGATAACACAAGTAAACACAACATGCAGTTTTTAAATCAAGGTTTTTTTTATGAAGGGAAAACAAAATCCAAACCCACAGGCCCTGTGTGAAAAAGTGTTTGAGATCTATCAGTCTGGAAAAGGTTATAAAGCCATTTCTAAAGCTTTGGGACTCCAGCGAACCACAGTGAGAGGCATTATTACAAATGGTGAAAACATGGAACAGTGGTGAACCTTCCAGGAGTGGCTGGCTGACCAAAATTACCCCAAGAGCGCAGCAACGACTCATCCAAGAGGTCACAAAAGACCCCACAACAACATCTAACGAACTGCAGGCCTCACTTGCCTCAGTTAAGGTCAGTGTTCATGACTCCACCATAAGAAAGAGACTGGGCAAAAATGGCCTGCATGGCAGAGTTCCAAAACGAAAACCGCTGCTGAGCAAAAAGAACATAAAGGCTCATCTCAGTTTTTCCAGAAAACATCTTGATGATCCCCAAAACCTTTGGGAAAATACTCTGTGGACTGACGAGACAAAAGTTGAAGTTTTTGGAAGGCGTGTGTCCCATTACATCTGGCGTAAAAGTAACACAGCATTTCAGAAAAAGAACACACCAACAGTAAAATATGGTGGTGGTAGTGTGATGGTCTGGGGCTGTTTTGCTGCTTCAGGACCTGGATAAATGGTGCTGTGATAAAATGGAACCATGAATTCAGCTGTCTACCAAAAAATCCTGAAGGACAATGTCCGGGCCATCTGTTCGTGACCTCAAGCTGAAGCGAACTTGGGTTCTGCAGCAGGACAATAATCCAAAACACACCAGCAAATCCACCTCTGAACGGCTGAAGAAAAACAAAATGAAGACTTTGGAGTGGCCTAGTCAAATTCCTGACCTGAATCCTATTGAGATGCTGTGGCATGACCTTAAAAAGGCAGTTCAAGCTTGAAAACCCTCCAATGTGGCTGAATTACAACAATTCTGCCTAGATGAGTGGGCCAAAATTCCTCCACAGCGCTGTATCAGACTCATTGCAAGTTATCGCAAACGTTTGATTGCAGTTGTTGCTGTTAAGGGTGGCCCAACCAGTTATTAGGTTTAGGGGGCAAGCACTTTTTCACACAGGGCCATATGGGTTTGGATTTTGTTTTCCCTTCATAATAAAAAAACTTCATTCAAAAACTGCATGTTGTGTTTACTTGTATTATCTTTGATTAATATTTAAATTTGTTTGATGATCTTAAACAATAAAGTGTGACAAACATGCAAAAAAAATTTAAATCAGGAAGGAGGCCAACACTTTTTCACACCACTGTATGTATATATATATATATATAGAGAGAGAGAGAGAGAGAGAGAGAGAGAGAGAGAGAGAGAGAGAGAGAGAGATGTGGCAAGTGTATTGCTGTTACACTAGATTATTAAAATTACTATTAATTTGTGGTAGTGATGAACGGGGCCTTTATTTAGAAAATTTAATTAGGAGCGATTGCATGAGTGATGTATGGTCTTGTGGCTACAAGCACAACATGTAAGTGTAATTTTTTTTTTTTTGTTATACAGGTATATTTTTATTTCTTACATGTTGTTTTTGGTTTTCTCCTTTTTATGAATTTGTTAATCTATTCAAAATGTTTAGGAAGTTCTGCCACGCAAGTTATGTCGTGAGTAAGCGCGAGGATGGAGCTGATGCAATACCGGTAGCTCGCTCTCTTTCGCAGGATGTCATGGCGATGAGAGGTGTGTTTTTATCGGCTCTTCAGAAAAAGTGCTTAAATATTGATAATTACTTGTCATTTATGGAATTTCTGTGTGAAATGTGTTTGTTTGTTACCCTTTCTTTATTGAAAGATTAGTAATTCAAGTTATGAATGTTGTAAGAGTATGTTTATTCAGAGTATGAATTTGTGTAACGGCCACCATTACACGTGCATTATGCTACTGACCGCAAACATGAACGAGAGCACGCAAGTCACGTTAATGACACCAGTGCAAGAAGCTGCCATTTTCTCAGCATCTTCAGATGGAAGCAAATGAAAGAAGGTTTATGGTAAGTAAAGATAATAAAGGAAAATAAAGTTAATAAAGGAAATCCTTATTTCAAAACGGCATTTTGTATTTACTCGTGTTATCTTTGTGTAATATTAAAATTTATTTGATCTGAATCATTCAAGTGTGACAAATATGCAAAAAACTAAAAAAACAGGAAGGGGGCAAAACTTTTTCACATATTATTTATTTAGTTATTTATTTATTTGTTTGCTTGTTTGAATAGGCACATGAAATTTCCTCGACCATACAGTAGTAGTGTGAATGCTGAACACACACCACGTGGGAAGAAAAAAAAAATAACTGCAAAAAAATGTTGAGAATTCACCCTAGGTCTCGAATAAGATAAGTTTAGATTCCAAAAACCAGACTGCTGCCAGACAGATGTCCCATTGTTATTGTATATCAATCATTTAACAATTCATGGCAGGAGATACAGCTCATTATAGTGAACATTTTATTTCAAACATTCGTTAGTTCTGTCTCAAGGTCAGCTGATTTAAACAGTAGTTTACACAGTAGGTTTAAACTTCTGTTCATCAGTTGTAAGGTAGGATGTATCATTCACATTCAGCTCAGCCTCGCCTGCCTTTTAAGCTTCAATAGCTTTGTCCCCTTCAGATCTTTTTAATACCCTGCACAGAGGGTCTGATGAAAAGGTCAGGCTAGCTGAATTAGAGGGCCAGCTGTCTTCGGTTAGGGTTTGTTGAGCAATCATTTCCATATCTGGTTAACTTGGTCATTCGTCTCTCAGGTGAATGCCTTGTCAGAGAACGAAAGCTGTAAATCTAGAATGAATTCTCACAGGGACAGGCAAGGCATGCTGGGATACTGTAACCTTGACGATGAAAGGCTACGCATGGAAACAGTGCAATTTTTCTATCATTTATGCCGGTATTAAAAAAAAAAATGTATTTTGAAACCTAGACATTATGTGGTGTAAAAAGTTCCCAAGAAGATCTTTCATCTTTTTGAAAAAAGGTGGAGTGAACTTGAACTGTGGAGTTCCTCCATATCCTCCATCACAACAAAAGCTAACCTTACTTGCCACGCTAACTGACTGACAGGAGTTTACTGCAGCCCAACTGTGAATGTGAACTACCCAGATGATCTCTAAAACAGAACCTTGACAGCTGGATATAAAAGTTCCTCCAAAACAGGTTTAAACTTTACTCTTTTCAAAATAAAGCTAAGACCCTAAAAATGTGTTTTATCTTAAATTGGTTGGTGTTGGTCTTAGGCTAATTTTATGTCTTTTTTTATTTTTAATATCTTTTTTTGCCATTCAAATGTTTTAATGTTTGTTTTAAAGGCTGTATTTGTTTTTGTATTTGTAATTAATAATACTAATAACCTGAAATATTATTGCAATTTAAAATAATGATTTTCTGTTTTAATATACTTTAAAATATAATTTATTCCTGTGATGCAAAGGTAAATTTTCATCATTCATTACTGCAATCTTCCTTCAGAAATCATTATAACATTCTGATTTTTTATAAGTGTTGGAAATAGTTGTTTTGACTAAATGCTGTTCCGATATATATATATTGAACGTGATTTTTTTTTATTCTTTGATGAGTAAAAAGTTAACAGAGAACAGTATTTATTTAGTGCATATATTATTATTATTATTATTATTATTGTTGTTGTCGTTTTATGATACTAATTGTTATATATTGTTATATATAAATTGTTTTATATATACATTATTTCTGGAAATATTTAATAGCTTTTTGGTAGTCAAGATGTCTAAAGATTAACTTTAAAAGATGAACCCATCCTTAAAAATATTCACTGGAGTAAAAAGTGTTAAAACTAGCCCCGGTCTTCCCTATAAACAAGTATATTATTCATTTGAAATATTGCCTTGGTCTTGGCAGCACATTTATGTTATAAATAAGAGTGCTGATGGTCGAAATTGTGTGAATCTTAATGTTCCACCATTAAGGAAGAGCAGGTGTGAGTCTAAAGTTCAATAATGTGATAGTCAAGGTTGAACTGAAGCTTTCAGGGCCTCGCAGGATGTTAAGGCAATTCCCCTGTGACATTCACGCCTTGACTGTTTAACATTTATTTCCAAGCATGCATTTTTGTATGCAGTCCAAAGGGTGGAGATACAGTGATAAATCTTTAGCAAATGCCTCCGAATCCATTCTGGGACCCTGTCAGGCTGACGCAAGAAGGGAAGTAATAAAAAATAAAAAAAATAAAATGAACACAAAATGGTTTAATTGGAGAAAATCTCAGCACTGTGTTTTGAGAGCAGTCTCATGGTCACAATTAGAGTTTTATCTTGTGAAATTCAATGTAGAGGAGAGTGATAGGGCTCTTTTGGGTTCTCCCATTCCAATTAACCATCCAGTTAATAATGCAACCACTTTTTAGATTTCAGTATCTGCATTGCGAATCAGTTTCTGTTGGTTTGGCTTTAATGTTTATCTTAAAATAAGAAAAGTTTGTTTTACAATCATATATATATACAGTATATATTATTATTATTATTATTATTAGGGATGCACGATATTATCGGACTCGGAATTGGCCAATAATTGCTTTAAATATAAATATCGGCATCGGCCTGATATGAAACATTATGCTGATATGTCTTGCTGACGTGCTCAGGGTGTGCTATTGATTAGATTACCTCAGCAGTGTATCTCATTCTTGAAGCAAAGTTTTGTCTGAATGACGATTAGATTGATTGATTTGGATCTCTGCATTTATTCTGTGAAAGCACCTACAGAATGATGCGTTCGAACAGTATTTATTTATTAGGACGTTCGAAACATGCTATTTACACTGTGCAAATAGCATGTTTTTTAGCGATAAATACTATTTACACTAAGTGCAAATAGCAATGGGTGCTATTTACACCAAGTGAATATAGCAGTATTTTTTAACCATATGCTATTTACACTAAGTGCAAATAGCTATAGATTCTATTTACACTGTTATACTACATATTGCAAATAGCAGCAATTATCTACACCTCAGTATTGTAGTACATTATAAAACAGTATGAAATAACGTATTGAGTGTAAATTATAGTTTTAATTCAAATTATTAAATGGATGCCACCTTATTGGGACAATAAAGCCCTCCGTACACCTACTCCATTCTATGTTTTCAACTTTTTTATTATTTCCTTCATTTCTATTGAAAATAAATGCCTTTCCGATGCGATATGAGATTTGAAAAGGGAGAAAAAAGTTTGGCAAAAGGCAGGCTAGAACTCAGGTCCATAGCATCAAAATGCATGCACCTTACCACCTACGCCACTGAAAGTGAAACTGATACTAAATGAGTGTCTTTTTTTAGTGTTGACTAACCCAATCACACGTTAGTGGGCGGAGTTAGTGTAATTAGCCTTTGCCAAAAAGGCGGGCTATTTGCACTTAGATTAAATAAAGCAGTAATTGATGTCATAAAATAATTGTCATGGGTGCCATGCTATAAAAGAGCACGACGAAGGAAGTTTTCAAATAATAGTCTTTTAATAATAATTCTCAGAAGAAACAGATGAAATCCAGGAGCATGGGGTAGCATAACACATAATGCAAACGATAGCGGACAAAGGAATCAGGGGAGAACACAGAACTTATAAACAGTGAACTTAATCAGGAAGAACAGAAACAGGTGGAGTAATTGATCAAAAACCATGGCAACTAATAAGGGAACACATAAACGAGAACAGGGCAACTAAACCAAAACAGACCATGACAGTTCGCCCCCTCCCGGAACGGCACGTCCTCACGCCGTAAAACATAGTCCAACAGAGGAGGGAGGGTGGGGGTTCAGGAGGCGGGCGTGGAGCAGGAGAGGGGCAGGCAATGGGAAAGGGGCAGAAACAAAAACAGTCCAAAAAATACGTCCAAGGGGGAGTGGAGAGTTGGAGGAACCAGGGAGGAGCCCGGAGCAGGAGGAGCCAGAGGCCAGCCAGGATGGCGGGCCACGGTGGAGTCAGCGGTGGGAGGAGCCATGGTGGAGATGGGACCGTCGACATCAGGGGGCCGACTGACGGAGATGACGCCGGTGGAGTAGGAGCCCAAGTTGGAGCAGAACAGCCGCAGAGCCTGGGTGACACCGAGGATCCGGAAGGCCTAGGCGGAGCCAGTGGCTCAGGCGCGCCGGAGCCAGAGAGACAGAGGATGAAGGTGGAGCCAGATGGAAGGAGGGGCCCGACGTAGCCAGAAGGAGAGAGGGATGAGGCGGAGCTGGAAGAGTGGAGTCCCGTGGAGTAGGCAGGGGGACGACTGACCAAGGCGGAGCCGGAGGGATGAGGGAGCCCGGTGGAGCTGGTGGAATGATGGGCCACGGTGGAGACGAGGGAGCCATGAGCCAAGGTGGAGCCGATGGGTCAGAGGGCCGAGGTGGAGTCCAGGTCTTGAAGGCTGGAGGCGGAGACTAGGGATCCTCCAACCACGAGGTAGCTGATAACAGGAAGTCCCGAAGCACAACCGACCCACCGGACATGGCGTGCTGAGGGTGAGCTGAGGGGCCTTTCTGAGGCAGCCGAGACAGGGCTGATGGACTGGCTGGCTGATACAAAAGAGGAGGAGGAGGGAGTGGGAGGCTGGGAGGGAACCTCATTGAGACTTTCATTGAGGAGTTGGCTGAGGAAGGAGTACTGGACGGAACCAGCAGGGGCTCTGGAAAGCTGGGCGCAACCAGTGGGGGCTCTGGAGAGCTGGGCGGAACCAGCAAGAAAGGGAGAAGACAGAATTCCTCCTCACTCAAACAGTCCAATAGTTTAGAGTCCAGCAACAGCTCACCCTCAGTGGTGGGAGTGTGGGCGGCATTATCCTCCATTCCCTCGATCTCCACAATAATTCCCACACACGGTGTTGCTGGCTCACACACCTGGTCAGTCGCTTTCTTGAGTGCTGGCTCCGGGGGAATGAGAGGCTCTGTCACTTTAAATGGTATTGGCGCTGTAATCGCAGCCAGCTCGGGCTCTGCGGCGGGCTCTGGCGAACATTCCGTGCAGCAAGATGGTGAGGGCTGGCTGGGCTCTGGATCGGGAGTGTGGCTGGAGTTGTCCTCGGCAGGGCAGATGGAGAAAAACAGTACATTATTCTCCAGCACCCACTCCACACGAGCGGCGAAATAACTAATAAGGGAACACATAAACAAGAACAGGGCAACTAAACCAAAACAGACCATGAAAATAATGAGTATGTTTTGATTTTATGTTCAGAAGCTATAGCTTACATGAAAAAAGAAAAATCACATGCATGACACTTTTTACAATTAAATAATTGACATGACAATTAAATAATTTTATATATACTGATTTATTAATTAATATGTAATATGTTTTATTTCTTAAAGAAATCATGAGCTCTAAAAGATTTTCAGAATTTTTATAACTCTCTTGTTTTAGACCATCTACAAATGTTAAATCTTAAAATAAAATGTTAGGGTTAACACGACATCTTTCTGGGGGGAAAATGCAGTGATTGATATATAGTTTATTTATATTTATTTTCAAAGCTTCAATGTACTGTTAAAAAACCTTCCATCTTTTTTATTTAATTCTAATAAATAAGTTCTTGTTAAAAACTAACCAAAATTAAAAAATATTTTGCTTATAATTTCTGCACAGGAGAGACTTGGTGTTGTTTCCAAACAAAAGGAAATATATTGGTATCGGCATCGGTATTGGCCAAAATGAGTTAAAAAATATCGGCATAACGAATATCGTCAAAACTTCAATATTGTCCATCCCTTATATATGAAGAGTTCAGATGCAAAAGCCGCTAAACACCACCTCCGTCAAAAATTAGATAATGACATTGAGCGAATGCTTACGGCACATAGTACACGTTCAACAAATATTTTTGCTTCAAATCCTCTAAATTCCAGCGTCAGCCCATTCAGAAATATCGGTTTGTTGGCAAAAGCCTCTAGACGCCACTTCCCTTTGGCAGCAAAAGCAGCTATGTTCTGAGAACCAATCACAAGGCGCGAATCGAATTATATGATTTCAAGCGGTTTCAATATAGCGGCGTGCTGAGGAGCCGGTTTTTCTGTGGAGATTGTTTTAGATTCAGATTCAGATTGAGATTTTTAACCATAGCCGTAGGAACTAGGGGTGCTGAGGGTGCTGCAGCACCCCCTGCCACAGGGTTGGGTCTAAGGGGGAGCAATGCCCCCAGATCTTCCTTGTGCCTGTCCAGATTCTTCTTGTGCCCTCGATCATCCCCAGGATACTTAATTTTTGTGATAGTTTTGTAATCAATTGCATATGACCAGAAATATATCTAGTGCGGTTGTATTTTGCTTGCATGCATCCCGCATCCCTATTTGCTAGCATGCACACCGAAAAAAATAAGCGCTGCTCATGCGCCGCTCACGCTTGCGGTGTGAAACGGTGTGAAAACTTCATTAAGTAAAATCCCCTTAAATAATAGAAATATTAAAGAAAAAAATTATTGAACTAAAATCACAAAAGCACAAATACATATTCATTCTCATAACTCTGTCTTCATTCATTTGTATGTTAATCTATAAGAGTTTGGGTTGTTTAATATTAGGATTTTGTTTAAAATCCCCCACCATGGCCCCGCCCCGCAACATCAAGCCCTGCCCCCAGCACCCCCCTAGAAAAAATATGTTGCCACAGCTACGTTTTTAACAGAAAAGATGGAGTACGGTGAAATGGATGAGCCTGTCCTACTGACATTGAACAGCAGAAGAAAACACTGCCCGTTATAAGGCAAAATAAATTATCTCTGCTATACAGTTCTATATAGTGGAAATGGCTCAGTCGCAAGCATGCATTCATAACAGTTTTTCGTGCAGTGCCGTTACTTTTAAATGATCTGATTTGTTATACATCAAACAACAGCTCTATTTCACTACAAAGTCAAACAAGATGCCATTCTTCTGTCTTATATGGATGTTATGCCAGATGTATGTATTTTTAATTTTTAATGTTGGGTTGTTTGTGTAACGTCTGTTTTTTTGTTGTTAAAATAAATATGCTGCCATTTTGTGCCATTGTGGTGATACTGTGTGAATCTTTATTTTTATTTTTTTCTTCTTTAAAATCTTTAGTGATTTTTCAACTATTTACTGTCTTGTCTCAAAGAGGTGGATTTAGATGTTTTTGCAAAAAAGCACAAGTGGAATTAGCTGGTTTTGACGAAAATCTAACTTGTTAAAAACCAATGGATTGTCTAAAGTGACATTTTTGAAAAAAAGTTATTTTATTCACTAACTAATTACCTTATCATTACCTTTAAAATGAAACTACTGAACCTGATCATAAGAGCCTGATAAAAAAAAATGTTAATTTAAAAGAAGGGTTTTGCATCTGAACTTTTCATATCTATATCTATATATATATATATATGTATATATATATCTATATATATATATATATATATATATATATATATATATTAGTGCTGTCAAACGATTAATCGCGATTAATCACATCCAAAATAAAGGTTTTTGTTTACATAATATATGTGTGTACTGTGTATATTTCTTATGTATATATAAGTACACACACATGCATGTATATATTTAAGAAAAATATTTTAGGTTTATATATAAAATATATTTATATTAATATAAATATATGCATGAAAATACATGTAAATATTTGCAAAATTTATGCTGTATGTGTGTGTCTATATATACATAATAAATATACACAGTACACACACACATATATATTATGTAAACAAAAGCTTTTATTTTGGATGTTTAATCGCAAATAATTGTTTGATAGCACTAATATATATATATATATATATATATATATATATATATATATATATATATATATTATATATATATATATATATATACACTCACCTAAAGGATTATTAGGAACACCATACTAATACTGTGTTTGACCCCCTTTCGCCTTCAGAACTGCCTTAATTCTACGTGGCATTGATTCAACAAGGTGCTGCAAGCATTCTTTAGAAATGTTGGCCCATATTGATAGGATAGCATCTTGCAGTTGATGGAGATTTGTGGGATGCACATCCAGGGCACGAAGCTCCCGTTCCACCACATCCAAAAGATGCTGTATTGGGTTGAGATCTGGTGACTGTGGGGGCCATTTTAGTACAGTGAACTCATTGTCATGTTCAAGAAACCAATTTGAAATGATTCGAGCTTTGTGACATGGTGCATTATCCTGCTGGAAGTAGCCATCAGAGGATGGGTACATGGTGGTCATAAAGGGATGGACATGGTCAGAAACAATGCTCAGGTAGGCCGTGGCATTTAAACGATGCCCAATTGGCACTAAGGGGCCTAAAGTGTGCCAAGAAAACATCCCCCACACCATTACACCACCACTAGCAGCCTGCACAGTGGTAACAAGGCATGATGGATCCATGTTCTCATTCTGCTTACGCCAAATTCTGACTCTACCATCTGAATGTCTCAACAGAAATCGAGACTCATCAGACCAGGCAACATTTTTCCAGTCTTCAACCGTCCAATTTTGGTGAGCTCGTGCAAATTGTAGCCTCTTTTTCCTATTTGTAGTGGAGATGAGTGGTACCCGGTGGGGTCTTCTGCTGTTGTAGCCCATCCGCCTCAAGGTTGTGCGTGTTGTGGCTTCACAAATGCTTTGCTGCATACCTCGGTTGTAACGAGTGGTTATTTCAGTCAAAGTTGCTCTTCTATCAGCTTGAATCAGTCGGCCCATTCTCCTCTGACCTCTAGCATCAACAAGGCATTTTCGCCCACAGGACTGCCGCATACTGGATGTTTTTCCCTTTTCACACCATTCTTTGTAAACCCTAGAAATGGTTGTGCGTGAAAATCCCAGTAACTGAGCAGATTGTGAAATACTCAGACCGGCCCGTCTGGCACCAACAACCATGCCACGCTCAAAATTGCTTAAATCACCTTTCTTTCCCATTCGGACATTCAGTTTGGAGTCCAGGAGATTGTCTTGACCAGGACCACACCCCTAAATGCATTGAAGCAACTGCCATGTGATTGGTTGATTAGATAATTGCATTAATGAGAAATTGAACAGGTGTCCCTAATAATCCTTTAGGTGAGTGTATATATATACAGTGTATATTCTTAAACTTTTTTGTTGATCTATAAAAGCAGATATTTAAGTATGCAGTGACTTTTACTTTTTTTAAATGTCATCCTCATCACCGTTCCTGCTAATTGATGTGGCGAACAGAATATGATGCAAAAATCCTGCTCGAACATTGTGGTAGACCTACACGATAAAACCTTCAGAGGTCAACTGAGTTCTTGAGTCATCAAAACAGGACAGGCAATCAACTGAAAGGTGGCAGTGTTTGATGATGTAATTTCCTGCACCTGTCATTCTCACAGGAAGGTGCCGCTTCTACATTTCATCATGATGGCTCGCTTCATTCAAATTGCGAAGGTCAGAGAGTTTGGGTATTAAGACGCATCCATGTGACACATCTTAAATGAAGCGCTTAAATTGGAGAGTTTGCTGCTATCGGACCTAGTAATTCAATTCGTTCACAGTCCAAACTAGGGCTGTTTTTTCCTCAAATACTTTATCTAACCTCATGCATTCCTCTATGACTAATGAGCCGTGTGCAGAAACGTGGAAACAGAACAAGAACACAGCATCCTGTGTTGCACGGGGAGATTTATCAGAGGGCATTTTAAGCACAGGAAGTAAATGATCCAACAAAATACATTAACCTTATTTACTAGATAGAGAGGCTTATTAGATCGCTCACCACAATGAGCTCAGCTTGGTGTCTCTGTCATTTCCAGCACATTAAGAAACACAAATCAGGCGTTTGCTAAAGTTTATTACATTATTTAGCCGAGAGAATGACCTTGATGTTTCCTTGGAACATTTAACCAACCCCAAGGTAGACATTATAGTGATGAATACACAGGAACACTGACAGCATCCAAATCTTATCTATTTACAGAGCATGAGGAAGAAGCTCGCTCTCCCTGACTCTCTCTCCGTTTGCTCGTTTGGACCTCATGCTGTGGCCTCTTCACTCATTTGTCATTACACCCTGCTCTTCCACTGTCAGCTCAGCAGTGAGTGTCAAAACCCACCAAGGCTGTTCATTCTCTCCATCTCTCTTTTTCCCTCTCACACACAGGCCCTCGCTTCATCTTTTGCCCCTCCTTTTCCTCTATCAATAACCAGCTCCCAGGGTCATCAGGGTAATATTTAACACATTCAATCGGAGTCGGAGTGTTTATTAGTCTATGGTTGGTGGGCCAGCATGCATTCGAAAGCCTGATAATTAAATTCTAGGTATGAGTTATGTTTCACCTCTGTAAAATACTGACTCGTATCACAAGGTCCGCGGCGTTGTGTTTCAACTGTGTTTGTACTTGTAAAACCACCAAACTGCAAGGAAAAATCATGATGATGTAGGACTGAAAAAATTGAGGTTGTTACTGTAGAGTTATAGAGCTTTAATCAAGCTTAAGTCTGTGTTGTTGGTATTGTTGTATACTTGACAGGTTGAAAACATCAGTTTAGAAGCTGGACAAACATAACCATGGTGTTCATGAACAAAACATAAACATTGCACTCGATCAGCAAGATCTTTCTGATGAAGCACATTGGCCAAGGAAGACCAAGGGCCAGTTTCATAAACTTAGCCTCTGAGTTAAGACAGTTACAAACTAGTCTGACCAAATAGTAGTTAACCAAGAACTAATCAGCCTTTTTTCCAGATTAAAATCAGGCCAATCTGTGTTTTTACGTAACTCAGAGAAAGTTAGCACCAGTCTTGAAGAAGAAGAAGAAGAAGAAGAAGAAACACAGATGAATATCTTACACGATTAATCTGAGCATTGTATGGAACCAGCCACTGTTGTTTAAGAACACTCTAGCAACCAATAGCATTGTGCTAAAAAAACACTCTGAACACCTTAGCAAACATACAGCAAGAGCATAGTATTTTGATGGTACATTTTGCACATTTTCTTACATAAAATATAAAATTTACTACTACTATGATGATTTGCAAGAAACATTTCAGATTATCAGTGTTGAAAACAGTTGCACTGCTTTGTATTTGTGTATGTGTTTTAATAGAAAATGAATGCTTTGATTCAGCAAATATGCATTAAATTGATCAAAAGTGACAGCAAAAACATTTATAATGTGTAGGATATCAGAGCGAATCAGACAATTTAAGAATCGATCAGGGTTGCGTTTCCCAAAAGCATCGTTTGCTAACTATGGTCGTTAGTTCCAGTGAACTCTATTGGTAACGACGGAACTTGCGATCATATTTGTTTTTGGGAAACATGCCCCAGATTGGTGTTAGAACCACCAAAAGAGCAAATTCCACAAAGAGACCCTGGATAACAAGTCAACGCCATAAATCTGTCCACGATACCCTGGCGCCATGAGACTGAAGCAAGCCTAACCAACAACTCCTTCAGTGAACAACTTAAAACATTAACACAAAATAACACATTGATAATCCCAACTCGGGAAGGAGATTGTCAAATTTGGGGCAAGTAACCAAGATTTATGGTCAAAGAGATGCAAAGTATGACCATCACATGCAAATCCATGAAAGAAATCATGAGCTTCCTCAGACTGACTTCCCCTCCCAACTAGCAGGACAGAGACCAGACTGAAATTCCTTTTAAAGTCTTTTTGACCTTTGATCACAGAACACATTCTCACGTCAACAGAATGGCACAGCAACTGCCTTTTCCATATGCACGTAAAATCATCGTAAAAGACTTATGAGTAACTAATGATTTCTATGTATAGCTCCATATTACGTATGAAACCCACACTTTTGACTTTCATGTCCTAATCACTCATTGTGTATGTATTTTTAATAACTACTAAATAGCTTAAGGGTTCATATTCATGTTTGGTATGTAAGAGTTTGAAAATTCACACTTTAAACATTTCTATCAATCAATTTTGTCTCTCTCTTCTTCTCTTCTGGCCCACGTGCCATAATGAGAAAACAACTTAGTCTCATCACATCCTTTTATTTTTATTCTTTTACTTTAGTTTCTTTTCTTTCCGTGGAGTTTCGTGTTCTAATGTAAGTTTGCTACAAAGTCCAGCTCCGACTGCACTCGCTTCAAACTTCGACCAGACCAACTCCGCATCCTCAGCCAACGCCCAAGACCTCACTTCAAAGACTACTGAACTCTCAACCCATCAGACACGTCGGGGGAACCCCCTGTCTGCAACGACGACAAAACCCCGTTACACAGGCAAAGCAAGCAAGTACCTCCAGATTCTAACTGAATCAGTATTCAGTTAGAAATGCAACATGTATGAATGTGTGAGTGCCTGTGATTATGTGTTAGATTAGTTTACATGTCTTAGATTTATCCAATAAAGTCTTATTTATATTGAAAAGGGAAGTATCTTGTGTTTTGTGCTTACAAGTTAATGTCTTAAACTTACGATCTTGTAACTGTACTATTTAATACTGTTTTCTCTATATTTTGGATTTTAATATCCAGTGCAGAGTTGATTTTATATGGCTCGTTCAGTGAATCGCTGACCGACTCAGTGATCAGCCGTGAAACAGTGATTCTGTTCAAATTCCCTATAAAATCATAAATGATTCCCTTTGAGCTTTATCCCTTATTCTAAAAGAATAGAATTTATTTTAAATATAATCTAATGTAACATTTGTAATGGAAACCGGTCAATTTAACCTGTTTCCCTTACAAATGTTACACTAGATTCTATCTCAAATAAATTATATTCTTTTGAACTTTATATTCATCAAATAATCCTAAAATAAATTCCACATAATATAAAGCATTGATTGTTCTTTGACAATAGTCATAATAATAACCTTTATTAATAACTGGCACCACTAATAACTGAGCAGCAAATCAGCATATTAGAATGATTTCTGAATGATCATGTGACATCAAAGACAGGAGCAATGATGCTGAAAATTCAACTTTGCCTCTAGAAAAAGAATGACATATTAAAATACACTCCAAAAGAAAGTAGTTATTTCAAATTGTTATAATATTTCACAATATTACTTTTTGGCTGTATTTTTACAGCCAAACTTTTAAGAACAATGTTTCTAAACGTTTGATAAGTGCTGTGTATACACCAAATACAGCAAATAGTACACCACAGGCATTTTGCTTTAAGGGGAAGTCCTTGACATTGTTAGATCACCAGTCTAACAAATATTTTTGTAGCATTTGGAAGTATTTGTTATTTGTCATTATTCATGATTTTCGAATAAAGCATTCAAACACAACACAAACAGCTGTATAGGTCAGAACAGCATTACATTACAATATTATTTTTGATTTTGTGTTTCTCACAGGTGGTGTGGCACTCATATTTTCTGTTCAATTAAAATGTTAACACCTGCTCTCAAAAGGTCAAATTAGTATTGACGTGTCACAATTTCTTTTAGCGTTTTCCCATTTTCGATACCGCACTTGTAACCCAGCATAAAATACCTACATAACTATTAACTATTCTTCATGGGTAGGTCAGGAAGGCAAAAGATTGTGTTTATTTACAGAGACCCTTCATCGATTCACACTCACAGGGATGGAGTAAAACACTCTGCAAATACACAGTCTCTTCATCATCTCAGCTACGCTTTTTGTTCGCCATCCTCGCTTGAACTCACACTGGGATGCAGAACGAGTCTCTGACCTCCTTCACCTTGTGAGAGGGAGCCCCCTCCGACCCGTTACCTCCATCCCGATTGCACTGCACACCTTCTCCTGATCAATACGCAATCAGCCGTTCTGTTCCTCAGCTACCCGGTCATCAAAACTGTTTACAAAGCTAACAATTACTTTCTGAGATAGCACTCTAAATTATTGGCACAAACCGCAATGCCACTTTCAGAGTACATGAGGATTAAAAATAAACGTGTCCAGTATCTTCGATTTAGTTATTGGGTTATTTTCTTGTTTGTGTATATTACAGTTTTCAAATAAGCTTGAAGGATCTGATTAGCTGGATCAGGTGTGAAACCATGGTAACTAATGAGAGCTCATAACAGACATGACAGGAACTGAACTAAACTGAACATAATCGTGACAATAGGTAGCAAATTTAATTTATTGTTATTTTATGGTGAGATTTTGAGTCACTTCCGGCCATAGCTGTATCCCTTCTAGCCACAACCCAAAGGCATCCAGCTGTCGCTATGGCTGAAAAAAAAGAAGATAGAAACTTTGAATGCTGTCTTGATAAGACCTTGGCTGGAAGTTACAGCAGTTTGGAGGTCATACAGACAGGCAGAAAGCGATGGATTAATAGATTCAAGTTCAAATTTTTGTTTGTCAGTTTTTGATATTAACTTACTGTCTGTTATTAAGACATCCATGGTTGGAATACCACAGTGCATGAAAGCTACTCAAATTTCATAAATAAAAGAAGCTCACTGGTGTTAACAATATAAACAAGCTAGATACTGCAGCAGTAATATCCTTGAAGAGCTGAATTTTATACGATGAATTATAGGTTTAATTTTGTATTCCATGTTTTAAAACAAATGTATATATATTGCTGGTTATTTTAGAAAGTTTACATTGATTTTAAAGGTCTGAGTGGAGGCTAATGCAGCCTCTTTATACTGACCTGTCCTTGTGCACATTTTTGCTGGCTTTACTGTCTAAGTTTAAGTCTTTACCACTCTCGCTGCTTTAAATGAAGGAACATTTCTTAAAAGACTGAGTCACAAAGCCCCACACTAATAATGGATGACATCTCCTAATGCCTAATAATCTCAAATGAGGCAGTTCTATGCAAATTATTTTCGTTGGTGGCAATTTGTGCATGGTTAATTGCCCATTAATATCCATTAGTTGGGTTGCTTATATAATTAATTATGTGTTGGGTATGCTCTTAATGGATCCATGTATTTCCCTTCAGACCGACTTTATATAATCCATTTGTATGAGTCCAGCAAATCTTATTCTTAAAGCTATTTTCATTGAAGAGTGAACCATTACAATCAGCCTCATTGCATGATTGCATACTATAGCTGCACAACACGCTGGTAATCATATGAGAGGGTTTTTTATGTGCATGGAATATACTTCAACATTCTAAATCATCTAGAAACATGCAGCTGTTAAACAGGATGTTTTCTGCAATAGTCACAAGGCTCTAAAGGGCTGTGTTTTGGAAGCACACTTCAAAGATCATGTTCTGGGAAAAGGGTACAGGATGGATTTCTTATTTCTCAGTTGATTAAATCCCATGAATTTGTGAAATAAATGTAATTTGTGAAGTTCGTTTTGAGAATGAACCTGAGTCTGAAAGATGAATCCTTTTCTCCTCTTGTTTTAAAACTCTTCTAAAGGAGGGAGGTTGGGCTCTTTTTCCCCTTTCACTTTTCATTTGCTCTACTCCTTTTATTGAGGAGCACATATCTAACAGAGAAAGTAAGAGAAATTGTTAAATCGGATGAGCGAAAAGTGGAAAACACATTTCAATTAGTGCTGTCGAACGATTAATCATGATTAATCGCATCCAAAATAAAAGTTTTTGTTTACATAATATATGTTTGTATACTGTGTACATGAATTGTATATATATATATATAAATACAAACACATGCATGTATATATTTAAGAAAATATGTTATGTATATGTTAAGTGCGCCCTCCACGTCGTCTCAGGAAAACCATCAAAAAGTAACTGAATTGTGCTAAGTTAAAGTATACCCAAGCAAGGGATATGTTCCGTCGTTCTGTAGGTACGAAGGTTGAAGAGTGTGAGACTATTCCGTGTTCTGATAACGCTATTGATCAGAAATGGACCTCCATAGCCTCAATGCTACATAAAGCCGCTGTTGACACTATAAGTTATAAAACCAGAAAACATCAAGATTGGTTAGATGAGAACTCTAATACTATTGTGTCTATGTTGGAAACAATGCGCAGAACATACATTGATACCAACAGCTGTCCTGCATCCACCATCCTTCGGCAGAAATGTCAAGCCATACACAGGGAGGTTCAAAAAACTTTACGTTGTCTACAGAATGAATGGTGGCTGAACAAGGCTCAAGAAATTCAATCATATGCTGACAGAAACGACATGCACAACTTTTACAACTCCTTAAAAACCATATACAACCCAAGTTGATGTTCCATTACACCTTTAAAAGCAGCAGATGGACTTACAATCTTAAAAGATAAAAAACATATCTTGGCAGGATGGGCTGAAGCTATTCAAGACCTTGATCACCATCCAACATTCCTAGAGGTACTGGCAGCTATTAAGTCTCTCAAAAATAATTAGTCCCCTGGCAATGATGGCATCCCTGCTGAGCTCCTTAAACAAGGTGGCTACCTGTGTACCAGGATGATCCATCAGTACATTCTACAGGTTTGGGAACTGGAGTGTGTACCTCAACAATGGAGAGATGCCAATATTGTCACTCTATACAAAAACAAGGGTGAAAAGTCTATCTGCAGCAACAGTTGAGGTATATCACTACTGGAAGTAGCAGGCAAGGTCCTGGCAAAAACCATGTTATGTCGGCTGGTGGGGAACCTAACATTTGCTACCAGAATCACAATGTGGCTTCAGGAAGAATCGGAGTACTGTGGACATGATTTTCACAGTTAGACAGCTTCAAGAAAAATGTTGTGAACAGCATCAGGACTTTTTCATGGCTTTTGTTGACCTCTCCGAAGGTTTTGATACAGTGAACCATGAGCTGCTCTGGGACATTCTAACAAAGTTTGGTTGGCCAAAAAAATTTGTTAACATCTTGTCACAGTTCCATGAAGGAATGGTAGCTCGTGTGACCATAGGTGGTCAGGAGTTAAAGCCTTTTAGAGTATGCATAGGAGTAAGGCAGGGATGCATGTTGGCACCTGTACTTTTTAACATCTACCTCCTATGTGTCACAAAGCTCCTGTATGATAAACTTGAAAGCAGCAGTGGCATCGGTGTTGACTTCAGGTTGGATGGAAACCTCTTTAATATCTGAAGGTTCCAGGCCTCTACCAAGGTCTCAGCAATGCAGGTTTTGACTGTGTGCTTTTGGCACATACACCAGAAGACCTGCAAACTATCCTTGTTGCTGCTGTGAAGACATAAGGCAGATTAGGTTTGTCAGTCAATACTGCTAAAACTGAAGTGATATGTCAATGGAAGCTCAGCTCTACACCCACTATGCCGGTTTCTACAATAGAAAAACAACCACTTACAATAGTACCGTCCTTTAAGTATCTGGGCAGCATTGTATCAGAGGACTACAATCTTGATGCGAAATTGAAGATTGGAAAAAGCAAGCCTCTGTAGCTTTTTGCAGACTTCGACGTAAGGTCTTTAAAAATAAGCATATTCAATTGCTTACTAAAGTTACCATCTATAAAGCTGTTTGCATCATTACTCTTCTTTACAGCTGCGAAGCCTGGGTTTTATATAGCTGCCACCTAAGGTTGCTGGAGCGTTTTCATATAGGGTTTGCAACAAATCTTGGGGATTACATGCTATCACCACGTACCCCATTTTGAAGTGCTTGCCAGGACAAACTGTAAGAGCATGGAAGCCACAATTATTGAGCATTAATTGTGCTGGCTTGGGCAAGTTATTAGGCTACCTCAAGATCATTTTCCACGTCAAATCCTTTATGGTCAGCTCCATCAGGGCCACCGTTCCTCAGGGGGTCCGAAAAAGCGATATAAAGACCAACTTAAAATATCTTTAAGGAAGTGCCAAATTAATCCCTCATGCCAGGAGGAATTACCAGCAAATCGCACCACCTGGATTCAGCTCTGTCACGCAGGAATAGTGCAGCTGGAATCAAGCAGAAATAAAAGGAAACAACAAAAAAGTCTAAGGAGATACACAGCCACGCCTGCCCCTACAAATTCTGACTTTATTTGCCCATCTTGCAATAAAATCTGTGGATTAAGGATAGGGTTCTACAGTCATCAAAGGATAAACCTTAAATGAGGAGGAAGGTCATCATCGGATACGATGGACTACCGAAGAGAGAAGTCTTTAATGCTTTAATGACCCATACTCGGAATTCGTGCTCTTATTATTGTTATTTATATCGCTTGATATAGGGGAAAGTATTGGTCTACTTTGCTCTTCAAAACAGCATGACGCTTTAACCTTAAATATGCGCACCACACATTTTCATGAAGGATTCAGTAAGATTTGTTTTGGCCATGAACAATTCAGTGAAGTTTACAACCACGGCATTCACTTGTCGCTAGCTACAGGTGTAACACGTAACCTAGAGAAAGAGTTGGATGAGTGATTCATTTATTGAATAATTAAACTAATGAATCTTTCTCTTGGATTCAAATCACCATATGAATCAAATACCCTCCACCAATCACCGTTCGAGGACTCTGCACTCCGCAGCTATTCGAGTAATCTGTTGCAATAAGATGTAAACACTTTCCGATTTAAGGACTGTTGTAGAAAACTGTTTCACCTTAGTAAATGTTTAATTACACTTATTTTCTCCTTAAAAATGTTAAACGCCATGTTGTTATTTAGGAGAGAATTGTTTGTTTACTTTGTATCTCAGATAATGGAAAATAAGTCTATTGATTTAGTCCCTCATAGGATTGTGAAGTAAGAGCATTGCAACAGGTGTTTTGTAGATAGCCCTTGTCTACAGAGAGCATGAAATCCATTTAAGCAGGAAAACTTTTTGAAAGTCCATTGTTTAAGCCCTGAGGCAGGGTAACTTTAGCCTCTCTGCAACCCTGAAGCAGCTCTGGACTGTTTATAATGCTTCCCTCACTCCGTCCTCAGTTCTGTATACAATCACATTCCCCAGATCCAATTCACAAACAGAACACAAAGGTTGATCACACTGAATGGCAGGATAAAGTGAACAAAACAGAAAAACGCTCTGTTCCAAAAACTAGTGAGCTGCCTGGCAAGGTAGTTTCCAACAGGTAGGCAATCTAATTATGGTGCCTCCTTATACCTTGTTTCCTTCAGTACTAAGTAACAATGCTTGTATCATTGTCTGTAGAAAACAGAATGCATTACAACATGCAATAGGAAAAATAAATAAATTCAAGATGATGGACAAGGTGAGCAATGTGTCAATTATAAATAAATAAATAAATAAACTATGTATATTAAATATACACTCTAAAAAATGCAGGGTGAAATACAACCCAGTGCTGGGTAAATATTGGACAGAACACATGCTGGGTTGTTTTCAACCAACAGTTGGGTTAAATGTTTAACCCAACCTTCTGGGCAGTAACCCAACCGCTGGGTAAAAAAAAACAACAACATATATATATATATATATATATATATATATATATATATATATGTATATGTTTTTTTTTTTTTTTACCCAGCGCAAGATTGTGATTGTTTTATATTGATGTTATTGTTTTAGTGATTAATGTTAATACATTAACTAATGTTAACAAATGACACCTTATTGTAAAGTGTTACCAAGATTTCTATTTCAATTGAATGCTTTAGAACGTTCTATTCATTAAAGAATCCTGAAAAGATTTATCATGATTTCCCAAAACAAAAAAAAAGCAGCTGTTTTCAATGTTAATAAGAATAACTGATTTAGAGCACCAAATAAGCAAATTAGAAGGATTTCTGAAGCGTCGTGTGACACTGAAGGCTGGAGTAATTTTATGTAATATATTTGCCATGACCGCAAATGTATTGAAACAGGAAACAGCTATTTTAAATGTTAAATGTATGTGTGTGTGTGTGTGTGAAGCATTTAATTGCAAAAGCAGATAACTCTTGTTTTTTTTTTTTTTAAATCATGTTTTTTATGATGTTATGTTTTTATTGTGTTTTATTGTGTTAATAATATAGTGAGTTATCTGTTTTTGCAAATGAACTCTTCATATATATATATATATATATATATATATATATATATATATACACACACAAATACACACAATCTCATTTGAAATCTATTGTAAGTCACTTCTCCAATGCTCTTTGCGTGAGTTTTCTTCCTACAGAAACTCTCCCAAATCAGTGATGGTTGGTATACTACCTTAGACGGCAATTGGCAGTGAGGCAGGTTTTGGTACAAAGCTAAAATCAGAGATGAAAAGACTATAGAGGAGTATTTATCCAAGTAGAAAGAACGTGTCACTCCATTGAGAGCAGACGCCGTAATCCTCTTCGAACTCAGCAGAAAATATGATGGAATTAAAACCTGTCCGTGCGCTTTAACAGAACAGCAGAGTTGGTCGATTTATGAACTAAACATCACCTAGAGTAAGATCGACAGAGCTTGTGTTGGGCGATTGGTGGGATTGTGAGTGTCTGCTCCTGTCATATGTTTAGGAATGTATTGGGTTTATTCACCAGTGGTGGTTTATTCACTCAATAGTCTGCGGTGCTTCAAGCCCCGCCGTTGCTCTGTAAATCATCCTTTATTTCTCCAGCTGCCTGCGCTAGGCCCCTCCAGTGCGCGTCTGCTATTTACCGTCCTTTTCAGTAGCCGTCCAATCTCTGCAGCATAGCAAATAATATGGAAAAAGGGATATGGGGAGAGATTTTGACGGTAAAATCGTGGGGGCTGGTTTTTTATGAGATTTTGTATAAATCTAATTCATATATAGCGGAGGTAATGGAAGGTAGAAGAGACACCTGCTCGGATTCAGAGCTGTCATCTCTCCATCTCCCAGAACAGATTGGATGATGGCATGGAAATGTTTGCCACAATTTTTTTTCGCCGTACCACTCCCTCTCTCTCTTTCTCTCTTATCTGTCTCTCTCCCACTTGACCTACCCATCGCTTGCTCTCCCTCTCTTTTGATAACAGTTCTGTGTGACTTGTACCATTTATCAAAACGCCTTGCAGAGCTGCAGAAACTCAATAAATTATTCTGACAAATTACGGCATCAACGGAGATATGTCTCTGCTGTTTTCTGACTTTTCAAAGACCTGTGGTCAATATCTAAAAGCCTGGATAATATTGTTTAGCTTGCCGGATCTGTTGAATTGTAAAAAGCAGCATTGTGGAGAAACTAAACTAAAGTAAAAACTAAAGTAGCAATGTTACTAACTACTCTAACTCACCATGTTTTCTAAATGCATGTTATTGATTCATTAATAATATCAATTCATCAATGTATATGTTTCACTTTTTTTTTTCTTGTAATTTTTAACTACATTTTTTAAACGTCATAACTGGACTTCTTACTGCTGATGCATGCCGATCTTTGCCAATCATTTTGTCCACATACACTCTACCCCTTTCTTACAATTGACTGCCTCCATCCAAACAACACCTGATGAAATGAAGCCCCCACCCTACTTTTTTTTTCTTTTTCAATAATCTGCTTCACTTGGATGTGTCACAAAACAAAAGAAAGGATTTGTCACTACTTAAAGAAAAAAAAAAAAAACTACAGAAAAAGGCCTCTAACACTAGCTTGCTCTATTCTTTTTCTATTCTATGTGTTTTCTTTTTATTTATTAAAGTGTTAATTCATCCCAAAAAATGTAATTCTGTCATTAATTACTCGCCCTCATGTCATTCCAAACCCGAAGGTCTTACGGACTTGAAATGACTTGAGGGTGAGTAATTAATGACATAATTTTAATTTTTGGGTGAACTAACCTTTTAAGGTTTCAAAAGTTCAAAAGGCTCTACATGATCCCAGCCGAGGAATAAGTGTCTTACCTAGTGAAACGATCAGTCATTTTCCAAAGACAAACAATAAAAAATAAACATGTATATACATTTTTACCACAAATGCTTGTCTTTCACTAGCTCTGCGATGCACATGCTTGACTTCACTCATTACATAATCATGCTGGAAAGGTCATGCTTGGTTAGTTCTTCATCTATGTACTCCAATTTAAAAGATAGGGTTGAGTGAAAAACTCTCATTTTCTCCTCCAGCTTCAAAATCATCCGACATTGTTGTTTTACCTTTTATTTAAAAAGGACATTTGAAATTCTTTACACATTCACTTTGTAAACTCTGGATTGTTACTTCTGCATATGTCATGCGTGTGACCTTTCCAATGTGACTATGTAATGCGCAAGGTCCAGCTAGTGCAAGACGAGCATTTGTAGTTAAAAGTATATACATTTATATTTTGTTTTAGAAAATGGCTAATCTTTTCACTAGACAAGACCCTTATTCCTCAACTGGGATCATGATGGGACTAAATGATTAGAGAAGTCCCATGTACATCAACAGAGATTATTTATTTGTTTATTTATTAAAAATGATAAAAAACACAGAAGGATGAATTGTTGAAAATAAAATCAGTTACATGCATTTCCATTTCCCTAACCCTAATTTATGAATAGCTTGTTGCTTAGCAGGCAAATTTGAAAGTAGCCAGCACTAGTGAGTTGTGCTTTAAGATGCTTTAATCGCCTCATTTAGCAGTCATTTGCATAGCCCATTAGCCCGAGTTGAAATGTGAAGATCTCTTTTCATTTGAAATCAGCTGTTTTGTTAGCCCAGTTATTGGGAGAAGGAGGGCCAGTGCCACAGCTGATGACAAATGAGCAAAAGTAGTGTGGGTGTAAACACATTCAAATGCGATTTGGCGTAAGTGTTTTCAAGCGCTTTTGGCTGGAAAATGTGCATGGAGCAGAGGCGTTGCAGCATCAACCCCCTGGAGTTACAGGAGAAATTGTGTGAGGAGGGAATTGATATTGAGCAGAAAGGAAGTGACAGTCTCATCTTTGGGAAGAACAAGAGGGAAAAGAAACGAATAACTGGAGTCATGTACACGGACAGCAAGAAACTGCGAGCGACCTCGTCTTTTTTTTAATGGAAATGTTTTCATGCATACTGACAGCAGCGAAACAGTTTTGAATTAGTGAGTCTTTCTAACTCAGGTTGTCCATTTTTTATGCATTTATTTACTTCATCTGTTCCCCGCCTCGTGATATATCTCAAATTTGTTGAATGTTTTGAGATAAGTGCATCCAAACACAGAAGCAAATTACATTTCAAATGAATTAATTTACTCTAATACGAACTGAAACATCAAAGCGTGCATTTCAAATATTGCGCTGCATGGCGAAAAAGGTGTTTATCTTAATCATCTCCACTCTTGAAGGAATTGTCATTGTCATTCAGAGAAATCCGGTGTCAATTAATATGCTAATGAGAGACATTTCAAGGACCCTTAAATGGTCAATTATCACATTTTCTAATACCTGAAAAATCCTCTAATGGATAAATAAGATGAACATAATATTGCACATGTTTGTGTTTTTCCCAGGGAGCCTGGCATCAACATTAACATCCATGGGAATAATTCATTTCAAGCCTGTTTGTCAATCAGTTCTAATCCAGGCATTTGTCTAGTTTTGATGCAATGTAGCTAGCATTCATTTAATAGTTTTGCGTTATATTAATGCAGTAATGAACTTAAAAATAGTACTTTAATTCAAGAGTATGCAAATAAAGCCTGTCTTAGTCCTTCAGTAACTAAAGAATTTTCTGTTACATCACACATGTTCTTACATCATGCTGTTGTTGGAGGTTTGCTATAAGTTTCCCAAATGGTTTTTAGTCATGTTTTGTGGATGCTAGGTTATTACTTGGAGGTTTCAGTGGTGTTCTGGGTGGATTAAATAGAATTGCAAATGTATTGCTCAGTAAGTGCTTATTAGTTTAGGACCAAATGTTGGTTTGTAGCCACTGATAAAGTTTTATTTACCATACATTCTATAAATTCTATCTTTTTGTAGAATAACTTTGGGTTAAATGTTTCAGTTAGATGAATTGAGTCAACTTAAAAACATTGCATGCAAAAATGAGAATAAATAGTGATAAATGTGTTAAGTCTGTTAATTAAAATGTGTTAATTCATTTTTTTTTTTTTTTTACTACAGTGGATTGAACACCAATTCTATAGATTGTCAAATAAGTATAATAAATATAATAACTATAATTATTATATTTTCAAGAAATTCAGGACCTGCAGAAATTTTATTGCATTTAAAATTAGGGTTGCAAACAGGTGAAAAAATTATGGAAGATTTCCAAAAATCTTCTTAAATTTCCCCAAAAATCCTAGTTATATAATAGTTTAAGAAATCGAACAGGTTTTACATCAGGAAAACATGTGCTTTTTGAAATCCACAGACTTTTTTTTTTTGTGTGTGTGTAAGGGGCTATATGTACATAAATTCACATTTCGTGTTTGTGAGACAAAAATCCCATATTCTGGATAAAGTATATTATGTTTTTTGACATGGTAAAATCTAATTGGTTTTTTTACAGTGTAAAAAAGTTATTTTTTCATATTTTATTACATGTATATTTCATGCTAATTTCCTTCTTGATTTTCCATTGTTCTTTAATATCGCTGTGAGCAGCTTAGCCTACCTGCGGCTGCTTTGGGTATAAAAGTAGCGTTATTTGTCATTCCAATAAAGCAGAGTGAAAGTGAGAGAAGTGGTGGGGGGTGCGGGGGATGAAGTGTAGCGGGTAGTGATATTACTGCAGTAATCAGTAAGCCTCTCTGTCCTGTGGGATAAGGCTGCTGAGAGATGGAAAAAGAGGAAAGGAGAGCGAGAGGAGACGCTTGTAGTGGGAAGTGAAGGAGGGGAGGAGGCTGAGAGGAGGAGAAGGGCCCGGCATAATTCATGCTCTGCATCTCAAGTGGGGTGGCGGAGAGAGTATAAGCGCTGAATAATGAAACCTAGATGAGGTATTAAGTATGCTGTGGAGGCCTTTGTCAGAGAGCTCTCAGAATTATTTAAAAAGGTTAGTCTATGAATAAACATGGCTCATCAAGGTTCTATACATGGCAGAAGAAACAGACACTAATGCCTAATGAGGAGAGGGATGTGGTCATGTATAAAAAGCAAGTGTTCATCCTTTTTCTTGCCCTGCATGCTGGCTGATGGTGTAATGCATCCAGGAGGGTTTTCAAAGGCAGGAGGACAAGGATAAATGATGATAGTCAGCACAACACACCTTTCACAACGTATTTTACTTCCTTAATGTGACACATTTTTGAGCAAAATGGCTAAATATGTAGGCGGGGCTTGGTTTAATCCACCGAAAATTGATTGGATTGTGAAAAGTGTCCATTATGGAGCCAGGTGGTGCACAATAAAACAATAAATAGTGTCAGTTTTGAGCACATGTTGACTTTAAAAGGAGAACGCTAGCTACTGAGTTGTCCTCAGATGGTTTTCTGGGACATGATGTTTGCATCATTGGTCTGCTGACAGCTGCTCTCCCATGCTCTCCTTTTTCTGCTTTGCCCTGCACTTCTAAATTTGTTTGTGTTTGTTTCAAATGTAGGGTGAGTCGTCTAGAGTCACTTTTCTTGTGTTCTGATGCATTTTATTGATGTTTTCTTTTATTTTCAGAGCTGCATGCATATAGTACCAGTCAAAACTTTGACACACACACACACACATGAAGTTGTCTGGTAAACTGTTAGCATGATCATATTTGCACCATATTTCAGATAAACTTTGTGTGTGTGTGTGTGTGTGTGTCAAAGTTTTAACTGGTACTATATGGTACACACACACACAGTATGCATATATTGTATATATAATAGTATTGTATATACATGTAAAAAAATGTGGTCCCAATGTCACCCAGAATGTGTCTAAATTGTAAGACACAATCTCTCGCTCTCTCTCGCTCTCTCTCGCTCTCTCTCTCTCTCTCTCTCTCTCTCATCATTAGCTCAGCGAATACACAATACATAGATATAAGAAGCGTTATACATGGATGCATGTGCGGTTGCCGTACTGTATTAAAGCTTTACGCTTCTTATAGCTATGTGAAAATAAGTGTATTCGCTGAGCTGATGATGAGAGAGAAAGAGAGAGAGAATAAAACCGTATATTAAAAGCTAACATAGTAGCAATTTCAAATAACAGCATTTCTAAAAGTATGAGACAACAACAAAAAAAAAACTTAGGCCTACCATTAAAAGCCGTGCTAGCACAGGTTGTGTATGATCCTCTTCACTAATATCCTCTGCGTCTCAATCGGGCTCAAACTGATAAGCAATATAGACGACGCCATTGTTTACAATTCAACTGGAGCACATGCAGATGAGCTGAACGGGATGTTCAGACGCGCAGTAGAGGCGGTTTTGCCAATCACAACACACTGGGCCAGCTAACCAATCTGAGTCCATCGGTTATTTATGAGGGAGGGGCTTTATAAAACCAGGAAATGATCAGTGCGTTTATCAGATAAGGGATAGAGCGGTGTGGAATAAAGGTGAATTATGTGAAAAATAATGAGGTTTATTGAAAACAAAGAATCAACACGTTAGACTGCACCCCATAAACACAATCAAGCCTAGAAAAAAAAAAAACAGTCAACCACCCCTTTAAGAGACAGGTATATACTTCTGTCAGATAATCACCTCACAGTTCAGTGTTTTTTCTTCCATTTTGTCTGAGCATACATTTCAAACCACTTCTCTCCTGCTCTCTCTCTCTTGCTCTCTCTCTGTCTTTTCAACTAAAGATATATTCTCCCTGCGCATTAGAGCCTGACAGGTCAGCCTCGTTTCTCATTCAGCCCCAGTGTTGTTTGTTGCGCAAACTGTTTGGATCGCGTACCGCAAAACAAGCTTTGCATTCAGCGTGCGTTCCTGCGTTCCCCGCTCGCTCGAGCCTGTCACACGTGGTGTGTCACATCACCTGTGTCTTTACCTTACCAATATTAATGCAATAACACCCCTTGGCCCGAGTCTCACGCCTAGGAGAGAGGTAGATATAAGGAGGGAGAGGGGTGTATTGCATTTTGGAGTGCTGTGTCACAAAGGGCAGGTGCACATGCTTGCATTTGGGGATTTGTTTGTGTTTTTGTGCTGTAGTGTTGTTTATAGAGTAGCGATATGAGAGCTGTTGTTTTTTAACAACAACAACCCTGGTAATTGAATGCCCTGGATACTGAGTGCAGACTGTGTTGTTTGATTTTCAGATGGGCCAGGTGTCATTGTGAATAAAGCACCGCTGTAGAGAAGGTTCATCACCAGCCCTGGAGAGGAGAGAGAGAGAGAGAAGGGGGAGAAATGGTGGGAGAAAAAGGAAGGTACACAGGCAGAGCAAGAGATTTCTATTCTCAAATACACCCAAAGACTCAGCTAATTAATCAGCAGTAATCAGACACAGATGTATGAAAAGACAGAATGTATTGTCGCTGTCGGGCGGAAACCTCCTATGTCCAAATTTTGTCAATTTCATATTTTTTCACAAATCGATGCTATTGGTCAGTCCCCACGTGCGTCTGTTATTTTTACAAATTATTAACCAATCTAAAGTGTTGAAATGGCTATCTCTCAAATTTCGCAAATCTCTTAACTACATTGGACACTTCAACTGTCTGAGAAGTCTCGTAGCTCCACCTCTTCTTCACTCCGCAGGAGCCTCGCTTAAGTCGCAACGAATCCTCGTCGAGCAACACGTCCTCCGAAGTAAATGTCCTCAAAGCACTGGTTATTCATGATTCAGTTATATGAATTATATAATAACAGTTTATATATTATAACAGTTTTATCTCTATACATTTATTTATGGGAGAAAATAGGGCTGTCTACTGGCGCCAAGTAAGCCTATCTTTGATAACTCGTTTTTTTAGACAATAACGAGTGTCTAAATCAAACAAATATCTTAGGTTAGATATATTTGAGTAGGCCTGTTTTGTTAAAAATCGAGAGCTGTAATTCTTCCGTGCAGAAGGAAGCCCGTGAGCCACAAAGGTACATTTCCAGGCAGATTAATTTCCACCTATTAGACAGCCTAGTCTGCTCATCGTTTTTTGTATTGCATCACTTATAGCTCTTAAACCTTTAAAATAGAGTTTAGAAAGATGTAACCACAGTCGTTAGCTTTGGTAAACTATTGAAGCCTATTCTCATCAAAAGGCTCAATGCGACTTTGATGAACACTGCAATATAAGGTATAATACCAACTTTAACGATACAGTTTAATAAACCGTTTTTAAAATTTCCTGAAAAATTTTTGAGGATGCAAGGATTCCGCCGACAGCGACAATATTTCTCGTTCAACCCAACTGTCACAATTAGGTCTAGTTTAGTTCTTGTCATGGTGGTTATGAGCTCTCATTAGTTACTATGGTTTCTGATTAGTTAATCCTTGACCTGCTGTTCCTGTTTAGTTCCCTCATTTACCATGTGTGTATTTATACTCCTTATTAGAGTCTCTCCATTGTCAGGGACTATCTTGTGTTGTTACATGCCAGTATTGTCAGTAAAGTCTGTTTGGAATTCAGAATCTTCATTTGCTGTTCTCATTACTCAACACCAACAAGCATCCAATGATACCCTACATTTTATATTTCTTTCAGTCACGCCACCACAAAAAAAAAAAAAAAAAAAAAAATCAGCACCATTTATTTTTCCTGCCAAAGAAATTTGGCATTTTATTATTTGTACAGTTTCATAATTTTATAAAATTGCTGAAAAATATTTCTTCCATTTCCATATAATCTAAATATTTTCTAGCAGTTGCGTTATTTCAAGTTGTATGTAAATGTCCAGATGAATCGGTATAATGAGTCCACTGAAGGCGAGTGTAGTGAGAACCCAAGTGCAGTTTATTTACGAACATGAAATCGAAAATCCAAACAGATGAAGACTTGACTGTTACGTTGGTGCTTGCTAATGAAGCGCATGACGAAAGATAATCAAACGTCTTTTAATGAGAAGTCAAAACAGAGAAAGTCCAGGAGCAAGGGGTAGCAAACACATGAATCAAACTAATAGCAGACGAAGGACTTGGTGAGAACACAGGCTTTAAATCCTGAACATAATAATGGGGAAACAGAAACAGGTGAGGAGCTAGTTAACTAATCAGAGCAACTAAGGAAAATTAGGTCAACGGAAGACATGGCAAAACACAACTAAAACAGATTAACATGTAACAGAAACAGACTTGGCATGAACAGATTATACTAACCAACAGCAGGTTACAACATCAATACACAACAAGGAAAAAGGCAATGACATGACTACTTATAGTAAACAGAGAGGGTCACATGACAAGAACAAACCAGACACATGGAACAAGGGAACCAATCAGAACGTGACAAAACGAACAAGGGAACCAATAGCAAGGAGACATGAGGGCAAGGGAAGCATGACACAAACAGGAACTATGACAAAACTTCAAAATAAAAAACATGAAAACAAGAACATGAAAAAAAACCAAAAGAGACCTTACAATCGGTTATGTTTTTTTTTTTTTTTTTTCATTTTGATGGAATCCTTTAATTTAAAACTTTTCATCTTTTCACAAAGTCTAAAATTACTTTAGCTATATGGTCAAAGTATTTTTAAATGTGACTGTCAAAGAAATTATACATGCTATTACTTATGTTGCACAATTTTAACATAGCATAATTAACAGCAGATATATTTGGCTTGAGGTAATTGGGCAAAATTTGAAGGAACTGATAAAGAGATGAAACACTTAGCTAACACTTTCTTCTCATGTTTTCTAGAAATATTTTATGTAATGCAAATACTCCTAATGCTTTTGATCATTTGTCTGACGTTGTTTAAAGTGAACACAAGTGACTTAAGATTTACCATAAATTATTTCCTCCTTAAAAAATGTAAGTCCTTGAAAGCCCTTATAAGGTCCTTATGTTTATAAATGTGCTGCATTATATCTTCAGTATTTGTAAGTGTGCTGTAAGTGTTCCTAATGACTTTAACCCATCAAATGATATGTATTTTCCTGTCAGGAGGAAATGGGGAGATCTATGCCCACCCTGACAGACTAGATAAGACCACTTCTAGTGTATCTGAACACACTTACGGTTTTATCACCATGCATTAAGACATCGGTTTAAAGCATAAAGTGTATGAAACCGTTGAACATCTTATGGCTTAAGCATCAACCATTAAGGGCAAAAAGGCATATTTTGATACAAAGATTGCACATTTTGTAGAAGGCAGTTATTTAGTGGAGAGAAAACACATGTGATTTCCATATGTCTCATCATGCCAGGCGTCCATCACTTTAATTAAGCCTCCTCATCAATCCATGAAACACACAATCAGTGTTCCAGAGCCTGAAGGAGCTGATGAGCCAGTGTCCCCTCTGATTGTACTTGAGCTTGATGTTTTTGCCAGATGCACCACCCCGTCTGTCTGCCCGTGAGGGATTGATGCGTGTCTTTGTCCTTCGTATGGATTTACGGCCATGTAACCGCCTTCACTGTTCTTACAGGAAACATCCACAAATGACAATGACAACGCCTGCTTTGCCTCTGATAGATGCAAGTTACCAGGGTGTTGCATCAGAGAATCACTATGTACACGAATTAGCATTGGAGGAAAACAGAGAGGGGTGGGTGTTGTCGGTGTGAGCCCGATCTACGGTAATGATACCTAACAGATAATGCGACTCATTAAAAAAATGAGTGTCACTCAGGGAAGTGACTGTTTTGACAGATGGCTAAGCACCTTAATTGGATCAGATTCGTTTTAAGTTGAGACTTTCCACAGTTTCTGTGAGCCTGGTAATTCATTAAAAATGATAACGCAGTAAACACAGGTCATATCTGTCACTGTTCCACTGTGTTCCTCAGAAAATAAAAGGAGAAAGGAATAAAAAGATGTCACAAATAGCTTTGAGTGCAACGTCGTCCCTAATTGCTGATGGCCCGTGCCGCGTGACGCCTTAATTCATCGCTTAAAACCTACTGATCGCTGATAAGACGGGAAATAAGAGGGAAAAACATTAAAAAGTCATCAAGAAGGGTTGGTTTCTGATGTTAACTTTGTGATAATCGTCAAATAATGGTCAGGCTAATGAATTAAAGAATTGGAACCAAAGAAATGTGTTACGTCTCATTACATCGCAACAGAAAAGATGGAAAAATTTAACTTTCTGAGGCAATATTCAAATGATTTTTCCATTTGAAGGGGAAAAGTGATGAATGATGGCTGAGATAGAAGACCGAGGGATGGCTAACCTTGGCGTAATGGTCTGTGGCAGAGCCTTGACTCTCTGTGTTATTGGTGCTGTCAGTCATAACCAGGCAAGAAGCGAAGCTTAACTGCTTCGACGACCAGACTTGTGGAGAATTTCAAACATTCTGTGTGCTTTACATCTGTCCAGATTGTAATATCATGTTTCAGGTCTACGAAGTGCACTCAATAGTTTTTACCTGGTTAAAATAGCTTCATCCCTGAATAAATGAATATTACTTTTTAGAATTGTGTTTGAAACTATACTTTAGTGAGCTTTTTTAAATTTTACGCAGAGCTGATCCTTACATGGTGGCTGACATGTTGAGATCACACGACTCACTTTCTTTATAACAGCATGGATACTTATAAGCAGCACATTCAAGGATTATTACTTATAAATGGCTTACATATGAATATTTTCACACATAGCTTTGAAATATGAGACACCAACTTTAGTTTCAGGAGTTTAGGACACAGAATAGGACATATTCTTAGTCGATAACTGTTTTATTTCCTATTTGGGTTTATGTTTGTGCGCTACTTTTGTTAAGATTAACTGTTTAATTTAATTATTTTAATTTTTTCAAGGCATTTTGGATGCTATTTTGTCCTGTCATAGCTATGCAAAGATTTGATTTCAAAAACAGTATCATAAACTATATCCCGTTAAGATTTTAAATCTGTATTTAACCTCAAAGTAAAACAAAGTGCTAAAGTCTGATTTTGTGGTGGCTGTGCTCTAAAAATACATTTTTATAATCATAATTCAAGTGATGAAGTGTTACTAGTGTATGGTTAACCCTGCCTGGTTTAAATGTTTGAAAATGTTTAAAAAACATTATAAATTTAGAAAAGTAATCAGAAAGTAATCAAATGTAATCAGTTACATTACTATAATGAACTAATTAAAATAGTTACGTAACTTGTAATCTGTAACCTATTACATTTCCGATGTAACCTCTGCATGGATGTCATAACTACACAATTACATAGCAAAAAAAAGCATATTTCTTCTCTATATGACTATCATGCCATTATGCATCTATTTTCATGATTCTATTTTAATGCATCTCCTAAGTGATCAGTTGCATAACATTTATGAATCAAGGAAGGAGCAAACTTGAGGTCAGCTCTTCACATCTATTTGACACTTTTTATATAATGTTTCTGTCTTGTTTGTTTGTTTGTTTTTAATAAAATTTCAATAATATAAACCCATTGTATGAAGAATCAATAGACTGCTGCACTGCTGACTTGTTTTCTCGAAAATTGAGTAAATAAGGTTTGATGATCTGTTGATGCAGATTTAGCAGAGTGAAATCATACACAGCAGCTGTCTATCACATTACATACTTTTAGACCAGCAGGATCCAGCTGCCAGGAGACAGCAGACGACTGCAGTGACAACCAGCCTTGCTGTGGCGGGGTAACACATTGTCAGGATAGGCTAAAATGTTGTCACAGTGTTGCTATGCGAACCCAGGCCAGCTGCTACTGGCAAGTCGGGACTGTTTTGTTGCAGGCTTGCCGTTGGCCTTGGCTGAGTCAAGCCATAAGGAGAAGGATGCAGGAACATGGCAAGCCCTGAGGGATTCTGGGAAGAGGACAATGCGGATTGAGGTCACGTGTCACACACAGACATTTAGCAATAGCAATGATAAATAAGTAATGATATAGGGCTGCATCAATAATGAAGTCAGTGATGATATATATATATATATATATATATATATATATATATTTATTTATTCAGTCATATGAAACTACCTTCAAAAGTCTGAGGTTGGTTAAGATATACCTGATTGGTTTCAAATGTTCCAAATGTTTTAAATAAGCATAAGACACTTCTTTATGCATTTATTTGATTAATTGATTAAAACAGAGTTTAAATTGTAAACAAATAATTTACAATTTAAAACAACTGCTGTCAGTTTTAATATTTATTTATTTTTAAACCGTAATCAATTCCTGTTATGAACCTCAGAACAGCCTGATTTGAGTAAGGGAAAAAAAAAAAAAAACACTGGGTGGATTTTTTTCATTTATAGGGTCGATGTGTACACGCACTTCCAACACACATTTATGTTCAAACAACTTGTAAAGTGAATTTTGCATCGGATGACCCTTTTAAAATGTTTGTGACTGACATCTGTCAGTTCATTGATTTAGAACTTTGTTAAACAGCGCTGGATGTGTAACACGTCAAACTTACACTGCCACCCTAACCCTGCCGGCAGGGTGTGTTTTGCCTAAACTTGGCTCACATCCCAGACTGCTTCCTTGGAGAAGAAGACAAGTGGAAAATATCCTCCACCTCCTACACAATCACACCATCTGCTGCTGTCGCTGATCCCTCGTTACACAGGGGAATTGACACAGCACCCTCTGTTCTTGTCCCCCTTAAACAAACCCACGAGCCCCGTCATGCTGCTCGTCAGAGGATATAATGTTTGTGTTCTTTGTGATTTAATTTTTTTATTTTTTAGTTGTGACTGTGTTGTTTTTGTAAGTGGTGATAGAGTGGAGCTACTGACGGGACCATATGTAGCCTAATGTTGCTGTTGGCAGTCAACAAGTTTGTTGACTTCCTAATGGACTCACCTGGACCAAAGCCCTGCTGCTTTTGTACAACAATATAACACAGTTATATATTATATATATATATATATATATATATATATATATATATATATATATATATATATATATATTAGTAATACCATAAATTATGGAATTGTTTTACATTACAAAAAAAAAAAAAAAAAAACATATTTCTTCAAAGAAAAAAGAAAACAAATATGTTTCAAACGATTCAAATGTGACTTTGGTAAGGATTTTTATTTATTTATTTTTAAAGATGTCTTTTATCCTCACAGGCTTCATTTGTTGGATCAAAAATACAGTGAAAACAGCAATATTGTGCAATACCATTACAATTTAAATGAAGTGTTTACGATTTGAATATATTTTAAAATGTTATTTATGTGATTGTAAAGCTGAATTTCAGCATCATTACTCAAGTCTTCAGTGTCACATGATTCTTCAGAAATCATTCTAATATGCTGGTTTGCTGCTCAAGATTTTCTTCTTATTATTATTAATGCTGAAAATGGTTGTTGCATGCTTTATATTTTTGTGGAAGCCCTGATAAAATTTTTTTATTTGATTATTGTTTTGTTTTTTTGTTTGTTGTTTGTTTGTTTTTTTTCATGGATTGTTCAAAAGCATTTATTTGCCAAAACGTATAACATTATACATGTCTTTTGATCAATTTAATGTATCATTGCTAAATAAAAGTGCTTTTGACCCCAAACTTCTGAACTGCAGTATGTCACATGACACTTCCAATATGATGGACATAAAATATTATGAATACAATTCAGACATGCATGCATACGAAATATGCAGCTAATGACTATTTTCAAAATGTCAGATGGTTGGACAAACAGGCAGTTACACTCCAAACTCATGCCATTAGTTGAATTCTTGATCATTTAAAGCTAGTTGGGTTGCACAGACAAACAGATGGCAGTTCCATATAATAGTGCAGAAATTACCCACTTCACCTTTAAGGAAGAATGTACTGTAGCAGAAATAGTCACAAGGTTCAATAGGTACCAATACATTAAAATGTTTTTATTTGTATTTGGCTCGCAATGCAAATCTAGTTATTGCACAGTGTAATTATTTGGATCTAATTATTTCCATCAGATATATTCTCTCAAACATGCTTTCCTATGGCAATTTGTTTGGATAGTCCCTTGATGGCTGTAGTAGATTACGCTGATTGTTTTTTGATCACAATTACATGTGTGAGTGACTTGGATATTATTAATTAATCTCTTTAAGATAATTACATGAAAGCACTTGGGGTAAAAAAAAAATAAAATATGAATAATGTGTGTTTCACATTATTCTGTACACACTTCTGTTACACTGAAGTCACAGACGGACAGACTAAATCAATGCGTGTGTGTCGAGGATAACACCGTTCATGTACGTGTTTGAAAATAGAGTCTCGCAAACAATAACCCCGTGATTTAGATGCATATTAAGCAAGTTATTCCTTTTTGGTGATATTAAACCACATCTTCTCGTCGTAATTGATTAGTCATACGACTCTTACACTTTGCATCTCTGTTTTTCCTTTCTTCTTTGCTCAATTAGCTCACTTCTCTATATGGATGTGATAATTGAGACAACATCTGGTGAGACATGCATGCTCATAAACATGCATGCACAGTTGGTTTGCACTGTTTCATTACCCACAATGCCACAGGTGCGATAAGGGTCCGCTTCATTATTTGATATGCTTTAGTTGTCAGGTACAATTGGACATTAATAGAACACTCACAGATGTCTTGTTCAATTTTTCAAGAGAGGAACGTCACAAATATGTCTCAGAAATGTATTCCTCGTAGAGGCTTTTGTTCAGCCACGGATTTGAAGAAGTAAGACGAAGCGTTTCATCAAATGCCATCAAAACCTAAGCTTGAGTTATTTTGGTATTCAGACAAGTATTACTATCATCATCAAGTATAACGTAAAACTATCATCAAGTATAACGCTTTCCCACTCTGACCGGTCTATTTCTATCAGTTGCACAAAGCTAATTAAGAGCTGGTTCTCTGAGCCATTAAATGAAGCACACAGCAGGTTCTCCCTCTCTGCCACTAATGTTGCTATGATAGCATAACTTTATATTTAGAAAAGTGTATTTGTCTCAGCAGGCTTTTAGATTGATGCCTGCACACGCGTTCATACACATGCAAGTGTGTTCTTGTGGGAGATGAGACGTCTCCTCCCTCCTCCCCAGGTGATATTAAACAGTAACAGGTAGACAATACCTGTTTTCTCACCCCTGTAGAGACAGAAAACATCATAAAAAGAATGTGTAAAAATGTGAGTAAATATATAAACAAATAAGAGCCTATCCAGTCTCGTTTTCGAAGTGCTTATTAAACACGGTCTCTTTTTTTGCGTGCGTATGCGAATGTTGCCAAGTAAATGCTGAGCTGTTGTTTTTCATATCATTTGGTGGCTTGTCATAATTCCTGTGTAATATATGTAATAGTCACAAAATGCTATAGGAAATGTTAGGAGAGAGTTGTTGTTGTTATTGTTGTTGTTGTTCTGGCGTCAGCCAGTTTTTAAACTAGTTGTCAATTGTTTAGAGAAATGAGGTATCAAAGTGTCAAGAGTATTCAGAGGATTTAGCATAAGTTCTGCATCAAAGGTGCATAGCAGTTTTGTTTTTTGGCTAACGTTGAGTAAGTGTATAGAAAATAACATTGTTAAACAATAGTTTGTTGTAGTCAATAAATAGTTTCTAAATACTTGAGGAATGAGACTAGAATTATCCAGACGTGCCCAAGTTGTTTCAAAAGAATATATTTGGCACAGCAGTGGGGCGTAGATAAACTGCACCGGCAACAGTTTTATAATCAATACTTTTATTGTAGCAATTCAGGTTTTAGATGGAAACTACAGGCGATTGAAGTTTGATTCAGGTTTCCTTTGTATTAATTTTGAGTTTCAGTGAGGAACTATATGCTTTTGAGTATATCGAGGGCTCATTGTTGACACAACAAGTTTATAATGGGCTAACCCAGGAGCTTGAAGAGTCTGTAGAAGCTCTTTGTCTTCAAAAGCGCCACTCGCACTATATGACAAAGCTAGAAAAAAATGGCAAGGCACCAGAAATTGATGGGCTTTCCATTGATTTCTATGAGGTCTTTTGGGAGAGTCTGGGGGAGGGCTTGCTGGCAGTTCTGAAGAACCTCTTTGGCCAGAGGTGAGCTGCAGAAGGACCGTCTAAAGAAAGCCCATCAAAACGAGGTCAAAAACTAGAGGCCCTTGGCATTATCATGCGCTTGCTATGAAGTTCTGTTAAAAGCTTGCTAAAGGAGATAGTTAAAGTGTGTCTCTAACAGATCTAAAGTGGATAATATATTCTTAATCAATGATGTTTTGGATGCCTCTACACTTTTCAGCTCAGAATTTGGTGTTGTTTTTGAGGTTGACTAGTTTATCTAGAATTTTTTTCTTCAGCAGTACTAATTTATCCACTTTAAAGTGGATACATGAAGAGATGCATCTTCTTTTTGAGGATTTTAGCATGCTTTATTGTGCTAATCAGTGTGCTTTAGAGAGCTAAAACCCCCTTAGACATGTTGTCTGTCACGAACTCAGCCTCTGTGGCTCCCTCTGATCACCACAAGAGGGAACCCTCACCTGAGTATGAACTCTGTCATTCGGACTTCATTTCCCATCACACCCCGTACCTGAGACTGATTACCTGCACAGCTGTTCCCCATTGACTGGTCTATTTAATCTGCTCCACCCTTGCGCTCATTGCAAAGTCTTGTTCTTGCCATGCAGACATTTCTGAGCGTTTATCCCGTGTTTGATTTCCTGTTGCCGACCTGGACTGTTTACCCGTTTATGAAAGAACTCTGCCTGCCTTGCTGATCTGTTTTGCTATCTGTCTGCCGCCTGCCCAGACCTCTAGCCCGAACTGTTTATGATTCTGCCCTGCCTACGTGGTACCTGATGCCTGTGCTTGACTTATGCTTGTATGACCATTCTTGTGTGATAATAAAGCTGCACATGGATCTTAAAGACACTGCCTCCTCGTTACAGAGTGTATCTTAAGCACCAACATTACAGCTAAGCTCTACTCTACAATCAAAGCTCTACTTTTGGAATAAATTCAAGAGCAAAAAAAAAAAAGAGGCAAAATCAGATTTCAGATTTGCTGTTTGTATGACAAAGTTCCATTGTTCATAAACATTTAAAGGAAAGTTTAGTATTATTTATTAATTTTACTAAATCACATTTATAGCCTTGACATGTGAAAGACGTTGTGAGTGATATATTGAACCACCTGTCATTTAATCCAATTCATACTTGATGCACTTGAAGACTTTTTGTATATACTTTTGTATATAGATATATAGGTATACTTTTTGTACGAAGAATGTGTATATATTGAAAGGTGATTCTTTAGATTGCATTATTCAGTATGCAGTTCAAGGGACAAGAGTCGGGTTCTTCTCTGATTTATCTCTGCTCTATAGCACTCATCTCTTCTCAGCGTGCCTTGCAGTAAAGATACATCAGCAAGGTCAATGATTGGAACTACTGAAGAATCACAAATGAACACACATATGCTGTGTTTCAAAACCTTCTGAGAAACCTACAGAGGCAGCATTGATGCATGATGCTGCCTCTGTAGGTATAGATCAGAAGGTTTTGGGAGGTAGGGGTGTGTTGCAAAGTCTCTTCCAACAGCTATTGGCATCTTAATTGCACTGCCTCCCATGAGATCTATATTAAAATTCAAAGCCAGCATCACATGAATCCTCCATGGAAAGCATTGTGATTATAAAAAAGAAAATGCAAGATGACAGATGACGAAAAGTGGACTAAGAGTATGCTTATTAAATTCTGAAACATATATATATATATATATATATATATTTGGTGTCAGTATGATAGATAGATAGATAGATAGATAGATAGATAGATAGATAGATAGATAGATAGATGAAAATAAAAACAATCAGCTGTTTTGAACATCATGTTTCTTGAGCAACAAATCAGCATATTAGAATGATTTCTGAAGGATTGTGTGATACTGAAGACTGGAGTAATGGATGCTGAAGGTTTGCCATCACAGGAATAAATTACATTTAAAATAAATTCAAATAGAAAGTTATTTTAAATTGAAACAACAATATTATTGTTTTTACTGTTTTGATCAAATAAACATGACCTTGGTGAGCATAAGAAACTTAACAAAACGTAAAAAAATTCTTACCAAATTCAAACTTTTGAACAACAGTATATAAATAATGATGAATTATAGATTTTTTTACACCCACATTTTTGTGTGCCATATTATCTTACTTTTTTGCATATTGAAATTGTGCTTATATCAAAATCAACTGGGAGTTGAGCCAGACTTGATGATTCACTACCAAATTGTTCTGAATAGCACAATGGAATCACAATGGAAAGGTTATTTATTGGCAGAAAATATGGGAACCCCAATAGAGTGAAAGCAGGCAACGAGAGTAACATAGTGAGTTAGAAATCCACTTGAATAAAATAAATGCTTTTTTTCCCTAAATGGGTCCATGTGTTCCTTTTAATATTTACAACATCCATTTCAGATCTGCCATACTTAGCGAAACACTTTAAAGCACTGTGTTTTAGACACATGATGACGTGTCTAACCTGACATCATTGTTTCATATCAAAGAGAGACTGTTTCTAGACTTTATCTCACAGCGACCATGCCTCTAATTTACGGATGGTAAACACATCTTTGCCACTTCAAAGGCTGCCACGTTTCAAAGCTGGCAGAATGGCAAGCTTTCATCAGGGTCTAAAAGAGGCTCAAGACCAGCAATAAGAGCTCTGAGGTGCACAGAGAATCAAGAAATTTAGCCAAAATGATATTGACTGGAGACTTCCAGAAAGCTGCAGAAAAGCCAACTCGGTAACGCGTTAGATTACAACCCGCAAATAACTACGTGAGTATACTGAATTTACAGTGTACGTTTCTGTAATTATAATGTACCTATAAAGAACGTACGTGTAGGTATAAGGGAACAATGTGTTACGTTTGGGTAATAAGGGGCTAACAAACAGATATGTAAACCTGCAAAGAACTGCGTAAGTAAACTGAAATTACAGTGTAACTTTTTTGTAATTATAGCGTACCTCCGTGTAGGTACAGGGGAATAATATGGTGACGTTTGGGGAATAAAGGTGTAACAACCTGTAAAATTACAAATCATTTATACTGTAAATATTTTGAAACTAAGGGTAACTATTCTAATATTACGTGCTATGTATGACCTAAACAATAATCTTATGTTTGGGAGTGATTTAGAAAGACGATCCTTTTTATAATTTTATACTGGTATTTTACTATAGGCCAAGGTATTTTTAACCATTCTATTATTAAAGGAAATATGATGGAGATCACTTAACAACAAAACTGGACATCTAGTGAAATGAGTTAATGAGTTTCAGCTATGATTTATAATTCACAAGTCAGCTGACATTATGAAAGCTTATTCGAACGTATTGTATTTACTTATAACAAAAAAAACTGATTTGGCTTTATTAAAACTTGTGCCTAATTTATTAATTAAATAAATAAGTCTAAATAAATGGTTCAGATGACCAAAACATCTTGCATAATTAACATTTATATTAACACATTCATAAATATGGGATGTTAAACATGTCGTAGAGTTATGTTATGTTAAATATGAATATATAAACTGTATGTGCACAGTAACTGCGCTTTGCATCCGCTTTCTGCTGATTGCTGAACAAGACTGACTCAAATGACCGACCTACCCGGTACAGATTTGTTCAACGACATACATTTGTTCAACGACTCAAAACAGCAACTCGGTCAGTGATGGGCGTGTTCGTTCAGTAATCGTTCGTGAATGAAAAGAACCAGTTGTTGAACGATATGGCGAGCTCGGCTCGTGTAGTTTGGCATATTTGCAGCAAAGAAAGAAATTTACACTTACCATTGTAATGAAAACTGACCCACTGAACAATTCTCTCAAGATCTCTTTCGTTACTCATTTAGTACTCTGTACAGTAAACTGTAAGGCAACTGTAAATAAAAACAGGTAAATTGTTGTAAATTGGTGTGGCTAGGGTTTCAAATTTAGGCCCTGTCACGAGATGCTCAGACCCTAGCCTGGCCCGTGTCCAAGAGCTTGACAGAATTACCAGTCCGTCCCGAGCCCATCTTTTTTCCCCCTTCTCCAAAATCAGATTATACTATTTCAGCTATTAAAATAGTTCAGTTTTGTATGTAATGGAAAAGTGGTTATATTTTGTTTCATTTTTTTTTATTAAGTTAATTTAGAAAAACTTTTGGAGTATTTTTTTTTTTTGTTCGTTAAATGTTTTTTTCTTTCTTAAAGTAATGACCAAGCTGTCAGCGGCAGACCGGCAGGCTGATTATAGCCATGTTTGATCAATTTAGCCTTCTCAAATCATCACGACTTGCCTAAAATAAAATCTATAGATATACTAAAACAGTTCAAGCATATAACAATGTTTAAACGTTAAACCTAGATAAATGTGCTCTGCTTCCTAGTTTGTGCGGAGAGTGGAAGCTAAAGCGCAGGACATGGAGTCACCGGCGCAATCAATTGCATTTTTTCAATGGAAACAACTTACGACGTAATTTTTGCTCATAAAAGTACAAACCCGATTCCAAAAAAGTTGGGACACTGTACAAATTGTGAATAAAAACAGAATGCAATGATGTGGAAGTTTCAAATTTCAATATTTTATTCAGAATACAACATAGATGACATATCAAATGTTTAAACTGAGAAAATGTATAATTTTAAGGGAAAAATATGTTTATTTTACATTTCATGGCATCAACACATCTCAAAAAATTTGGGACAAGGCCATGTTTACCACTGTGTGGCATCCCCTCTTCTTTTTATAACAGTCTGCAAACGTCTGGGGACTGAGGAGACAAGTTGCTCAAGTTTAGGAATAGGAATGTTGTCCCATTCTTGTCTAATACAGGCTTCTAGTTGCTCATCTGTCTTCCAACAATCTTCCTCTTTATGATGCGCCAAATGTTTTCTATGGGTGAAAGATCTGGACTGCAGGCTGGCCATTTCAGTACCCGGATCCTCCTTCTACGCAGCCATGATGTTGTAATTGATGCAGTATGTGGTCTGGCATTGTCATGTTGGAAAATGCAAGGTCTTCCCTGAAAGAGACAACGTCTGGATGGGAGCATATGTTGTTCTAGAACTTGGATATACCTTTCAGCATTGATGGTGCCTTTCCAGATGTGTAAGCTGCCCATGCCACACGCACTCATGCAACCCCATACCATCAGAGATGCAGGCTTCTGAACTGAGCGCTGATAACAACTTGGGTTGTCCTTGTCCTCTTTAGTCCGGATGACATGGCGTCCCAGTTTTCCGAAAAGAACTTCAAATTTTGATTCGTCTGACCACAGAACAGTTTTCCACTTTGCCACAGTCCATTTTAAATAAGCCTTGGCCCAGAGAAAACGCCTGCGCTTCTGGATCATGTTTAGATATGGCTTCTTTTTTACCTATAGAGTTTTAGCCGGCAACGGCAAATGGCACGGTGGATTGTGTTCACCGACAATGTTTTCTGGAAGTATTCCTGAGCCCATGTTGTGATTTCCATTACAGTAGCATTCCTGTATGTGATGCAGTGCCGTCTAAGGGCCCGAAGATCACGGGCATCCAGTATGGTTTTCCGGCCTTGACCCTTACGCACAGAGATTTTTCCAGATTCTCTGAATCTTTAGATGATATTATGCACTGTAGATGATGATAACTTCAAACTCTTTGCAATTTTTCTCTGAGAAACTCCTTTCTGATATTGCTCCACTATTTTTCGCTGCAGCATTGGAGGAATTGGTGATCCTCTTGCCATCTTGACTTCTGAGAGACACTGCCACTCTGAGAGGCTCTTTTTATACCCAATCATGTTGCCAATTGACCTAATAAGTTGCAAATTGGTCCTCCAGCTGTTCCTTATATATACATTTAACTTTTCCGGCCTCTTATTGCTACCTGTCCCAACTTTTTTGGAATGTGTAGCGCTTATGAAATCCAAAATGAGCCAATATTTGGCATGACATTTCAAAATGTCTCACTTTCAACATTTGATATGTTATCTATATTCTATTGTGAATAAAATATAAGTTTATGAGATTTGTAAATTATTGCATTTCTTTTTATTCGTAATTTGTACAGTGTCCCAACTTTTTTGGAATCAGGTTTGTAAGAGTAATGCATCATTCGGAACTGTAAAGGGTCTACTTTTATTTGTGTGCACTCACAATATTAACAAAACGTTTTATAAAATATCTAAAATAATTTTATAAAATAAAGAAAACGATGCGCATTATGCCGTCTCATCTTGAACAGGAGCGCTTCACAAAAATGAACCGAAAGTCAGCGAGTAGGCTACATGCCTCACAGACATGATAAAAAAAAATAATATATATATAGAAAGCTTTAAATTAAAATGATTGCAAAAACTGTGTTGGCATGTAATTTCAAGCATTGTTACTCTTCATTTAAATAGTGGTGGCGCAAATTAACTGAAATAATAACAGCCCAGTGCTATTATGATTGTACATTTATAAATTCATTGTCATTTACATCTTACTGTGATATTGGAAACTCTACTTAAAACTGAAATGAATTTAGAACAGTGCTATTTCCTGCACTGTATGACTTACATTGTGCTGTCAGTCTGGTAGGAAATGTACAGACTGATGAACAAGATCAAGAATAAGCTTTGCTCTGGTTATATCCAGTTCCGCTAATGGAATATGTCTTTCTTGCAGCTCACAAAGCCTTGGCCAAGATTGATGCTGTCCGTTTAATTAACAGGAATTATTTACTGAGCGAAGCTAACCATCTGCAGCCCAACTCATGTAATGGATATATTAGCTAAAGACTCAATGGATTAGTGGCTGCACATTTAGTGAACTGGGAGCAGTCCATCATTGGGGAAAAGTCACGTAAAGCTGCTAGCATGTCACTGGCGATTGAAGTTGTAATGAGTGTGTGTATGTATGTTCTGGACTAAATCAGCTCACCACCTTGTTATGCGTCACTCTTCACCTGAAAACGCCCTGTCCTGGTCATGTTTTCCCAAAATGTAAAAATAAAAATAACAAAAAAATTATAATATTTTATTTTATTTTTACTAGCAATAACAAAGGTTTGCTTTATATTCCTGAAACACATACACTGAATGTGTATTGCTCAGGTGTCCACATCAGTGGATATAATAAAACAGCCCTGCCTTTTAGTGATCTGAGGATGGATAGAGGTGTTGCCCAAAGATCTTTTTCTGCTGCTTACAAGCATTTACTGACCTGCATCTACTTCTGCTTTTGTCCTCCCAGTCAACTCCATGCTGACTGAGGCAAAGATTTCTCTTTGAGCTTAAAAGAAACCACATGGTGGTTCCTTTGAATATGATATATCGACAATGCTGTTTTCTTACTTGAGTGAAAACACTTGAATCTTACTTTCATATTCCAACAATGTAGCGAAAAAGCCTTTCCCAGGACACCAAAAACGTACATCCTCAAACACGTATTTGTTTCCCTTCCTTTTTTAACCTTAGAAAACTGTATATTCTCAGAGGGCTTAAAAGCAATGCTTATGTGTGTTTAATATCGAACATTTAACCCCTCATAAGCATTTTTTCTCTCTGTTTAACCTTGCTACTCTGTTAGTCGACTAGTGGCACCAGTCAGCCATTTAACGCTATGCTATTGGTACATAATTCACATGCAGCAGAGGACTCTGGGTATTAAGCAAATCCCAGCGGTGAGGGAAGGGGGGGGGGGGGGGGGGTCGAGGACTGTTGTGAAGGGGGGGCATTGATGAAATGACCAGGAAAGCCTAATTAAAGTTGCTGAGCTCAAACGCATTGATGTATTGCATCCATTATGGCCCAGTTCGATAGGTCTGGCCCCCAGCACTGCTACAGACACTCTCTCCTCACCAAACACTCTGAATAACTAACAGCAGTGCATGAGAAGAGAGGCGGCAGCGCTGCTGCCTGATACCGAAAGATTGTGCTGTCTCAAGTGGCTGGAGAGATTTATGAGCCTGTGTGTGCATCCGTGTATTCATAGGTGTAGATTTAAGGGGAGTTAAAAGGAGTCTCCCGCTCATCACGTGCTTGTCTTTTGTTGTTTTTAACATGGTGTTTAAAATGCAATGCTGCAGCATTGAATTCTAAGGCTTATCGTTAGAAAGAACACAAGTCATGCAGGTAATGATGTCTCATCTAAACATTTATAGTGGACAAATGCAAAGTTGATGAAATTATAGTAATAGTTCACTCATAAAGTAAAATATTTTCATTAATAACTTACACTCGTGAGAGCTTCGTTCATCATTGGAACACAAATTAAAATATTGTGGATGAAATCCAAGAGCTTTCTGACCCTGTGTAGACAGCACTGCAACTGTTATATTAAAGGCCCAGAAAGGTAGTAAGGACATTGTTAAAATAGTCCATGTGACATCATCGATTCGGCCATCATTTTATGACGCTATGAGAATACTCTATGAGAAAACAAATATAACAATGACTTTATTTCATCAATTTCATCTTTTCCTTCAGACATGTTTACAAAGACTGTTTTATGTACAGAGTGCATTTTCCTCTGCTTGTAAACAAGGTGCAGCACATCCAGGTTCTACATAGTAATTGCGTTACTGTCTATGCAGACTCAGAAACCTCTCAAATTTCATCAAAAAAATCTTCATTTGTGTTCTGAAGATAAAAAAGATCTTACAGGGTTTTGAATGACATAAGGGTGAGTTATTAGTGAAAGAATTGTCATTTTTGGACTACCTGATCTCAGGACGAATACATACCTGTGGGAACTTTTTCGCAAGACACGAAATACGTACCAATAAGTACATATTTCGGTGTAGTGCAGATTGTACGTTACTTTAAAACATCATAGAGCATTATAGTTATAGCACCACTCAAAGGACATTTCAAGCCAGTACTGCAATGACACATACAATACCCCGACTATATGTACCTTCATCTGTTCCAAGGAAAAATAAACAACAACAAAATAAAAACAAACAAACAAACACTCATTTAGCACCACTCAGTGCACATTTCACATAGAATATGTCATGAAACGTGCATGACGCTATGTATTTCGCATCTTGCAAAAAAGTCAAGTATCTGTAGTGAGAGTGCAGTTTGTTTGAAACCCTGCTCCACTATATTCAATTAATTTGAAATTTAAATGGGGGGGGGGGGGGGGGGGTGTAATTGATAAAAAAAAAAAAATTATAAATCTGTCAAATTAAATAAAACGTATGCGTATTCAATTTTATTAGATCAACTTAAATGATCTAATGTAAACTTAAATTAGTTTACATTAGATTATGATGGAAAGTGCACTGGTACAGTGTTTACTTCCTGCAAATGCAAATAGTGTTTTGTTCAGGATAGGATTAGTTAATCACATCCAAAATAAAAGTTTTTGTTCACATAATATATGTTTGTACTGTGTATATTTATTATGTATATATAAATACACACACATAGACATATATATATATATATATATATATATATATATATATATATATACACTCACCTAAAGGATTATTAGGAACACTATACTAATACTGTGTTTGACCCCCTTTCGCCTTCAGAACTGCCTTAATTCTACGTGGCATTGATTCAACAAGGTGCTGAAAGCATTCTTTAGAAATGTTGGCCCATATTGATAGGATAGCATCTTGCAGTTGATGGAGATTTGTGGGATGCACATCCAGGGCACGAAGCTCCCGTTCCACCACATCCCAAAGATGCTCTATTGGGTTCAGATCTGGTGACTGTGGGGGCCATTTTAGTACAGTGAACTCATTGTCATGTTCAAGAAACCAGTTTGAAATGATTCGAGCTTTGTGACATGGTGCATTATCCTGCTGGAAGTAGCCATCAGAGGATGGGTACATGGTGGTCATAAAGGGATGGACATGGTCAGAAACAATGCTCAGGTAGGCCGTGGCATTTAAACGATGCCCAATTGGCACTAAGGGGCCTAAAGTGTGCCAAGAAAACATCCCCCACACCATTACACCACCACCACCAGCCTGCACAGTGGTAACAAGGCATGATGGATCCATGTTCTCATTCTGTTTACGCCAAATTCTGACTCTACCATCTGAATGTCTCAACAGGAATCGAGACTCATCAGACCAGGCAACATTTTTCCAGTCTTCAACCGTCCAATTTTCGCCCATAGGACTGCCGCATACTGGATGTTTTTCCCTTTTCACACCATTCTTTGTAAACCCTAGAAATGGTTGTGCGTGAAAATCCCAGTAAGCGAGCAGATTGTGAAATACTCAGACCGGCCCGTCTGGCACCAACAACCATGCCACGCTCAAAATTGCTTAAATCACCTTTCTTTCCCATTCTGACATTCAGTTTGGAGTTCAGGAGATTGTCTTGACCAGGACCACACCCCTAAATGCATTGAAGCAACTGCCATGTGATTGGTTGATTAGATAATTGCATTAATGAGAAATTGAACAGGTGTTCCTAATAATCCTTTAGGTGAGTGTGTATATATATATATATATATATATATATATATATATATATATATATATATATATATATATATATATATATATATAAGAAAAATATGTTATATTTGTATATTAAATATATTTATATATAATGCAAATGAAATAAATATACATGCAAATACATAAAAAAATATAAATATATACTGTATGAGTGTGTATATATATATAATAAATATTGCATATATGTGCATAATAAATATACACAGTACATACACATATATCATTTGACAGCACTATTATTAATATTATTAAAATTACTATTAATGACTATTCATTATAATTTACACAAAACAGAGGTACCAGCAGTGGTGTCTTCTTTTAGATGCTAAATAAACATACATGCAGATATGTGTGTCTAAGTGTGCATGATCAATTCTTTCACTGCATAATGTTTGCCAGTTTGACAGAAGGCGAAAAAGAAGGATTTTTATGGACCAAAAGAGAGAGAGAAAATAACATTTTGTTTGACCGTTCATCTTTCTGGTTCTTTGGCTAACCCTCCACACCTTATAAACTACAGCTCATTCTTCAAGTCTACATAGTGGGTGTGACTCTGAATTAAAGATGAGAATGTAAGATAATTGAGAGAGAGAAAGAAAGAAAGGGAGCAGAATGACTTTTACACATTCTTCGTAGCATAAATACATACTTCCGAACCATCCTGAATGTTGAATGTGTGTGCATCCTAATAACTTTACATTTGTTAGTCTAAATTTATGAACATATTGTAAACTTTCACCTCTCCCCTTGTTTTTTTGATTTTTTTTTGCTTTGCCAAAAACAGAGCACAACAAAGGGATTAGACACACCAGCCCGTGGGCTAGCATTACCAGCACCGTCTCACACTGTGCTTCGTCAGCGGCCATCATAAGCCTATGTAAAGCATGTGGGGTGAATTATGGCAGCTGTAACAGGCAGGCACGGGTGTTTATAATGTGTGTTATGGTGCCAGGCCTCCGGGGGAGAGAATAAAACACTGACTAATGGAGGCGGGAACAGGAAGGAGAGACAGCAGCAGCAGATTGCGAAGGTCATTGCTCTGAGTGCAGTTCGAATGAAGAAGGACTTGGTTTTATGTGAAGATTTACTAGCTCTGTTACAATCGTTGTTAAAGGTGATGTAATGTTGCTCATAGCCTATTCTGTATCCGAACAGGTCATAGGTAAGGTTCCACTTTGTTCATAAGATAACTTTTAAACATATTCAAAGGATGTAATGTCATTTACACAACCCCTTATGGCTTTGTCAGTATGGGTGTGTAGAAGTATAGCTGTATATTAAAGCTAACATGTATATAGTATGTCCAAGAATACTGTGACTTTTAACACTTGTCTGTGTTTGTTCCAGACAGACAGTCTTTCTATTTTTATAGGATTTTCCAATGACTCTTTCTGCAGGTTAGTTGGAGGCAACAAGTAACAAAGTCTTTATGAATAATTCACTCAACTGGTTTGTTAAAAAACAGGAACAAATAATTTATTAATTGAGGAATGAATAAAGCTACTCTTCTTATGAGTGAGTCATTTGAATCATTGAATCATCTGATTTGTTCAAAACATGGATTAATTTAGGAAGGAAACAAATTAATATTGTTTTTTTTTTATTTGTGAATCATTGAATCCTTTGTTCATCTGTTTCATTCAAAATACTTACTGATTTGGGAACAGAACAGTTGACTATGTCCTTATTCAATTTATGTTTATTTGAAGAGAGCTTTTCACAGTACGCATTATTGCAAAGCAGCTTCACAGAAAATGAATGTTTCTATATTACAATTAAAAGTAATCCATCAGTAGTTGGCATGTCAATGTGATGTCCATTTGGCAGAAATGTGCAGTTGCAGGATAATGAATCATGCAGTAGTAAATTACATGTATTCAAACAGAAACGGCAAACATTATTAAGAGAAAATGTGACCCTGGACCACAAAACCAGTCTTAAGTCACTGGGGAATATTTGTAGCAATAGCCAAAAATACATTGTATGGGTAAAAAATATAGATTTTTCTTTATGACAAAAATTATTAGGACATTAAGTAAAGATCATGATCCATGAAGATATTTTTTTAATTTCCTATGATAAATATATGAAAACTTAATTTTTGATTAGTAATCTGCATTGCTTAGAACTTAATTTGGACAATTGTAAAGGCGATTTTCTCAAAATTTAGATTTTTTTGCACCCTCAGATTCCAGATTTTCAAATAGTTGTATCTCGGCCAAATATTGTCTTATCATAACAAACCATACATCAATGGGAAGATTGTTTATTCCGCTTTCAGATGATGCATAAATCTCAATTTCGAAAAATTAACCCTTATGACTGGTTTTGTGGTCCAGGATCACCAATGATTATATGAAGTGATCAAAATGATAATAATATACAGTAAGGAAGAGAAGTCATTTTAATCTTTTGTTCATCTGATTTATTCAAAATATTAATTAATTTAGGAATAAAACAAGTGACTGTCCTTATGAGTGAGTCAATTGTATAATTTATTCATATGATTTGTTAAAAATCTTGATTCATTCAGCAACAAAACAAGTGACTGTCCTTATGATTGAATAAATTAAATTAGTTGTTAATTTGCTTCTACAAAACACTGATTCAATAAGGATTGAAACAATTAAAATGATGTATGTATGCATTTCTTTATTTATTTACTCATTAACTTACTCACTCCATGATTCAGTAACTGTACAACATTGTTTCTCAAATGTAAATTACTCAGTATTAACGGTTGTTTAAAATAAAATAATGTTTAGTAACTTTTTTAGAACATGATCAATCTTGCATTTGCTTAGTCAGAACATGTTGAATGTTTTGCTGTCTGAATTCATGTAATGACATATTGTAAAAGAATTACTGAATAATTTTTGGTCCAATTTATTGAAGTGAGAAAAAAAAAAACAGACTGCAAACTTCCTGACGCTACATACTAAGTACTGTTGGATGACAAAGGTTTTTGAACAGGATGCAGTCTAGAGACGGTTTTTCAAAAATATAAATTGTGTGCGCGTAGCAATGAAAGATTTGAGAGATATGAGTGGCACGCAAGAACAGAACTCAGAAAATCCACCTACCCATTGGGAATACCTACACCTGTCACTATCACACACACACACACAGAGAGTGCACTCCGTCTGCCAGTGCTTCGCTCTGCTGGAGTGAGCGACACGGTGGATGATCTGCCACTAATTGCTGCAGTTAAGACAGCGGAACTTACCTGTGCAGAAGAGCTACCTGATCTAATGTGCTGTAAAATCATTATGCTGTTTGTGGAGATCCTTGTTCGATAGTTTTCTTCTCTTTTTTACACGGGACAGGACTGTTGACATGGATGTCTGGCTTGCATAGTGTCAGTGGCTTTGCATAGTGTACATCACCCTTAATCAGCCCCTGGAGAGCATTCCCTAGTACCGTTCCTGAGCACTCCTAGATACCTGTAAACACTTTCAAACTATTTGCAAGTTCCAGGGTTAGCTGTCTCTTCGTTTATTTGGCAGGAAAAATATGAGCCTGGTTAAAAGCTACCCAGCATCGCTTTCCCGCTGTCAGTCAAAGAAACGTTTTTTTTTTTTTTTTTGTTCTGCAAACACAGGACTTGGAAGGCAAACGCGGGAAGTGGCAATAACAAGCCCGAACCGAGGTTGGTTCGTGCTCTGCTTGTTTCAAGCGCTTGCGTATGCATGCGTGAGTCTGTATGAATGTGCGACAAAGCTGAAAGGAAAACTTGGAAGTGCGAGAGAGCACAAGTGGTTCACATCCGTCTTTGGAAAGATGCCTCGCAATAAAAAAACAGTCCCCTGTAGAGGAAGCCACTCTGTCGGATGCTTTCTTTCAAAGCCGTCTTGCCATTTTCTCTTCAACCTGGTCTCTGGGGTCTGTGCGAGGACATAGGCTGTGGATTTGTTAGTCCACAGTAATGGCCAATCACCAAAGCAATTAGCATCCGGCAGTAAAATACTCCCCGAGTTTTAAAAGCGAGCCTAGGGCAACATACTGTTCCAAGTTTTCCCCCCAGAGGCCAATTCAGCCAGGCTAATCCTGCCTCTAATTAAGCCAATTGATAGAGGACAGTTGTTGTGTACAGTTTATTTGGATGTTAAAATGCCACACCGCAAAAGAGCTTTTGAAGCAGGGTTTGTTTCTCTCCAGAGTCATTTAAAAAATAACCACCGCAAGGTCTTTTGCTGCATTACCAGATGACGATGTGAGCTGATTTTGACGGTTCCGTATTCGGATGATGTGGATGTGTTTGCAACTGACTTTAATTGCCACTCCATCTATTTCTCATAAGTGCGAATCCAACTGTGACAAATGAATTGGGCAGTTCTTAAAAATTACACGCATACATGGGCTCTTTTGTGACACGTTTACATGGGCGGCAAACAAGGTCAGTCTACCCGTTGATTTTGTTCAGCTGACAGAAGTAGAGTTGTTGATATACAGAGTTAGAGATTTTTAATAATGTTTCCCAGGCAGGACCTTTCATTCCCCAGTGATCCTCAGGAGGGAGCTTTGCTCAAGTTTGAGGATCTTATCTATTCATGCTGCGCACCCCAGCAGCTCTGACTGAAGTGCTCCCTCGACTCGTGCTAGGACTTCTGATGTCAGATAGAGACAGTGAGAGAGAGGGGAAAATGTTTTTGTGTCATTCTCTACCTTCAAACGAATTGGAGAGGAACATGCAATGCATTGTGAGATTGTGTCATTTGACATTTCACCCCTTCAATTTATGTTAAATTACTTTGTCGCGTTGGCACTTTGTCTTCTCCTATGATATACGTAATGGTGGGTTATTTTATTCATTTTTTGATTCATTTTTTATTTGAATGTGCTGCCTAATATTTTTATGGAAACCATGGTTCTATTGTTTTAGGATTTTTCAATTAATAGAAAGGTCAAAAGTACATATTTGAAATAGAACTCATTTGTAATATTATAAATGTCTTCACTGTCAGTTTTCTTATCAGTTTAGTGCACTCTTGCTTATAATTTCCTTAAAAAAAAACTGACTTTTGAGCAGTAGTTTGTATCGATATAGTGTTTTTCGGTATGCTAAGGTGTGTTCTATTATAAATGCAATTTAAGTAATAATAATAATAATAATTATTATTATTATTATTATATAGCAGCTCCCTGTTGCTATAGAAACTCCCTGTCAATATAACAGATATTGTATTAAATTTATATTTAATAGTACACAGAATTAAATTTAAATTTTTCAGAAAATGTAAAATCTATTTTTTATTGTTATCCACAGACATCTTTTCTTTTAGCTTTGTTATCTAAAAAGAATATTATCATGTTGATCGGCTTGCAATACATACACTTCTCTTGGATCTATGGTAAGGAGTCAATATATTCTTAAAAACGTTGATTATTTAAGAAGCACTGAATTTCACTCCTGTATGTCTTTCAGAGACATGATACATTCAAGCTATCAATGCACAAACCATAACCTCTGACCTCTTCCATCATGGCTGTTAATACACAACCAGGGATAATTTACAGGCAAAACTCAGAGCTCCAATATGTTCTCCGCTCATATAAATATATGTGTGCGACAAATCGGTCACCTCTACAAAGCGGAACTATGATTTACTTCCCAGAAGCACTTAAGACATTGTGTGGAGAGAGAGCATGTCTGTCCCGCAGATGCTTATCTATTAAAAGCATAGGAGCCTCATACGGGCTGATAAGACCGTCGTGGGGCTTCTAGATCATGTTGATTAAGGTGTTTAAGAGTGTGGTGTGTGTGATCAGTCAGACAACCATACAACTAAGGTCACTTATTGATTATGCTTTGATCAAACTATGTCAATGAAATCACCCAGAAGGGCTGAGATTGATTGACTAAACTGGCTGCTACAGAAATGGAGCATTTCTAAAGGGTAGAAAATGTCAGAATCAAAGACATGAAATGAATATGAGAAAGTATTAGTAGTGAATTGATTTGCTTTTAGATGTTTACTCTGAATTCAACAGTTTGTCTTTCAGAAAAATGGTATATTTAGGGAAACAAGATACTCAAAGTAAAATATGGTTACACTTTATTTTATGGTATCAATACAATGTATCTAAACATTTGAATACCGAGTAAAAATAATTAACAAGAATTTACTATAAGGTTTTTCATTTAGCATTAGTTTCATGTAAATAATTTAATGTTTTTACAATATTCGGTAGATGTAACAAGGACACTGTAAAATAAATTGTTACCAAAAATATGTAGGATAGGACATTGTTGTTGTTGTTTTTATTGACTGAAAATACTTTTGTATACAATAAAGGATATGATGTCATGCTCTAGGACTTCTGTAATTCACATATGAGAAGTAATAAATTAAAATTGTCAAAATATACATCTACTCCACCTTCTAACAGAAGTTTGTATTGAGTCAAGAGCAGGGTTTGTATAGTTAACTAAATATAAAAAGAAAAATTAAATAAATAAAGAACTAACTTTAAATTATATATTTAAGCATAAGGTACAAGAGGCCATGCTGTATTGTGAATAAGTCACAGCTGAAGGGTGTTGTTAGGCAGGACACAAAACTACTACTATTAGTTCACAAAATGTTTAAATAGATGGTATCTTCATTTACAAACCGCATATTAGAAGAATAAACAACCACGTTCTTGTCTAAAAAAAAAAAAAACCCTCTTAAAACTACATTCCATGACACAAAAACAGTTATTTCTAAAATTATAATGGATTTGGGCATCTGCCGTGACACTCGCTTTGAGAAATACTATAAGTGGAGTAATACAAACAGTGAAACGGTTGGAGTTATCACTAGAATATCACACTCTTCTCAGCCAATCAGATTCAAGGACCAGAAAGAACTGTTGTATAAAAATGACAAAAACAGCAAAATTACTAAAACTTTAACTGAAATTAAAATTTAATAAAGCTAATTCATAGTTTTAATAAAACTATAAGAGAATCTCAATGATAAAGAAATAATACAGGCAGAGGTCAGTTTGTAACATACAGTATATATATCCTCTATTTGTCACATATCTTCTGGCTATGCAAATTAACAGGTTGCACAAACAGCAAGATGTCAGTATCTAGCAGATAAAACTCACCGTCTCTTGTACTGATCTGTGATTGTTTTTTCAGCATGTTAGAAATATGGAGATAATGTTTTGGAAGACAACAAGAGATCCTAGATCAGTATTAAGGATGGCTCACTTCTAAGAGGGGGTAAAGAAGAGTCAAGGCTGAACAACACACCTGCATTCAGATTAATGCCCAGCGCCTGCAGGGGAGCTGCTGGAAATGAGTGGGCCGGGATTTTTATTGACCCACGATTGACAAAAAAGGGAGTGCGGGCCAGTGAAGGAAAGAGAAGAAAGGGAGAGAGGAACACAGAGAGAGGATCGTGGTGTTTTCTGCCGGTTGTGAGCTAGCCTACCTTCAGGGCACATAGCAGGGCCTGCAAAAATTATTCATATTTCACCGCTGGGTTGTGCCACGTTGTCAATCTCTTCCAAAAACAAAACTCTCATCTTCAGATGGCAGTGAATGCGGGTGCCATTTCTTCTCCTACACTGTAAAATCTAACAAACGTGCTAACTCAATTATTTTTGTTGACTTTACATAAAGTGCTATTGTTTGTTTACCTTACTGATGTAGATCTATTAAATCTTACTATTTGTGCTAAAAGTCCTAGTTACTCAAATGTCCCTAGTTAAGGTTACATGATTTGTTTGAGTGTTGTGCAAGTCATGTGCAAGTCTTGTTTTGTGGAAGACCTCGGCTGATAAAAAACAATAAAAATGGTGAGTATTTATACATATAAGTTTGAGTTTAACATTAAGGAACTTGATTATATGATACTAAAGTCAAAGTTAATGAACTGATGCACGTGTTTTGTCGAATATACTGACACGTTAGAGTGATGAAGCATGGATGAATCGAGATTAAAGAACGGGACGTGCTTGATTGATAATTTATCAGAAGAAAGTAATATACATGGAGGTTAGCATAAAGGTGATAAATGATAAGAGAATTTTAATTTTTAGAACTACCTCATTAAATTAAATGGATTGTCAGTGAATAAAATAAATAAAAAATACGACATTGTTTACACATACAGAATAACATGAAATGGAGTATGAGCAAATGTTTTTGTTACTATGTAAGTTAAAGTATATTGAGTGTGAATTCTTTTTGTTTTTATGTGCTCAGGGAAAATTATTCTTCTCAAATGCTATTTTGTTAACATTTAATTTGGGAGTTTTTCTAATTCAAGAATACTATACATCAGAATACAACTAATACTATACATCAGAATACTATAATACAGAATACAATATGGTCATTACAAATGTTGATGTAATGTTGATTTACATAATTTTTCTGCATTTTGAAAAATAAATGTTTTGAAATGTGAATGGAGAGACAGATGACAGATTCAATTAAGTTAATTAAACTTAAATGGCTTAAGTAAATAGGACTTTAAATAAGTAAGAAATACTTTTAATATATTAGTAAATAAAACTTAAATTACACTTAATTAAATTAAGTTGAGATTACTTAATTGAATTAAGGCAACAAGTTTGCACAATGCAATTAACTTAACAAATTACTTTTTACAGTGCAATGCGATCACGCCTCAATATTGGCCACAAATCAATCATTTTCAAATCTATAGAGCTTTAGGGGGCAACAAGAGTGGGTATTTACCAACAAAAGATAAGGAAATCATGAAGACCTTACCTGTATTAAATCATATACCGGCAATCATATACCGGGAAATTCATAAAAAAAAAAAAATCAATATATGTATTGCATATTATTGTAAATATACACTCTAAATATATACACATACACACACACAATATATATATATATATATATATATATATATATATTAGGGCTGGGACTCGATTAAAAAAAATAATCTAATTAATTAGAGGCTTTGTAATTTGTAATTTGTAATTCAATTTCTCATTAATGCAATTATCTAATCAACCAATCACATGGCAGTTGCTTCAATGCATTTAGGGGTGTGGTCCTGGTCAAGACAATCTCCTGAACTCCAAACTGAATGTCAGAATGGGAAAGAAAGGTGATTTAAGCAATTTTGAGCGTGGCATGGTTGTTGGTGCCAGACGGGCCGGTCTGAGTATTTCACAATCTGCTCAGTTACTGGGATTTTCACGCACAACCATTTCTAGGGTTTACAAAGAATGGTGTGAAAAGGGAAAAACATCCAGTATGCGGCAGTCCTGTGGGCAAAAATGCCTTGTTGATGCTAGAGGTCAGAGGAGAATGGGCCGACTGATTCAAGCTGATAGAAGAGCAACTTTGACTGAAATAACCACTCGTTAAAACCGAGGTATGCAGCAAAGCATTTGTGAAGCCACAACACGCACAAGCTTGAGGCGGATGGGCTACAACAGCAGAAGACCCCACCGGGTACCACTCATCTCCACTACAAATAGGAAAAAGAGGCTACAATTTGCACGAGCTCACCAAAATTGGATGGTTGAAGACTGGAAAATTGTTGCCTGGTCTGATGAGTCTCGATTTCTGTTGAGACATTCAGATGGTAGAGTCAGAATTTGGCGTAAACAGAATGAGAACATGGATCCATCATGCTTTGTTACCACTGTGCAGGCTGGTGGTGGTGGTGTAATGGTGTGGGGGATGTTTTCTTGACACACTTTAGGCCCCTTAGTGCCAATTGGGCATCGTTTAAATGCCACGGCCTACCTGAGCATTGTTTCTGACCATGTCCATCCCTTTATGACCACCATGTACCCATCCTCTGATGGCTACTTCCAGCAGGATAATGCACCATGTCACAAAGCTTGAATCATTTCAAATTGGTTTCTTGAACATGACAATGAGTTCACTGTACTAAAATGGCCCCCACAGTCACCAGATCTCAACCCAATAGAGCATCTTTGGGATGTGGTGGAACGGGAGCTTCGTGCTTGGATGTGCATCCCACAAATCTCCATCAACTGCAAGATGCTATCCTATCAATATGGGCCAACATTTCTAAAGAATGCTTTCAGCACCTTGTTGAATCAATGCCACGTAGAATTAAGGCAGTTCTGAAGGTGATATATATATATATACTGCCAAACATTTGCATTTAAATGCTGATATGAACTGATATGAGATGACAAAAAAAGTTATGCAATCCACTTCTGAGAAAATATCTAATAATTCTAAAGAGGATATTTGAGAAATTACACCCTTTGGGGCAAATATTATGTAGAAATTGATATGACCCAGAGTCTTAATGGCAGAGCTCTTTGAACCTGCTTAGAGGCACACACTGGTCTCTTTTCTTCACATAAGAGGAAAAGGTACCATACAAAACACATTCCTCACCAGAGGAGAATATGTTGTATCTGCTGAGAAAATTGAAAGCTATTTTTGAATAGAATTACAGTAGATTTATTGTACGTGTCAGGTTAGAGTAAACCACAGGTCACAGCTGGAGGAACTGTAAGTCTCTGGTACACACTCTTGGCACTTGGACAGTAAATTAACTCTTATTTGACAGGAAAAATGGAACTGCATGTGAAACACACACACACACACACACACACACACACATACATTTATTTATATATATATATGTATATTTATATAGGCATGCATCAGAATATATTTGTACTGTTCATGTAAACACCGTTTCTCAGTGTGATTGCATAATGTTTGTATGATTGGTATGAATTTTAGCATCTGAGTTTCATCTTTTTTTCAGCGTCTGTACTTCTGCCATATCAAGACTTTTTTAGACCCAGATGAAAAGTATGGATCTTCATCATGAAGAGGTGGATTATCGGTGCGCTCTAATTGGGTGGTGTATCCACTTAGCATCGTTCTGCCATCCTATTGTCAATGCTGGTACAACAGGCCTGTCCTCTCAATGTGTTGCCATGGGCAACATGAGCATAATGGCAGGCAGTCATCGAATGGAGAGCCCCAAGTAGGTGATTACTAGCTTCTAGGGCCTTCAATGTCAGTGCTCTGTTAATTACTAATTGGTAAATTACAGAGTTCTTTCAGTGCACTGATGGAGCTGGAGTTAATGTGGATGTTTGCTTTTTATCAAAGGTGAACCAGTAGACCTTAAAATCAAGTTGCAGCAGACTTCTCATTCACTTGTTTGAATCAGAAGTTAATTGTTAATTTAAAACATCGACAAAACATTGATTCATATCTGTTATTATTTACATATATACATAAAATACTAACATTGTGACTTTAGATGTGTTCGACTTGAAGCAACGACTTGAAGCAACGCCTTGCAGAACGATCAGAGTATGCCATAAAAATACCACGAGAGTACCACAATTCGAAAGCATAAGGAGCTGTCTGCTCTTTATAGACCGTTTCATCGGGAGCATGTGCCTGGCCTGAAGGTAACTTCAGGTCTGCGTTTTGTTTATCGGTCTGGCTAGTGGTGCAGACTACAAACACAGTTAAAAATTGAGGTCATGAGTAGACTCATTGGCTCAGGTTGATGTGCTGTGGAATGCAAATCCCATACATTGATTTATTTGTGGCCACCACAAATAGATTTTCCAAAAGGCTTTGACTTCGTTGAATCAACATGAGCACTGCACATTTCAAATAAATAAATATATATACAGACGTGGTCAGAATTATTGGTACCCTTGGTAAATATGATCAAAGAAGGCTCTGAGAATAAACATATTGTTAATCCTTTTGATCTTTTATTTAAAAAAGAAAATCACAAAAATGTAACCTTTGATTAAACTAAAACAATGGAAAATGGAGAAAATAAATGTTTTTTCTCAAATACACATTGGATATAATTATTGGTACCCCTAGTAATTCTTATAAGTAAACTATCTCTGAAGTATATGCCCATTCATATTTACAATTTTGAGTACTCCAGGGGGATTATGAACATGAAATTATCCAGCCATGGCTTCCTGTTTCACAGAAATATAAACAGTCAAAATTCCTTTAATCATCCACCACAATGAGAAAAAACAAAGAATATATTTCTGATGTGCAGCAAAATATAATTTGAGCTTCACAAATTCGTGAAGTGGCTTTAAGAAAAGAGCTAGAGCAGTGCTAATTCCCATTTCCACCATCTGGGCAATAATTAAGAAGTTCCAATCAACAGAAAATCTTATGAAACTGCCTGGAATAGGACATGTCTCTATATTGTCCTAATGCATGGTGAGAAGGAAAGTTTGAATGGGCAAAGACTCTTCAAGGACCACAGCTGGAGAACTGCAGGAAATAGTTGAGTCTCATGGTCAGAAAACCTTAAAAAACTGTCAAACAGCCCCTACATCACCACATGTTATTCGGGAGTGTTTCAAAAAAAATTCTGCTAGCTCATCCAAAAACAAACTCCAGCATATTCAGTTATCAGACACGACTGGCACTTCAAATGGGACTGGCTTCTATGGTCAGATGAAACAAAAAAAATAGCTTTTTAGCAGCAAACACTCAAGAAGGGTTTGGTGCACACAGGGATAAAAAAGTACCACATGTGTACAATGAAATATACTGCTGTATGTATATAGACTTTTATGTTGTGGGCATATATTTCTGTATTCTATATTCCTATATTTAAGACACATGGCACCATGGATTCTATCAAATACCAACAGATAAAAAATCTATAAGTGACTGACTCTGTTAGAAATCTTATAATGGGCCATGTTTGATCTTCCAACCGTATAATAATCCAAACATAAACCTCAAAAACAACACAAAATTGGGTCACTGAGCACAAAACCAAGCTTCTGCTATGGCCATTCCAGTCCTCTGACCTGAACCCTGTAGAAAATGAGTGAGGTGAACTAAAGAGAAGCACCACCAACATGGAGCTGGGAATCTAAAGGGTCTGGAGTGATTCTGGATGAAGGAATGGTCTCTGATCTCTTGTCAGGTGTTCTCTAACCTCATCAGGCATTATAGGAGAAAATTTAGAGCTGTTAAACTGGCAAATGGAGCTTTCAAAAAGCATTGAAAAAAAGGGTGCCGTTAATTGTGGCCAATGTGTATTAGAGAAAAACATTTATTTCATAATGATATTTCCCCCCATTTTAAATTCTTATTCTCCAATGAAAGGTTTGATTTGTGTTAATATTTTATATAAAAGATAAAAAAAAAAAAATGCAAGGTCTGTTTTTGTGTTTTGTTTTGTGTTCTTGTTTTCATTTGTCTTTTATTTTGAAGTTTAGTTACAGTTCCTGTTTGTGTCATGTTTCCCTTGCCCTCATGTCTTCTTGCTATTGGTTCCATTGTTCTATGTGTCATGTTCTGATTGGTTCTCTTGTTCATTGTGTCATGTCTTCATTGGTTGTTTCATGTCATGTGACCACCACTGTTTGTTATAAGTAGCCTTGTCTTTGCTAGTGATGGGAAGTTCGGATCAATTTACCGACTCGGACCTTTGAGTCTCGTTCAGCAAAATGAACGAATCTTTTTTCGAGTCATTTCGTTCATTTCGTTCATTTTAGCAAAATATAATTCAAATGTTATGTGTTACTTTCCAAACACATCTACTACTTATGCAAACGTTTATCACACTACAAACAATACAAAACTATGCTATAAGAAACAGAAAATATTACTTAATTGTTTACCTGGGTCTTTAGCCTATGATTAGCGCACCACCTCTTATCTGACAAGTGTTCGGGTTTGAGTCGTTCGTTCATCACGTGACAGCCCCATACGCTTAACCAATGCAGCGTGAGCCGGAAAGAGAATTGATTAGGTCTTCTATATCGAGTCTCGGGTTTGAGTCGTTCGTTCATCACGTGACAGCCCCATACGCTTAACTAATGCAGCCTGAGCCGGAAAGAGAATTGATTAGTTCTTCTATATCGAGTCTCGGGTTTGAGTCGTTCGTTCTTTTGTCACGTGACCACTTGCCGGATCAGTACATATCAAATAGGCTACCATAAAGTAAAACTGTATTTTTTGTATGTTGGATCATATTTAAGAATTATCATAAAATTATCAAAATATGTGTAATAAGCATTTTCCTAGAAATAAAAATGGTCTGTTCATTTGATTTATTTTAAAGCTTATTTATTTTATTATAAAAAAAAGCCTAGCTTGTTGTGCAGTATTTTGTTTTAGTTTTTTAAGGCTCTGTGGCTTTAGTATATTTTAATTTTCTTGTATTTTTTATTTAAATAGTTTAAATTCATTTTGGAATAGTTATCCTCTTTGCTATAGCTTTTTCTGGCACAAAAATAAACAATATTCAGGAGTGTGTACAGAGTGTTAATGTCTAAAGTGTCATATGTTACAAAAGTATAGTAAGTAACACTATAGTCCAATCTAAAGGGTTAACTCAAAAGACATAAATACAACAAGGTATTGTATTTTATGAAGATTAGACTAAAAAAAATAAATAAAAACAAAGCATAACAAGTCAAGTCTGCTTTATTGTCAATTCTTCCACATGTACAGTACATACATACAGAGAACTGAAATTGCGTTACTCTCAGACCCTTGGTGCATACAGTTAACATTTAAGACACTGACAGTAGACGTTCAAAATAAATACAGATAAATACAGTTTAAACATGTACATACAACTATACAGATATACAAATGAGGACGTTTGTAGAAAAATAAAAAAGAGATAAAGTGGCATAAGGCACATGGCAGAATAGATAGAGTGCAAACCAGTTAAATAAAACACAACTGTGCAGATATATGTGTAGTGCAAGAAGAGCTTAACCAACTCGTTATTATCTTTTTTTATGGTGTTATGGAAAAGAACCATGTGACAGAAATTAAAAGCAATAATTTGAGACCAGAAAAGCATCACATAACTGTAAGAGTAAATAATAATACTAATAATTCTAATAATAATAATAATAATAATAATAATGACTATGCACCCGTTTGTAAGGAAGGTTGTAAATTAACTAATTTCTCTGTCCAAAACTGTCACGTCACGTGACAAAAGAACGAACGACTCAAACCCGAGACTCGATATAGAAGACCTAATCAATTCTCTTTCCGGCTCACGCTGCATTGGTTAAGCGTATGGGGCTGTCACGTGATGAACGAATGACTCAAACCCGAGACTCGATAGAAGACCTAATCAATTCTCTTTCCGGCTCACGCTGCATTGGTTAAGCGTATGGGGCTGTCACGTGATGAACGAACGACTCAAACCCGAGACTCGATAGAAGACCTAATCAATTCTCTTTCCGGCTCACGCTGCATTGGTAAAGCGTATGGGGCTGTCACGTGATGAACGAACGACTCAAACCCGAGACTCGATAGAAGACCTAATCAATTCTCTTTCCGGCTCACGCTGCATTGGTAAAGCGTATGGGGCTGTCACGTGATGAACGAACGACTCAAACCCGAGAATGCTGTATAATGCGCATGCGCGACTGAACGAATCACTCCCCGAGACGACTCGTTCTTCCCGAGTCACATTAAAGATTCGTTCAAAATGAACGAATCGTTCAAGAACGACCCATCACTAGTCTTTGCCTTTGGTTCTTGTCGTGTATTAATGTTGTAACCTGCTGTTGGTGAGTCTAGTCTGGTCATGCCAAGTCTGTTCATGTCTAATCTGTTCAAGTCTTCGTTTGGATTTTGGATTTTGTGTTCGTCAATAAACTGCAATTGGGTTCTCACTATGCTCGCCCCCAGTGGACTGCTCTTTACAAAAGGATTAACAATGCAGATTCATTTTCACAGACTTTGACCATATTTACCAAGGGTCTGACCACGTGTGTGTGTGTGTGTATGTGTGTGTGTGTATATATATATATGTGTGTGTATATATATATATATATATATATATATATATAATTTTTTTTTATTATTTATTCAGAAATATAGTGAACATTGTAATATTGTGAAATATTAATATTAATATTTTTTCTATTTAATTTATTTTCTTGTGATGGTAAAGCTGAATTTTAAGCACTTAGTCTTCAGTGTCACATGACTCAGAGTCCGATAATATATACATATAATTGATTTAAATGTTATTCTCTTAATGACATATATAATGAAGTTGAATAAAAAAAAATAAATAAATCATAAATACTAAATATCAGTAACAAGATATTCAAAGACGAGTGTTTCTTTGAAACCATATTCTTTGAATTTGCAGTTTCAAAGGAAGCTACAACCTCTTCTCTGATCAGCTCAAAAGACACCTCTGTAAATGTTTCCCATATCTCTCAGAGATTGACTGCATCAATGAAATCTTCCATCTCATTCTTGTCATGACAAGGCAGAGAAAATGGTAACGGTTCACTTGTTTTGAACAGGCGTAAATGAAAAAGTGACATCTCTTTCAAACTCAAACGACAAAGCCGAGGGCCCCGCATCCTATCTAATGCCAATTCACATGATAAACAGGAGATGAAAATGACATCTTGGTTGACTTACACACGTTCGTCACAATCAATGATGTCAGTCCCTTAACTCCAGACCGGGGCTTAATGAAACCCTCAGAGTGTCAAGCTAAATTTTTCAAACACAGGCAAGGACACTTACTAAACACACTATTACTGCAGCTAGATGTTTTACACTTTTCCCCTGCTTGTCACACGCTATGAAAGAGATTATTTATTTTAGCATCTTGGTTTATGGAGGAGGACAGGTTGATTTTGTAAAAAGGAAGGGGGAAAAAAAAAAAACTTGGCTCAGATTTAAGTAACTCTGGAACAGAAGGGATGGAGGGGTGACCTTGAGTGGAAAATGATGTGCCGTCCATGTTGAGATGTAAGCTCTTGCACACTGACCTCCATAAAACACATTTGTATATTTAATCCGTTTGGTCCAGGATATGTTACTGGCTTTCTTGTCACTGATATTTATGGTTGGCCCTCTGTGTTGTCAGTGAAGGTTGTGAAAATGGATGGCAGGCAGCAGATGTCAAAGATGGTTTATTTAAAGTGGAGAGGTTGAGTCTTGGTGCTGACCTATGCCATTCACCTTCTTGCAGCCGAATTAAAAAGCTCCTTCCTCCTGGGACGTGCACTCTCAGACAGACCCTTTGGTTTTACACACCAAACCTTTAATCCTGTCTGCCTTGTCTGTCACTGGTTGTCTGTGGTGGTTTCACTACAGTTTTGTTTAGCTTTTATCTGAATTCTCATTAAATAGTTTGTCTATGGGTCTCACTGACGCACCACTTCTCCAAGCCCTTACCAAATGGTATTCAGTATGTGCCTCTTGTACATCTCCTAATAGTGACAAATGTGGATTTTGGATATTTTAATAAAACATTTTTACATATTGTGCCTTTAAACCTATGTTGTTTTTCTTGACATTTCTTTAATGTTTCGTTCAGAAATGTTTTAATGTGTAATTTCTTAATTTTATTGTTGTTCATTACATTTCCACTGACATGGTTTTTGTCCTAAATTTAAGTGCATGATGATTCATTATTTATTTATTTATTGTTGTTGTTATTGTTTGTTACATTTACACTGAGGTGTTTTTGTCCTGAATTTAAATTGACGATGATGATGATGATGATGACGATTATTATTATTATTATAACATCCTAAATTTATGAAAATGTAAGTAATTTAATCAAGATTTCTATTTTTTAAATATTTATTATTTAAATTTATTACAAATTTATTTGGGAATTCTCTATGAAAACAGTTGCTCATGGCTTTTACACATCTATTATTATTATTAATATTATTATTATTTTATTCAGTATGTTTGCGCTTACATGTTTTTATCCAAAATTATTATTATTATTATTATTATATTGGAATTTTTACTAACTTAATAAATCATACATTTTCACTGAAAGCATTTGCTCATAGGTTCATTTGAGCTGGCCGTGTAAAGCCATGATTCTACTGGGTAGCTGTCATTCCACATAATTATTATTCATGAACCAAGCTGATATTTTTTAAATGTTTCCTCCCTTTTTAAATGGTCCCACTCCCCTGGTTTTGTTTCAGTAATTTTTGTACTAATTTCCTAATGATAGCTACATCCAGTCAACATTAAGTGCCTCTCACTCATATACAGTATAATGCCTACCCTTCATTTTGCAGCCCTTTGAACCAACAAGCTCGAGCAATAATGTATGAGACAGCATGTTGTATGCATATTACCGCAAGTCACTTTGGTAAGAATGCATCTTGTAAAGTCATAATGTACTGTATATGTTAGTATTTAAACACAGGAAATTCATCCGAGTACGACGTCATTATCTGTCCCACCGGGAGGCGAATCGCGGCCTGCATTTAAGAAGGGGTATGTGCAGTAGTGAAGCCACTTTATCATGCACTTAATGAGAATGTTAATAGCCAAGTTGAGTAGACTTGTCAGTACATGCTCTTGAAGGTGACCACTGGACTAATGTGTCATACAACAGAATAATGATATCCAATTAGCTTAAGTCCATTTGTGAAATTAATAATAAGGGAGTGAGCGTTAGCATGTCCTCTAAAGTGTTGGGGGTTGATGGAGAGCTGAAATATTGCAGGGGAGTTTAAGAACAGGATTTTGAGCCGCTGGAAGCATTGAGCTACCATTGAATTCACCTCCATGTTGAAATGGCTTGTAATGTTATCATTGCATTCAATGAGAAAACTTGACAGAGTGTAGCCTGTTTTGTTCATGTTTTGCTGTTCTGTGATCTTTGTCTTCTCTTCTTGTTTGTTGTAGCATATGCTTATTCTTAATCATATAACTGCTCTGCAATTAGACTAGCTTCACAGGTAATCACTTGAATGTTTTTTCTGTGATGTTTTCACTAGTTTGTTCTTGTTTTTTTGCTAGGTAATTTTGTTCAAGCGCTACTATTTACACTCAAGACTCCTCAAGTGTGCGCATCAGTGTGTGTAACATTTCTGTGCACTTAAAAGAAGACCTGGCATACCTTTCTGTCAACATCACCATAATTGCTTGCCTGCTATGGCCACTCAAGCAGATGATATTTGCTTTTGCATGTCAGGTCAAATTTGAATTGAAGCTCGGCCTGTTTCAGATAACATGAGAGTACAGATCAAAGCCGGACTGCTGGTCTGGTCTACTGGTGTGTAAATATGACCATAATATTGCTTTTTTTGACCTTTAGCTTTTCTCTTCGAAGAATTCTGTTCTTGTTAATTTATGGTTGAAACAGCATTCAGATCTAATTTGACATTGTGTTTTATATGGCGTGATTCTGATAAACGGAATCTGGTTATTTTATTACTTGATTCTCAGTAATGTAATTAATATATAAATGTTATATTCATAAAAAATGTGTATATATATATATATAAGTTATATGTAAGTTATTATAATTAAACAATATGAAATATGTATTTAAATATTCAAACAATATAGTTATATTAAAACATTAACATGTACTGTATATAAAATATGATGTTTATTTGATATATATATTTACAGCATATGAGTACATTAAAATCCTTACTTAACAAAATTATTTTATTTATGTATTTATTACATTTTTTTGGCTCTGTTGTGGAGAGGAACCTTGGTTCATCCTTCTCTTCCTTTTGATCCATCTGGAGAGAAATGGAAATAAATAATGAACATCGGAAACACCATGGGCTTATGGTTAGAATATCTGTTTTATGTTATGTTCTAGTGAACTCATGCAATCCGAGTGAAATATCACACAGGCCAGGGAGGCCAAGATCTTTGAATAGAATACCAAGACATAAAGAGCCTTCCACTCTCTATCTCTATTTCTTCATTTTAGTATGTTCACAAAGCACAAGAGAATGGCAGCAAGGTCTTGCAGGGTAATAAGGGCGGACTAATGTGGTGCGAGCCCTTGACTTGCAAACAATAAAATATGTGAAACACATTCAAATGAAAAATAATTGCTTTCTAGCAATAAAAGCCCCTTGCTCACCCACATCTCAGCCAGACAATGCGGTCAAGTCCGAGTGCAAGTCATGCTCAGACAGTTTGGTTATTTATTTAGTTGTTTGTTTATTAATGTATTTTCTCATCATGTTATTTTTTTCATGCTGTTTTACAATTCTTCTCTGAGAAAGTGGAATATCCTTGCCTAGTTGAGCATTGCAGTGCACCTTGGGAGTTACTTGGCAGGTCGCTGAGACTTCAACACAATCTGGAAATGGAGTATACAACAAGAACTTGGACTTATGCAATCACTCCCACTCTTTTTTTAAAGTCTACTATATGATCACTATATATCTGATATATATGTATATAGTGTCATCTGATCACTATATAATGGAACTGAAAAATTAAATCTTAAAGCTGCTCACTGAACAATTAATGCCTGTCTGTATTTTCTAGAAATGCTGTATTGTCCAGCCTAGTAGCTAAATGTGAATATTACAGCTTTGCAGCTGAAGATTAAAATGTCTATCCAGCTGAAGCTCGTTTATAGACTTTCTTCCATTATGACTGCATTAAATCTGCAGAAAGAAAGAGTTCAAGGGCACAGTAGAAACCACCCTTCAAAATATGAAATATGGTTGTCACGGGGAAAGTATATTGCCAGCAGACTTAGGAACTGGCCCTTTGTAAATTTCAACAGTCTCTGGTTGGAGACAAAGAAGTTGGATCTACATAGCAACAGGAGGGTTTTATTACCCCCCAAAAAATGCATTGAATAGCAGTTTAATTTGTACAGACGTATGCACTTTCAGGTCATATGAAACGGTAACTTTTCTGGAAAAAAAAAAAAAAAAAACTTGGAGATGCTTTTCCTCAATGTTACATTTGTTTTGTTTCTTTTGTCTAGTTTTGATGCCTTTAAACCTAGAGAAAACAACAACAACAACAAAACAGAAAGTTAAAAATTCAAAGTTATCATGCATGTTAGATGTTAACATTCTGGCTGGCTAATACTAAGGTCCGCGAGCCGGGACTCGAACATGGGACGCCCGCAGCACAACTGCACTATCGGCGCCGACCTGGCTTCCTATTTTAATACTCTTTAAAATATAATTTATTTCTGTGACCGAGCGCTGAATTTCATCAGTCATTACTCCATTCAGTGTAACATTATCCTTCACAAATTATTCTAATATGCTGATTTATTTTCAGTGTTGAAACTGTAGTGCTGCTTATTATTGGAACCTGTGATCCTTTTTTCTTTGATTCTTTGATGAATAAAACGTTTAAAAGAACAGGATTTATTCAAAATAGAAACCTTTTCTAACAATATAAGTCTTTACTATCACTTTGTATCTTTTAAAGCATCCTCGCTGAATAATTGAATTAATTTCTTTAAAAAAGAAAGAAAGAAAGAAAGAAAGAAAGAAAGATAGAAAGAAAGAAAGAAAGAAAGAAAGAAAGAAAGAAAGAAAAAGAAAGAAAGAAAGAAAGAAAGAAAGCTATAGAGACCTTCCTTATTTTTTTACTCTAAAACTCTACACTCTAAAAAATGCTGGGTTGGGTTCAGTCCGTTCGGTCATTTTATTGGGTTGTTTTTAATATTTTTACCCAGTTTTAATTTTTTGAGCCAGTCACCCCATCTTTCAGCTACGAGGGAAACACAAGGCGGCGGTCTGAAGTTTGCAGCTCCCACGTGAACAGCAGCCCTTCACTGGCTCAGATTTCGGCGACACACCGGCACGAGAATTAGCACTATTTCGGTGAAAAGCGATTACAGAGAACAGTTGAATACACTTAAATTAAAATGCTATTTTTAAATGTTAAATTTGTATGTCTAAAATGCTTGTTAAATGCATTTAAATGTATGTAATATTGTAAACTATGCTGTATTCACCCAAATAAATTCAATTTGTCTTGTATTTTGTCCATGCATTCTGGCATTGCTGTTGCCTCTAGTAATTCTGTTTTTTGTTGTTGTTGTTGTTGTTTGTTTGTTTTCCCAGTCCATTTCCAGGGATTGAACCTGCTACCTTTTACCCACTCAACACTTTAAGCACTACACCACACCACAAGTTTGAACATTTTAATGACTGCTCAGCTGCTAAATTCAGTAATGAAGCGGAGTCTATAATGAGCGTGATTGAATGCGGTTGAGAGTGTGGTCACAGCCCTCGTTAAGAGCGTGTAATGGGCCTTGTGTTTCCACCAGCATGTTTTTACGGCGTTCACATGTTGACCACAAGGTCGTAGACTAAATATTATTGCTAAATAAATATGGCAGAGTACACGTTGCCTTCTAAGTGTGTTCATTTTGCTCCATGTGTATTAACCGCTGTCTTTCAAAGTGAAATACAGGCAGCTAGACGGCTACCATTTCTTCCCGGACCCATTAAAGCTCTTCACGTACCCACTGATCGGATATGAATCTGGCCATTTTGAGACTTTCCCCACACTTTACATTTCCTTTGCTTCTTTAAATCTGAAAGTGGATGACTCCGATGAATAGAGTTTCACAAGTTGAACACTCGGATGGTTTAAGGTTTTCATTCCAATTATTCAATGAACACGACGCTGTTGTGAATCACCACCAAATCGCAAAGAGTCAGCTGAATTTTCCAGTAATACAAACTCAGTCATGGGGACAATATTTATGGATTTCATCCTTTAGAATGATGCAAAGGTGTACGGCTCCAATCCTCCGCTGAAGAGTTATCTGTGCCGATTGTGTGTGTGAATACGTGCTACGAGGCATCGGCCCTGACTAATACAAACCCGTATCAGGGGACTTTTTGAAATACTCAGTTACTTTGAAATCCCCACATTGAAATTATTTCATGCAGTGTTGGCGTAGATATGGCAATGGAGCATGAAATTGAGTCACTCAATGTTAAAAAGAGAGAGAGAGTGAATAAGAAAAGGAGAAAGTGAAGAATGAGGAGGAATAACAACTCCCTTTTTTTAACTTCAAGATGTGGTACCGGCTTTGCTCGTCCGACGGTAAAATAAACTGAAGCTTAATTTCCTCCTGTTTTACCTTTTCTGTATTCTTATTTTGTCACTTAGCTTCAAAATCATAGCATCAATGTCTGCTGTTGTGCTGCATGCTTGCCCTCTTGTGAGTGAAGGATTGTGTTAAAGTGAAGCTTAAACTGTGCCCTTCTTTATTTTACCATCTCTAAAGTGCATACATTAATAAGAATCTCTCTGTTGCAAGTTTAAGTAGTATTTCTCACAGCAGACGGGTACTTTAATAATTCATGTCGTTTTATTAAATCTGTGTTCTTGCCATGCTACTCAAACTGATAACAGACCTTTAAAGATCGAGGGACCTAAAATGTCTCTTTTTGGCAGTTTCCACCCTTTTTCTCGTTATTATGGTTAATTTGCTCTTTTAAAGGAATAGTCCATCCAAAAATGATATTATAATTTATCCAAAACCATATCGTTCCACTATATTGTGTTGTGCTTTTCAATCCTGCAGGTTTAGAATGCACTGATTCTCATGATTGAATGCAACACATTTGAATACTGGTCTTACTAAGGCTAATAAATGCATATTGTTAAATAATATTTTCACAGTTTTTGCGTAAGTTTGGAAATGATATGCAATATTCTCTTCATCTAACTGATGTTTATCTTGATTTATCTCTTTTTTCATCAACATCACATCTCATATTTAAACTTCATTGTTCATTATGATTAAAATGATGCCTGATGGATGCAATTTTTTATCATTATTATTGAAATTATATATATTTATTTCACTCTTTGATTACGTTTGAGTGTGCATAATAAAATCAACAATTATAATAGGATGAAATACAATTTATACATAAAAGGCTTTTGAAAAGTATTATTATAATATGGTTCACATCTCCTATTTAGACTTTATTTGTGATGGAAATGATGCCTAATGGACATACTTTTGGGAAAAAAATGTATAGAATGTTTTTTTTTTCACAATTAATATTGAAAAGATAAATACTTTTATTTAGCAGGGATGCATTGATTTGGTGAGAAATAGAAGTAAAGGCCTGTATAATGCTACAAAAAGCATATTAGTATGATTTCTGAAAGATTATGTGACACTGAAGACTGAAATAATGGCTGCTTGAAATTCAGTGTTGCCACCACAAGAATAAACTAGTTTTAAAATAAACTTGCATAAAAAAAATCACAATATTACCGTAATTTTGATCAAATAAATGCAGCTTGGTGACCATACGAGAAATCTTACTGTATTTGTTGAACATTGATGTGTGTGTTTGTTTGTTTTGTGGATTTTGATTGACAGCTAATGATGAATGATGACAGAATTTATTTTTTTGTCTGAATTGTCCCTTTAAAACAGTCATGTATTGATTCTTTTATAATTGGAAAAATAAAATGTAAAGACACAGTCATGAAAAGACAAGCAAAATAATGTGAAATCCTTCATGAATATATTTTTACGTAACCAGCCTACTGAATTTACTTAAAAATGCAACAATTTACATAAATTGCATACCCTTTACACAACCAGTTGAGGCTCATAGATCTGCAACTAATATTTATCACTTGAAGATATCTTGCCAACCTCATAGCAACTTGTCTGACACCTACTGCAGTTGCTGTGTGATGTGTGCAGCTGTGATTCAGAAAGGCAAACATTTGTCATGTTTAGGATGGCAGATGAATAACAATTAGCCTTCTGGGACGAGGTAACTGGAATCAAATGAGAAGTGTGAAACACATTACGCAAGAGAAATTGTTGTTTCTCCCAAACTGTCCCACTGTACATTATTTAAACAACAGACCATAAGATGGCATTTTCTGAGCTTTGCAATATTTCACTATATAAATCTCATTATCATATAGACCAACTTCAACACACAATGGTCACTGATCGGTCATAAATCCAAACTCCTGTTGTTATTTGTTTAGAGATGGAGGAAGTCCTTACGCTTATGCATTAAACATGAAATAAGTCAACTTTTTCAGCTGTCGTGCACATAAATTACCCTCTCCTGAAAGCGGGGTGAGTGCAGTCAGAGATATTGTTTGGGAATAAGGTATTGGCAAGATCATACTAAATGAGATATACTCAGTGTGAAAGCAGAGCAAAATAAAGCGCACAGAATAACAACACACGTACAGTCGAGCGTCTTTAAAGGCCATGCGATGCAAATGTGACACAGGTAGACCTTGTGAAGAGTGTGTATCCATGACACTCCGTGCTTTGTCTGTCCTGAGATGCAAACAATGCAAATGTGTCTACTAGACATATTTAGTTGGATAAAATGTCCTTGCACTTTATCCTGTCCCATTTTTATTTCTATATTTTGTAATTTTTTTCTTATTATATGAAATGCATTTCACTCCACCTCCCTCTCTGTAGCTTTCCCTTTTTTTCCAATATTATTCCAGTTTCAGTACATTTTGAGTTACTTATTTATTTACGCTGTTGGGTGTTTCTTCAACAATGTGCACTTTTGGCCTTGCAAACTTTTTTTTTTTTTTTTGTTAATACATTTTCTCAACAGTGTCATTTCCACCACATCTTGAATTATATATTCTGTTTAATAACATATGTGACCCTGGACCACAAAACCAGTCATCATTTTTATTTTTTTTTTGGAATTGAGATTAATATATAATGTGCTGAATAAGCAGAATAAATAACCTTTCTGTTGATGTATGGTTTGTTAGGACAGGACAATATTTGGCTGAGATACCACTATTTGAAAATCTGGGATCTGAGGGTGCAAAAAAATCTAAATATCTAAAGTTGTCCAAATTAATTTCTTAGCAATGCATATTACTGATCAGAAATTAAGTTTTGATATATTTACAGTAGGAAATTCACTAAATATCTTAATGGAACATGAGCTTTACTTAATATCTTAATGATTTTTGGTATAAATAAATTGAATAATTTTGACCCATACAATGTATTTTTGGCTATTGTTACAAATATACCCCAGTGACTTAAGACTGGTTTTGTGGTCCAGGGTCATATATATATATATATATATATATATATATATATATATATGTGGCTGATGACTTTGTCTTGCTATAAGACTAATTTCATAGCTAGCATTTTATGGATCCTAAATAAACACAATAAATAATATTTCTTTACAGATTTTTTTTCAAATTGTCAAACTTACAGACAGATTTGGAAATTATATATTGTCCAGATTTAATATTTATCTTCATTTTTCTTTGTGTTCATCACTAAATTATTGTTTGTTGTGATGAAAATGACACCTAATGTTTGCAAATTGTTGGAATATACAGGTGCTGGTCATAAAATTAGAATATCATGAAAAAGTTGATTTATTTCAGTAATACCATTCAAAAAGTGAAACTTGTATATTAGATTCATTCATTACACACAGACTGATATATTTCAAATGTTTATTTCCTTTAATTTTGACGATTATAACTGAAAACTAATGAAAGTCCCAAATTCAGTATCTCAGAAAATTAGAATATTGTGAAAATGTTCAATATTGAAGACCTCTGGTGCCACACTCTAATCAGCTAATTAACTCAAAACACCTGGAAAAGCCTTTAAATGGTCTCTAAGTCTAGTTCTGTAGGCTGCACAATCATGGGGAAGACTGCTGACTTGACAGTTGTCTAAAAGACAACCATTGACACCTTGCACAAGGAGGGCAACGCACAAAAGGTCATTGCTAAAGAGGCTGGCTGTTCACAGAGCTCTGTGTCCAAGCATATTAATAGAGGGGCGAAGGGAAGGACAAGATGTGGTAGAAAAAAGTGTACAAGCAATAAGGATAACCGCACCCTGGAGAGGATTGTGAAAAAAAAAACATTCAAAAATGTGGGGGAGATTCACAAAGTCAGTGCTTCAAGAACCACCACGCACAGACGTATGCAAGACATGGGTTTCAGCTGTCGCATTCCTTGTGTCAAGCCACTCTTGAACAAGAGACAGCGTCAGAAGCGTCTTGACTGGACTGCTGCTGAGTGGTCCAAAGTTATGTTCTTTGATGAAAGTCAAGGTCCCAGAGTCTGGAGGAAGAGAGGAGAGGCACATAATCCATGTTGCTTGAGGTCCAGTGTAAAGTTTCCACAGTCATTGATGGTTTGGGGTGCCATGTCATCTGCTGGTGTTGGTCCATTGTGTTTTCTGAGGTCTAAGGTCAACGCAGCCGTCTACCAGGAAGTTTTAGAGCACTTCATGCTTCCTGCTGCTGACCAACTTTATGGAGATGCAGATTTCATTTTCCAACAGGACTTGGCACCTGCACACACTGCCAAAACTACCAGTACCTGGTTTAAGGACCATGGTATCCCTGTTCTTGATTGGCCAGCAAACTGGCCTGACCTTAACCCCATAGAAAACCTATGGGGTATTGTGAAGAGGAAGATGCAATACGCCAGACCCAACAATTCTGAAGAGCTGAAGGCCACTATCAGAGCAACCTGGGCTCTCATAACACCTGAGCAGCGCCACAGACTGATCGACTCCATGCCACGCCGCATTGCTGCAGTAATCCAGGCCAAAGGAGCCCCAACTAAATATTGAGTGCTGTACATGCTCATACTTTTCATGTTCATACTTTTCAGTTGGCCAACATTTCTAAAAATATTTTTTTTTGCATTGGTCTTAATTGATATTCTAATTTTCTGAGATACTGAATTTGGGACTTTCATTAGTTGTCAGTTATAATCGTCAAAATTAAAGGAAATCAACATTTGAAATATATCAGTCTGTGTGTAATGAATGAATCTAATATACAAGTTTCACTTTTTGAATGGTATTACTGAAATAAATCAACTTTTTCATGATATTCTAATTTTATGACCAGCACCTGTATATATTCATAATTAATATTGAAATTTCTATTTCACTCGTTGATTAGATTTGAGCATGCATCAAAGTACTATACAAATAAACAAAATGAATAATTTTATGATTGATTTTCATATTTTAAAATTTAAAGTTTAGAGACACACACACATATATATATATATTTTTTTTTTTTTGTTTAATTGTATAGGCTTTTTTTCCGTTATTAATTCTGAAGTAATTTATTTCAGTTTACCTTTTTGATTATATTTGAGTGTGCATAATTTACATTTCAGAATGAATTTTCATATTTTTAGATTGCAAGTCTAGGTCTGGTACAAGGGTAAAACAAAAAACAAAATCTGTAAATAACAGGCTTTTAAAAAGTATCAAAAATGAATACATCATATGTTTCTAATACAGTTTTAATGCGACCTTCATGTGAAATTATATATATATATATATATATATATATATATAATTTCACATAATTTCACAATTATATATATATATATATATATATATATATAATATATAAAAAGCTGAAACCACTCGGACTTAAAGTGACTGAAGTTACAGCCTATTATCCTTCCAGGCCGCTGTTAAGGGTGAAGTGGAAGCTGTTGTAAAGAAGTAGAGTGAAGATAGAACATGACATGTTGAGTGTGTTGAACATATTGGATCATCATGTGGTCTCTAAATACACTCTCACAGGTGCTAGTGGAGGTCAGAAGGGAATAGCTGGAGATTTACCAGCCAAGCAACATCAGAGACGGGGGGGGTGGGGTGGTTGAAGGGGTATGTGTGCAGTGTGCAGAGACGGGGGGGGGGGGGGGGGGGGGGGGTGAAGGGATATGTGTGCAGTGTGCAGTTTAAACTCACTTTTAAACCATGCTTCCACTTTGACTAAATTTTTTCACAGTAAACGTTATTTTAGCTGCTTTTGTCCTGCAGAAAGAATGGCTTCACTTCTTCACACTATGTCATTTATGAAAAATTCATAAGTGAAAATGTCGAAATGTCAAATGACAATATTTGACATTTCTGTTTCAAAGTCATAGAGACCAAACATGTGATTTGTGTCAAATGCACATAATGGACATATGACAGTGTGAGCACTGACTATTTATACTTACTATTTATAGAAATGTGAGTCTTATATAAAGCAGTGTGTTTCAGCAAGTAAGGGAATATTTAATTTACATGTAATATTTCTGTAGTTTTTGACTTTTAAAGCCATTTTTTGAGTTTGGCTGAGTAAGGCTGTCTTATAATATTACGCATCTGCAGTTCATCATTATTTTTTAATTTTTTTATTTAGAGAAAGAGAGTGGGCTGATTTTCTTTTTTATTATTTTTATTTTTTTATTTTTTCTGTGCTCACTGGCCTCAAAACATTTGTATACTACATATAAACTTTTCTTTTAAATTGTTCTTTTAAATTTTAATTTAAAATAGCACTTTTAGTTTTAATTGTGTTCATTATATAATGTAACATATTTAATGCAATGACATTCAGATATTTTTAGGTGTTTCTGACATGTCCAGACACTGTATGCTGTTTACTAAACTGTTCTGATATCATTTCAGCATTCCCAATTACTAATGTTTGGCAAGAATAAACAAAATGTTAATGTGTATTTATATAATTAAATATTTCAAAGAAATATCTGAGGAGGTTATATCAGTGCTTATAAAGTATATCAGTGCAGTTTAGTTATCTGGGCCTTATTTAAGCTGCAATGGCATGTCTTCATATCTCTGGTTTAAAGGACTCCCGTGGTGTGTTTTGATAGACCCTGTCAAAGCCTGCAGTTTGAGATTCCTAGAAGAGCAAAATAGCAGAAGAGGGGGGAAAAAAGGAAATGCCTGAATCCATACCATTTTCCACAGCAAGTAAAGCAAATTAAACCTCTCCCCCTGTAACGCTGCTTTGGGTCAGGCGTTGAGAGGGATGACAAATTACCTCTGAATACACAGATTAAATATTTATTCGCTAAATCGTAATTGGTTTTGTGTGGAAGTGTCTCCAAACACAGATTTTTAATTTATAGTTTAAGATGCCGAGCGAGACGTGCCTAGGCCGCAGCAGATTTGTGCGAATGGCTGCATGGGGCATATACTGTTTAGAGCATTGTAATTACAAATGGCCGCAAGTTTTCTGTACAGCACGCCTCTCGACGATCTAGTTACATTATTCATCGAACGGGAAAGGATTGTGAGAAATGTTGTCACGCGGCAGATAGACGGTCCTGATCTGGAGATTAACCAGGCGCAATCATGAACGTGTCACGCAGCAGCACAAGGCTCAGTTTGAAGACGTCGTATGAAAGGATAAAGACAGGGCACAAATAACGTTCAGAGAGAAACGGCTGCCATAATGCGATTCTACCCAAATGGATAGTTTACAATGAAAGGTGAAGGACCGATGTTTAAGATGTATTGCACACACTCGCAGGACTCCCATTATCTGGAAGAGCCATACTGTCTCAGATGAAGGTGTTATGGTTCCTGTGCTTTCAAGATATCAAGGTTTTAGTGCATCTTATGGTGTGGTATCATCCAATCCCTTTATGATCTGAACTCTATATGGTATACTATATACAGTATGTGTCACCAGGGTTGTTTCATCGTTCAGCATTGAACTGAAAATGCTTTTTGAATTTGAATTCAAATTAGCTAACAGGATGCAGAATTGCAATTCAGATTTGAATGTAAAAAGGTATAGAGGTCACTAGGGTAACATTAAAAAAAAACATTAAGCATCACATGTTTTTAAGAATGATTACATTTGAAAATATATTGAAATACGAAACAGGCTTCCATACATAAGAGACTTAAACACATAAGCAAATGATGACCCCAGAACTTTATTATATGGAGAAAAACTGTCACAATAAGAAGCGTACTCGGTTACTATCGTAACCTCTGTTCCCTGAGATATGGGAACAAGTACTGCATCGTAAGACTCCTTTTTTCCTTTTCAACTGAAGCCTTTTCAATCACGCAGTGAAACTGCACGTCCATTCGTTCGTGCAGTGCTATAAAATCCAACCAATGGCTAGACGGCAGCGCTGAGCGAGCCTATGACTATGCAGCCCGCCAAAATGGGCGGGGCCTCTGACTATACAAGCGGATGTTACGATAGTAACCGAGTACGTTCCCTTTCGATATTCCACTCGTACTGCGTCGTAAGACACTTGTATGGGAACCAGTACAATCACGCCGTGCTATGATGGGGAACGACTCAAACCCTGACTCACGTGGGAGTAAGACCCAGGGGAGTTAATAAAATACACCAAGCACAGGCTGACCCATCAGGGTCATCTGGGGTCTGGGTGTTATCCCATATAGTTGATACTTGGTGTCCATATAATATGGACCATGCAAGTGAAGGACTGGCCTTGAACAATGTTGGTCAAGTGAACCCATAAAGTGAAAGTGACGTGACGTGCGGCCAAGTATGGTGACCCATACTCGGAATTCGTGCTCTGCATTCAACCCATCCAAAGTGCACACACACAGCAGTGAACATATACACACCGTGAACACACAGCCGGAGCAGTGGGCAGCCATTTATGCTGCGGCGCCCGGGAACAGTTGGGGGTTTGGTGCCTTGCTCAAGGGCACCTCAGTCATGGTATTGCGGGTGGAGGGAGACTGTTTAACTAGCCACAAGACTGTTTAACTAGCCGGAGGTGGTGAACTAAGCAGAAAGGACTCTGGCCAGCAAGGCAGGGATGTCCAGGTTGTAAAACCTTACAAATGTGGGTGGCGAGGACCAGCAGGCCGCCTCACAAATTTCCGAAATGGACACCCCGCTGGACCATGCCAGGAAGAGGCAATGGCTCTGGTGGAATGGGCTCTGACTCCAATTGTGCACTGCAAGGAGGAGATTCAAGAGAGATTCAAGAGTTTTATTTGTCACATACACAATTATACAGAGTATAACCAGCAGTGAAATGTAGGTCAGGTCCGCTCCAAGGACAGTGCAATTATAAAGAATACAAATATTAAGAAGAAGTACAAACATAAAATAAAATAAAAGATAAGATAAAATAAGATAAGATAAGATAAGATAAAAAAATATAAATATAAATGTGCAGGTCAGTATGTTGTTGACAAATAGTAATGAGAGGAATGTGCAAAAAATAATGTGCAAAAAGTTTTACAGGGTATTTGAATAGCAGCAATATGAGGTAGAGAAAAATTATGAATAGCTTATTGATATATGATATTTACATGGAGAAAAATGATGAATAGCTTATTGATATGGTTATATTACATGGAGTCAAGTGATATTATGACACAGAGTTAGAGTTTAGGAGCCTGATGGCCTGGGGGAAGAAGCTCCTCCTAAGTCTCTCAGTTTTTGCCATCAGGCTACGGAAGCGCTTACCAGATGGAAGCAAAGTGAATAGACGGTTACCAGGGTGATTAGAGTCCTTGAAGATTTTAACAGCTCTATTTTTGCAGCGTTTGAGGTAGATGTCCTGCAGAGAGGGGAGAGCAGACCCTGAGATGCGCTCAGCTAAGCGCACAACTCTCTGTAGTGCTTTGCAGTCCTGATTGGCGCTGTTTCCATACCACACTGAGATGCACTGAGTCAATACACTTTCTATGGTCCCTGAATAGAAAGTTTTCAGGATTGCTGGTGAGACCCTGAATTTCCTCAGCTGTCGCAGATGGTACAGTCTTTGCCTGGCTTTCGTAACCTGTGTTTGGATGTGTGTAGTCCAAGTCAGGTTCTCGGAGATGTTTACACCGAGGTACTTGAAGCTACTCACCCTCTCCACAGGGGTCCCACTGATCCTGAGAGGAGAGTAGGGCTGCTGCTGTCTCTTCCTAAAGTCCATGATCAGCTCTTTAGTTTTCCCCACATTCAGAGAGAGACAGTTGTCCTGGCACCATGATGTGAGTCTCTCTACCTCATCCAAGTATGCGGTCTCATCGTTGTTGGAGATGAGGCCCAGAACCACAGTATCATCAGCGAATTTGACAATGGATGTGGAGCTGTGAGAGGACACGCAGTCATGCGTGTAGAGAGAGTAGAGCAGGGGACTCAGGACACAGCCCTGTGGGGCTCCTATGTTCAGAGTGATGGAGTTTGAGGTGAACTGGCCAACTTTCACCACTTGAGGTCTGCCGGTGAGGAAGTCTTGAATCCAGTCACAGAGTGAGGAGTTTAGGCCGAGGTCTGTGAGTTTAGATGCCAGCTTGATGGGGACTATAGTGTTGAAAGCTGAGCTATAGTCAATGAATAGCAGCCTTACATAATTCCCATTGTTGCTGTCCAAGTGTGTGAGGGAAGAGTGGAGAACGTGAGAAATGGCATCGTCCGTGGATCTATTTGGGCGATAGGCAAACTGAAGAGGCTCCAAAGTATCAGGGATGGAGGAGCAGATGTGGCTCTTTACAAGTCTCTCAAAAACCTTCATGACTATAGATGTGAGGGCAACTGGGCGATAGTCATTCAGGCAAGAGGGTTTATTGTTCTTTGGCACAGGGATAATAATGGATTTTTTTAATGGATGCTAGAAGTATGCTAGGATCATAGCATCCACTAACCACCTGGAAATTCTTTGCTTTGTAACAGGGCGACCTTTAGTGCGGTTACCGAAGCTGACAAAAAGCTGTTCTGATCTCCTGTATGAGGCAGAATGCTCGATGTATACCCTCAGGGCCCTGATGGGGCAGAGCAGGGACAACTCCTGGTCATCCGTCGAGGGGGAAAGCGCAGAAAGTGCTATGACCTGGGCTCTGAACGGCGTGGAGAACACCTTAGATACATAACCCAGCCTTGGTTTCAGGATGACCTTGGAGTCATTAGGCCCGAATTCCAGGCAAGCATGGTTGATGGAAAGGGCCTGTAGGTCTCCTACTCGCTTAACCGACAGAGTGATCTTAGGCTTGTGGATTGCAATGGTTCAAACGGGGGGCCTTTCAAGGCCCTTAGTACGGTTGGTAAGTTCCTAGGTGGAACTGTACGAGGTCATGGTGGGTTAATTCTCCTGGCACCTCGTATAAACTGGACCACCACACTATTTTTGCCCACCGATCGGCCAGCAATAGGGGCATGGAAAGCCGCTATGGCTGCCGTGTAAACTTTGATGGTGGAACGATGAGGAACGCTGTTTATCCAGCATGTCCTGCAGAAACAAAAGAACCACTGATACATCAGAGGTAAGCCTTGGGATAGTAAGGCAAGAATAGTAGTAGATTATAAGGCAAGGGATAGTAGTAGCTTTTTATTTAATTTTTTAATTGATATGTTTATTATTGAAATGTTTTTGTTATATGCATGTGTCGATTTTATTTAATTTCTTTATTTTCTTAAATATGTGGGTAGATAGTATATAGAGATGTAACTTTTTAGGGTCCCACTTTATATTAGGTGACCTTAACTACTGTGTACTTACATTTAAATTAATCATTTGATACAATGCACTTATTGTGTACATACATGTTTTTACATTGTACTTATATTTTTAAAAATATTTGTAATTACATCTGTAATTAATTTCTGTAATTACATTTCTAATTACTCTGTTGACCCATCCCTTACACATTAACCCACCCTTAAACCTACCCATACCACCAAACCTGTCCTTAACCTTACCCGTATCCCACCTCAACAGCAGCAAAAGTGTTTTAAAATACAATATGACCACAATAAGTACATTGTACTTATTTTCTGATGTAAGTACATGTAGTTAAGGCCACCTAATATAAAGTGTGACCCTTTTTAGTTTTAGTTACTTTTTCTTATTTGTAAGTCGCTTTGGACAAAAGCGTCTGCTAAATGACAAAAGTAAAAAAGTAAAGAGTGTAAAGACCATCGACTCTACCGTGCGACTCCACCGGGCAGGGACACCGGCAAGGGATAGTAGTAGCTTTTTATTTAATTTTTTCATTGATATGTTTATTATTGAAATGTTTTTGTTATATGCATGTGTCAATTTTATTTAATTTCTTTATTTTCTTAAATATGTGGGTAGATAGTATATAGAGTTGTAACTTTTTAGTTTTAGTTACTTTTTCTTATTTGTAAGTCGCTTTGGACAAAAGCGTCTGCTAAATGACAAAAGTAAAAAAGTAAAGAGTGTAAAGACCATCGACTCTACCGTGCGACTCCACCGGGCAGGGACACCGGCAAGGGATAGTAGTAGCTTTTTATAAAATTTTTTCATTGATATGTTTATTATTGAAATGTTTTTGTTATATGCATGTGTCAATTTTATTTAATTTCTTTATTTTCTTAAATATGTGGGTAGATAGTATATAGAGTTGTAACTTTTTAGTTTTAGTTACTTTTTCTTATTTGTAAGTCGCTTTGGACAAAAGCGTCTGCTAAATGACAAAAGTAAAGTAAGTAAGTAAGTAAGTAAGCGGATCTAAGATGCAGTCTTGACACCAAGCCGAGAAAATAGACCATTTCAGAGCATAGAGGCGTCTGGTAGACGGGGTTCTAGCTTTTGCCATAGTATTTAAGACACACTCTGGGAGGTCGAAAGGCTCCCGTTGAGCGGCCACACATGCAGGGCCCATAACTCGGGCTGTGGATGCCACAGCGTGCCGTTCGCTTGAGAGAGGAGGTCCCGTCTCAAGGGAATGGGCCACAGGGCTGCTTCAAGCAGCTGGAATAACTCCGACACCCACGGCTGGTTCCTCCAGAGGGGGGCTATTAGAAGAAGTTTGCGCCGTTGTTCCCTGACTCGTCTGAATACCTGCGGTAGCAGAGCGATTGGAGGGAACGCATAGAGCGGGAGGCTGGGCCACTCGTGGGCCAGGGCATCCATGCTCTTCGTGAAAAAGATTGGGCAACGAGAGTTGTCTTCGGAGGCGAAGAGGTCTGCTTGAGCTCTGCCAAAGACTTGCCCACGATCTCTGAGATACAGTATATGTGTAGGATTTCAAGATGGAGTTTAAAATGACCTGGTCTTTTATGCAGCTGCTGGTTGGTTAACCTGGTTACTGTAATGAATGAAGCTGTCATGACATCCCCTCACAGACCCCACTTTAACTTGTATCAGGGATACTGGGACGCACTCAGTCATTACTCTATGACAAGAGATGAACAGTGAGCGCTTGAGAGGGGATGTATTACACATCTCCCCATGGGGTCGGATTTAGATTAATTTGAGCCCGGGCCGGATTTGAAGAGATCCTTTCAGTGAATTAAGATGGAAATGGATTCCTTTTATAAGTGGGCATAAAAATTCATTGTGATACAGATCTGATCTGAAGTCTGGTAGTGAATCTCTGTGTGAAGTGACGAATTTCCTCCTGTCCTTTTGAAGGAGTGAGACACAAAGCATCACAATAAAGTCAAACAACAAACTGGATAGTTACATTTTTAAGTTTTGTATTAAAAACTGGATGTTCATTGGGGTCAACAAAGAAAAAAAATCTAAGGAAGAAATAAGCAATTGACTACTTGTAGATAAGACATTTTTTATGTATATAATATTATGTGGTCTCAATCAATATTATATGAACATTTTTATTGTGTATGCAATAGTTTAGCCTATACTTACTTGCATATTTACTTCCTGAAAGAAGTATTTTATGTTCACCAAGGCTGCATTTATTTGATTAAAAATAGAAACTATAAACAGTAACATTGTAAAATATTATTACAATTTAAAATAGATGTTTTCTCATTTAATTTAATGTTTAAAAATGCATTTTATTCCTGTCATGGCAAAGCTTAATTTTCAGCAGTCATTACTCTTCATTGTCATATGATCCTTCAGAAATCATTCTAATATGCTAATTTTGTGGTGTTGTTTTATTTGATGAATAAAAAGTTCAAAAGAACAGCATTTATCTGAAACAGAAATCTTTAGTGACATTATAAATATCTTTACTGCAACTTTTTATTAATTTAATGCATCCTTGCAAAATAAAAATGATGAATGAATGAATGTATCAATCAATCAATCAATCAATCAATCAATCCAAACATTTGATTGGTAATGTACATAAAAAAATAATATATTACATAAATACGTCAATCAATCAATCAATCAATCAATCAATCAATCAATCAATCAATCAATAATAATAAAAAATATTACAGTGAGTAGCAGGGTTGTAAATTTAGCCTAAATTAAACAGTCACTCAACAGGGGCGAGGTAGTTTGGAACCATTATTGACAAACTTAAGCTTAATCTTTCTTATAAATTAAAGAAAAAATACATATTTTTAATTATTTTTCTCATAGTAATTTGAGCAACAAGTTTGATTACTTTGTCATTTGTGCCAAAAAGCACTGGGACATAAAAGTGTTCCATAACTGCAGAAGAAGATAAAATATAAAAAATACATCACTGTTCAATAAATAGCTGCATTTATTAATATTAATATTCAGAATAAGCACGTTTTTATGTTAATACAAATATTTACACAGGCTAATAAATTTGAATAAATTAAAGCTGTTGAATGTAAGAGAATGTTTTTTTTTTTTTTTTTTTTTTTGCTTAGTTATTTTAACCAGTTATATGCTGTTTATGCTTGCCAAGCAAAATTTCTACCCAATGCATTAATATTGAATATGCAGTTACCATGTTTATAACTTTACCACAAATTCAGACATGGCTCATCCAATCAGAATACATATTTCCTATAAACAGTATTCCCCCCCACCCCTCCACCCCCAGAATTGTTTGGTCCATAGTGCATAGGCTGTTATTCCTTCTGCATTCCTTGAAGTGGCCATGGAATCAGACACAGGGACAGATGGGACTGCCAGACTATTTGGCAACGAAAGAAAGAAAGAAAGAAAGAAAGAAAGAAAGAAAGAAAGAAAGAAAGAAAGAAAGAAAGAAAGAAAGAAAGAAAGAAAGAAAGAATAATTATTATTGTTTATTGTGTGTCATCTGGCAGGTTTGTAATTATTAAGTAGATATAGTGTTCTTTGCTTGGGTTATGCTTTATGAGGCATAAAGATTTCCGTTCAGGTCTGCTGCTTATTAACACAACACACAAAGTTTTCTTATTAGCATCTGTTAGGCTGTGAATTCTGAGAGGTGTCTCGTTTCCAAGGTCTCAGTCACATGACAACCGGTTTCTCATTATGCTGTGCACAGTTCATTAAACTCTTTCTCACACACACATACAGATACACAATACTCTTACTGCATTATCCACACAGAATTATTATTGAGGCTAATTCAAAATTATCATAAGCGCTTCCAGTGATACACATATATTGGATTTTCATTATTAAGAGAGGTCCGTGACCTGCTAAGGTGAACGTTTGAGAGCTGCGTTCTCATTGGTCGAGGGGATATTCACAGTGCTCTTCTCCCCTCATTTCTTGCCCATGACTGTCATACTCGTTCTGCCATCTGTGAGACCTCAGCAGCTGGACAGTAAAACCATTGCTCATAAAAACACCTTCTGCTCTCACTTTCCTCTCTCTCACCCCTCTGTCACCTTCTTTCTCTCTTTTTCATATGTTTCACTTTCTCATCTCACTCCACACGTCAACTACGCAATGGCGCAATCTCTAGAATCGACCCTACTAACTGGCACAGTGCAATGGCAACTCATGGACTGAGATGAAAGGTGTTGCTTTTGGACAATGCAGACACTCTCGGGTCACTATTCATTTTATAATTATCGACAAAAAGAATAGAGTTGAGCTCCAGCAAAGATGCATAAAATTATATGTCATATATGTCCGAACGTTTCCACAACAACTGTTTTTAGCATTGATAATACTAAGATAATAAAGTTACTTGAGCATCACATAAACATATTAGAATGATTTCTGAAGGCTCATGTGACACTGAAGACTGGAGTAATGATGCTGAAAATTAGGCTTTGCCATCACAGGAATAAAATAGATTTTAAAATATATCAAAATAGAAAACAATTATTGCATGTATTTTTTTGCAAATGAATAGAGCCTTGGTGAGCAATTGGTTTTTTCTTTGTAACTGAGCAAGGTGTAAGAACATTTAGAAACATTTCCCAGAATGCATTACATATTGAATTTCAACTATTTTGTTTGGCTTTCTAATTCAACTTCCTGTGAGATGTAGCATGTTCAATTCAAAATTCAATTCAACCAGTTCTTCACTGCTGAACATTGCCTGCTGCTAACAATACATTTCGCAATCCAGGATCCATCTGGTTTAAAACCGAATAGCAAATAAATAGCCAGGTTTGGTTTTCTCAAGCAGTCAGTGACGTCGAGAGGTTTTAAAAGTGATTAGACCTGCCATTTTGAATCGGTTTCGACTGGATTGAATCTAGACCTGCAGTAGCTAATGCAGGACATGTCTGTGCACATGACCCAATCTAACCCCCCTCAAGACATCCCATATTCATTATGCATTGATTACAGCCTCCTGTTTAATAGACTCATTTACCTCTGTCCCCCTAAAGGACTGTATTGATTTTTATGAAAAGGAATTAAATGGGCTGTATTGGTTGCGCCCCGTGGCAGATTGAAGGGTTTGCAGAATTAAATGGTTCACAATCGCACAATTATGGGAATGACAATTATCTCGCTACATCCATATATTCAAACTTGTTTGCCCTCTGGGTAGAAACAATAGATTACTTCATTAGGCCGCGGAAGAGAACTGGCACAAGGGCGTTTTTTTTTTTCTTAATTCTTTTCTTTTTGTTTTACCAGACGAAGCTTACATTCATTCTCCCATTCTGACTTCTCTCTGACAGTTTTATCTGTCTCTACGAGGTCTATGGTTTGCCTGCAAAGGCCTCTAATGTATTAAATGAGTCATTTAGTAATGCGGTAGAGGATCGTGGTGATTCATTCTAATGTATTCAACCGCAGAGATGTCCTTGTTGTGTGAGGAATTATCGCTGTCTCAGGGATACATAAAGGCATTTGTTCCACACCTGATTTAATCCATGCAGCCGCTGTAATTATTAGGTGTTAAACTGCTTCAAACAAGTTCACTGATGAATACCAGGGTTCCAGTGCTGCATTCGGCACAATGGCTTCAAATGACATCAGATGTTCAAAGTTTAAAAATAAGTTACATTAAGTGAGGGAAAATTTTTGCATTCCCTTGTAGTCGTTGAACTGAGGTGCTCTTTTTCTTCTTTGACCTTTTTCTCAAATGCTCATTGTTCTTTATTATGGAAGTAAAAAATAAAAGAATTGTGAGAGAGTTTGAAAGAAAGAGAGTCACATTGTGAGATATGAAGTCACAACTGAGTGTTGTTTTAACTATAACAGTGTATATACTTCTGAATAATAGGAGCAATCCTGGATTTTATTAATTTATGTATTGTTTCACATATTTTTGCAAAAGTAATGAGAAGTACTTCCAGAGTGTCATTTTCATCTCAATTTTGTAATGTGTTTAATTAAGCATTAAACACTGGTTGTAGAAATGACAGTTTGGAATAAAATTGTATTTACCTTGCTATGGCTAATTTCCTAGTTATTATTAGATGTATTTTATTTTTTACAACATTTTTACAACACAAACATTGCAATAGTTTCTCTCAGTCTTTGTATAGAGACAAATTAAGATTTATATTTGTATGGTGCATTTTCATAGTTCATTAAATGTCAAGGGTAAAACAATGAAATCTGGAATAAAGGCGGCAAGTAAACAAAGAAGGCATTATGAAATGTAACTTTCATATAACAAGCATAAAATCGTTAGTTTTATCAACCCTTGGGATTTAAAAAAGCCCCAAGTTGAATAAACACCCAATTGTGCAATATACAGAACCTTGTTATGTTTTTATTCTGACGTAGAAACGGGTTTTCCGCAGGTGTGTTTATATATCTAATAAAATAAAACCATCTTTAATCTGTATATGAAGCTGATGCCAGTTCAAAGACCCCACTGTGACATATGTCACAACATCATCCCGCTGCAGAGCCTTTTAGATGTATTGATTCAATTAAGACTGCCATATTACCCCTGGGTACGTATAATATGTTTAATATTCACATGGGAGACGGGGTGTATGATAAACAATACGTCAAACACGCGTGCGAAGGTTTCTTGTGCTTCCACACACACCTAATTTCAAGTACGATCAGTTTAAAGAGAGATGTGTTCATAACCAACAGTAGCCCGCAGCCAAATCTTGACAATCCATATGAGAATACGCCCCCATTCGATATTTACAATGCACGACAAAGGTGTTTGGGGCTGTCAGCTGCGTTACCTGAAGATGTTTAATGCTCGTGACAGTCCAATTAGTCAACAGCGAGCAGGAATATAATTGCTTTTTTGAGCCTTATCAAATTAAGTTCTCCCCTAATCTCTTCGGCTGTATTGATTGCACTGAGCAGGAACAAACAGGCAGCCAATGGTGAACTACTCCGGAGCAGGAAAAGGTGCATGTTCCTCCAGCACCCATAGTACCTGTCTGGCCAGCGCTGATTTCGATCTCTCCAGCAACAGATAAACCCCAAGGCCTCTCGAAATGGAGAGAGAAAGTGAAAACTCATACTGACGCCCAGACCTCCAAAGGGCAAAACAACATCCAGGAGTTTGAGGTCCTCACCTGTGCGTCTCATACTGTATTTTTAACAGTTGTTTACCCCGCTAGCCTTGAGCGATCTCCATCTTAACAGCGTACAACTTGCCACCCGCTGTCATTCAGTATTTGAAGACTGCATCTCATGTAAATATTCATGTAGACTCATGCTTGCACAACAATCACCATATTCATGCACAATTAAAAGGTCATGTTGTTGAGATGAACCTGATCAGGTGCGTACATGACCAGATAAGCCCGATCTCAATTGGTCAGCATTATTCGTTATTAGACTATTGTTAAGATATTCACACGGACAGAGACGATTTTTCCAGCAGACACAAGAACCATATTAATACACAGTCTTTGCCCACACTTAATAAATATGATGTTTGAGTTGTCCTCCATCTCCACATAATGCATTACCCACGATTCCTGTTTTCGAGACAAATCACTCATTCGAGACCCATTCGTGACCTATCGCTGACATTGTAATCCTCGGATTGCAGAAATTCATTAATATTGTCGGTGACTAATGCAGAACACCCTAATGCCAAATAAATCGCAGGGAAATGAGAAACCAGTGGCGGAGAAGGTTCAAAGACAATTAGCGGGTGTCAAAGCAATGAGGCGGTGGCACATGACAGCCAAGGTGAGGGTGAATCACCTTTGATGTTTTTTTTTTTCCTCATTTAATGCAGTTTTTTGAAGCCCCTCTCGCCTGGGCCCTCATCTTCACACATTCCTTTGAAGAAATACAGCACTTTTAAAAAAACATTTATCTAAGCTTAATATGTAGAGACAACATTTGTAGGTTGAGTTCCTTAAAAAAAAGTATAAGCACGGGGTCTCTGTGGTATTATGAAAACGTTTCTCTGTTTATTTGAATATCCCAACCAGCAGCAATGGCTCATCCAATGACGAGAGTTTGGGGGCAGGACTGTCTGTTTGGCTGACCAGTGGTAGAATGGGGGAGTGTTCCAAAACACTTTTTCTTTGAACAAATGCCATGAACTTGAACGCAAAAGTTGCAGATTTCCAGAGGAAGCTGAGAGGATGGGGCAAGCTGAGATTAAAGCAAGAGATGAAGAGAAACACAAAGAGATATGTAATCAATTTAGAAGGGTAGAATGAAAAGAATTCACAGTATTGGTACACTTCTTCTTCTTCAGTATTGGATTCTTCTTTTTTTTGCTTTGCTTTAATTTACTCCTCTGTTTCAACTCTCTTTAATCTTTCTTTTCCCTTCTTTTATCTTTTTTACCAAATGTTCTACCCATCATTTCTTTAACGTTTTATCCATTTGTAGTTTTATAAAATAACAAGGGCTTTACTATGGTATACAAGGGGGACCTCTGAGCCTGTTGCACGAAGTCAGTTTCAGTTTTTACTTTTAAGTTTGTGTTTAATTTGAGTGAACTCTCCATTTTCGGGCTCTAGAAGGTGGGTTGGTTTTGTTGTCATGGCTACCCTGCTCCTGAGCAGGTTTTATTCTGGATTAGAGGTTGCAAACAACCCAAACAAAGACCAATCAGCCGAGAGCAAAGTGACATATATCGGATCCAATAAAGCCCCTCCCCCCGTAACTCTTGCTTCAAAGTAAAGCAGTTTACACTGAAATAATTTTAGAGACAAAATTGCCCATATTTTGCTGCTTATTATTTATTATATTCATATTGTATGAACTGTTATTATTTATAATTCATATAGGCCCGGTTTCACAGACATGGCTTAGCATAAACCAGGATTAGGACATTGTTCAATTAGGACATATAAGTCATTTTTATAAACGTGCCTTAGAAAAAAAAGATTGAATTCGATTGAAACAGCTCAGACTTACATTTTAGTCTAGGATTAGGCTTAAGACATGTTTTGTGAAACAGGGGGATACTATATTAAAATAATTACTACATAAACTGGCAACTAATATTAAACCTTCCGTTCAAATTAATTAAAATATATACATATAAATACGCTTTAATATATAAAGCTTTTGAAATGACTAAACTTTGTTTTCTTTTGAGCTCTTTGTGAAACTATTAATTTTTCAATTCAGTTGATTCATTTGCATAGTCTGATATTATTTTTCTGCTGCCTTCTCAAACTTTTGGTGCAGCAACGATGTTTATTCCTGCCTTGTAAATGCATTTTAATTCAGTATGTTTTTAATAACAATATCTCTCAATCTTCAGCAGAGAAGTGGATTGTACAGACTCTTGCAATGTTCCCTGTGATTGGCTGTTTGCTGCTCGTGTCACACTTTCAGGGGCACACGCTCTAGAGTCAATCACAAACTCTGGATCAAACTCTGGGTTGACAGAGAACGTTTATATTAAGATTTGTGAGCCCACTGAACTGATCTAAACCAGGTTGGATTTATTTGGTTTTGTCAAATCTAAACCTATGACTTTCTTATTTCGGACGAATCAAATCGGAGTAATGTTAAAAATCATCCTTGCTCTTCCAAGCTCTATAATGGCAGTGGGTGGGTGTTTATTTTCAGCAGTCTAAAAGTAGTTAAATATAGCACATCCATCCATAATAAAAACATAACTCTATAATTTGTCTGATGCCTTGAGGGTGAGTAAAACAGATTTTGGGTGAGCTAACCCTTTATAATAACTTACAAATAAGAAAACGTTACAAAATGTTAAAACAATTTAGTGGATTTTAATCATAATGAGCAGCATAAAGAAGTGGCGTCATAATGACACTGACTGGCTGATGACAAAGGAATATATGGAAATGGATTGCTGGAATATGGCTCGTTAGAATACATGCGAAGGTGTAGTTCCAACATCTACCTGTAGGGACTAATTTTTTGAATAATGAGTTGAATGTGGCTCATCTAGTCAGAATGGATGTATCTGTTTTATTGTGTGTCTCTCTCTCGCTACTCTGTGGAATGAATTGACACATGCACATAATAAGAGGTGGTGTGAGTGTGTGTGTATTTGTGTGTTTTGTGTCTCCTTGGGTGATATATGAATTCAGTGGTGCAGATCAAAACAATTATTTCCTTGGTCAGGCTACGCTTGACATAAAAAAAAGCTCCATTCAGTCTGTGTAATTAATAATGCTGTAAAAAAAAAAAAAGTGTACTCCTGAACCCTGTTGTCCTATGGGAGAGGGGCGTTAATAATTTTTCTCCTTAATTGGTGGTCTGAAATTGTATCTGATTAACTTGCAAAACATGCCATTGGCTCATTAAATTTGGACTCCGATCTTCAGTGATCTTAATACATTGCACCAGTGACCAATCATTGAATAATTTACAATATTAAACAAGAATGACAAGCCCTGATATCTGTTGGTGTAAATGTATTTCCCTGCCATCTGACTGATGTACCAGTGATTCAGCACTGGGATTTTATTTTGGCCTGCCAATGGTAATTTCCTCCACAATGCAGATGCAGTGGATGTGATACGTTGTCATAAACTGTTTACACTTTTGGAGCTTTGCTGTGAACAGATGTCAGTGCCAAAACTTTTTCTTTGGTTAGTTATTCAAAAGAGCATTTAGCAAGAGGTCACCACATGTTCTGTGCATCTCTTGCCAGGTCAGAAATGTCCTAATAAGTTTATAAGAGTTATAGCACACACACTATAAAAATGTATTTTTATTGATTCATTTTTTTCAGCAGTAGTCCAACATATACAGAGTTCTGGCATGAAACTCTTGATGGCACAGTCCGATAGGTCTAACTCCATCTGACCAAAGGACATCATTATCACATGGCACAGCTGATTGGTTCTCTCCTGTATCGGTAGCCAATGAGTTCTCAGCTCAACATTCAAATATATGACTAGTGCTTGTTGTAGCAATTCGCAGTGCACTTCAGAACAGTGAAATCAACGTCTAAGATAAGTGAATGCTCTTCTAATCCATATCGCTGTGTGTATAGCGTGGTCTGCCTAATTGAATTAAAAAATGAGCAACCACAATCAAGTTTAAACTAAGTGCTATGTTAGCAGTTTGCATTGCATGCAGGGGCAAAATGTTAAGCATATTAGCAGCATCTAAATGCAATTAGCATCTAAATGCTAAATGTATCTGTATTTATACAGCTAGAGCAAAATACAGTTTAGAGCATATGTAATCGCTGAAGACACCAATGGTAGGCTAACAGACATGAAACAGGTTAAATCAAATAAGCATTCTTTTGTATGCATTTTAAAAGGGGGTTCGCCATACATAGGTGTTATCTCAATATCCACGTTCGTTATTTCTAAGGTTGATATTTCATTGCATTTAGTGTGTGGTTGATTTCAGCTGTGCGCAGTGTCAGAAGCACGCGCTTATTGCGGTTATATCAATGACAGTGTTGCGGGAGAACCACTATCTACGGCTGTTGTAGTCCCAAGTGTAATGCATTATGGGTTGTGTAGTTCGGAGAAAAATGTTGTTCGTGTGACATGTGCTCTCGCTGTCCTGTGTAGCTCAGATAATGGAGAAAGAACATTTATGTTCTGCTTTTATTTCAGTTCATTCAGGTCAGTCCACCCAGGAGTTTTGTGCACTGTAACTTTGATCACTTTTATTTGCATGAAAGTAAAAATGGCATACATCGTCTAACTTTGTCCGTCTCATCATTGCATGTACATGAATTAACAAGCTGTTTTGCTGCCGCTAGGACTGATGAAGTGGAGAAAGTAATAATAAACTATCAAATGATGAAATTATGATTTTTTTTCAGGTGGGTGCTGGGGTTTAATCTATCGGACTGCAATGTATACCCATTTTGTTAATTAACATTACACATAGTTCAAGTCTAATTAGAGCTAAGCCGGTCGGCGTGGTAGCCAAGGCTCACATAGTCATAGGCCGCTACCATTAATCTGGTCGGCGTGGTAGCCCAGGCACACACAGATAGTAATGCATGCGGTTCGCATGGCTCTTCGGAGCAGCAGCAGTACATACAATATTTCATGCATTATTTCATGTTATTTCACATATATTATATTTGCAGCAGCAATATTTCTTACATGCTCACAGCAGCATATTGTGGCTGTATTGGCAGTAGCAAGTCTCGATACTTGCTCTGCCACGGCAGCAGCAGCGTGGCAGATCTATTCCGCCTAGACCAAATACATTAACATTGTCATGTACATTACCATGTCAAACCCTCTGAGAGTTGTCATGACAGAACTAAATTAATGCCTTTATTCGAGTGAAAGGAAAATGTAGTATTATTGAGCAAATACATAAAAGATAATGACAGCAAATGACTGTTATAATGCATTTTTTATATTTATTTAAGTTTGTAATGGTTTTTATAGTAACCCAATGTAATTTGACCTGCTCAATGTTCTGTTTTTTTCTTTGACTTTCTTCATATAGTCAGATAATATGATTTAAATTTTCTTCTAACCTAACACTTTTTTTATATATAAAAGCTTCTTTTTTTTTTTTTTTTTGGGAGGGCTGTACAGTCAGTTAGTTCACAATTTAAATACCAGCCACAAGATGATTCCTGTCAAACTGAAGAGCTAATTTTACGTCCCCCGTGCCTTTGTGTTTGCACACGTCTTTCAGCTGGAGATATACAGTAGTGAAGTGAAGTAAAATAGCAGCCATTTTCAAGGCACATTGATTTTTGGATCTTTGGAGATGGCCCCTCTCGGCCGCTCTTTAAACAGCTTGTGCTCACTTTCAAGTCTCTCTTCGCCGCTGAGAAGGATATGTGACGCTTCTACCCAGCATTCCCGCTTTCCGTCTCACCTCAGAAAGGCAGGTTCAAAACCATTTTGCAGTGAGAGAGGGGGTTAATGGCATGGCTCTCAGCTCGTCTCTCAGGGCAGACACTGAATGGCTCAGTTGACACAACTCTCATCTCTCCCAAGTGGCTGAAACAATCTGCTGGGAGGATATTTGAGGGCTAAATCAAGTTATCATTGTGCTGCCGCTTCTCGGTAAAAATTGGGCGGCATGAAGGTAAAATGGCAGATTTTAGCGGGGGCTGGTGGGGCAGACAGGTCTGGAGGTGTTTCTCTGCGGGTACAAGGAGTTATGCCGGCACTGAGTGAACTTCAGACATCTATTTGTCCAGGCTAGAGCGATGAGAGGATTGGCTGTGCGAGGGAGGAGAAGAAATAGCTTTCAAATCTATTTACCTCTAGGTGTGAAAAATAAATGGAAGAGAGATACAAAGGAGAGAAAGTCAGTGCGAGGTGTGAATGAATCTGAAACGTAACGTGCCGTTAGGAGCATGCTGTAAGAAAACACGCTGTAAGTACCGAGAGCACCAAAACCATTATGAAAGTAATGAATCATTTAGGATGATAGAGTGGAATTTCATTGTGTCTCAGATAGGAAAGGCACCTTGGATGGTTTCTCTTTTGTCAAACTGCACAAAAACATCATTTCAGGAGTCTTTTTTGGGAATTATAAAACTGTACAACTTAAATTTACCAGCGTATTAGCAAAGAAATTAAAGGTCAGATAGTTCATTGAGTGAGTTGAACTCGAGAACCATAGAAGAATGACTCTTGAATTAATCATTCAAACTGATTTTGTGAACTTAATCAGCCAGTTTGTTGAAACGATCTGACTCAACTCTGATTCATTTTCACAGAATTTTCATTTTTTGTTGAACTTTTACATTCATCCCTTTAAGATACAATGCAGTCTTCTCCAAAATAAATCCAGAGAGTTCATATTCTTTTTTTTTTTGTCCCTGTAGAACTAAAATCAATGACAAAAATCCTACTTTTATTGACAGAGGAATGTTATGGCAGCTCTAGCAGATTGTCATGGCAATATGAGTCTTTATGGTTTTCCTATGTCCTTTTTTTTTTTTTTCCAGTCAAAGAAAAGAACAAATCTAAGATGACATGTTCTTAATATTACAGTCTCAAAAAGTCTTACGACTGTGATAAAAGAAATTCTTAAAATAGTCTGGATTTGGCACTGTGCTGAGTGTGAATAAAGAATGAGAATGACGATGAAGGATTTCTTTCATATCGCAGATCTGGGATGAAAGAAGAGTGATGGCGGGTCTGGGTGGGTGTTTTGAGTGTAACAGAGACAGACTTTTGACCGCTTCAGGGATCTGGGGCCGTTATTGGAAGAATGGCGGCAGGTCATAGTCACCTTGACTCTTTATGAAAAAAGAGCAATGCCAGAAGAAACAAAGAGGTTAAAGTATCCCTTGAGAAAAGACAGAACTCTGATGATTGTTCTTTTTTTATCATTTTGATGAGCATTAGAAACTGCATACCTACACATACTATCAAAAACTAAATATCTGCTTTACAAATCTGTGTCATTCTTGAATACATCTGTGTTTCATAAGTAGTGCACAGTGTAAATTATATCAAATTTATGTGCTTGTTTCTTTATTTTAAAAGCTGCATCCATGTGAGGAATTACAGTATTCATATGCTGCATTTTATGTTTCAAATTTACTTGATTTAACACAGTGGTTATCCATTTCTACATATTATTGTTGAATGATATATAAAGTGACACCACCATTGCAAGGATCCATTAAACTGATCAAAAGTGATGGCAAAAGCTGTTACATTGTTAGAAAAAGGAAAAAATTATATTATATATATATTGTGACGAGTCGGCTGCCTCCCCCCTGTCCATCATCACCACCCCGTCCCGTATTCGCCGCCCTTCACCAGGCTCCCGACGGGAGTGGGTGTGTGAGAGAGGAGGGGCGCTGAACACGCAGGGCTGGCGGCGTGTGATGAGGCGCACCTGACGTGAATGGAGCCTCATCACCGCCGCCGTTTAAACGCCGAGCGCGCCTCTCCTCGAGAGACCGGTCTCTTCCCCGTGCATGCACGCTGGTGTCCTCGTGGGTCCAGGAAAGGGAGCGTAGAGGGAACTACCTGCCGCCGCCAGAGACGCGAGCGGCCGGACCCGCAGTCCGGCCGACACTGCACCCGCGATACGGCCGTCGGGCAAGGACGCCGGGCCGTGGAATCCCGTCGAGCACCCGGGGATGAAGGAGTTGGACGAAGCCGCTACAGAAGCCGCCGTCACCCGCGCCCCGGGACCTCCAGACGGGAGCGCGTGCGGCCGCCGGACTCCGCCCCTTACCTGGACCCTTCCCTCCTGAACACTGCCCTCCTTCACGAGCCCCGCAGCACAACGAGGACACCAGATCCCTGTTTATTTTGAACACTTTTCCCCCTTTGGACACTTTATTTTAAATATTGTTTAATAAAAACCTCTCCGAGGCTTGACGCCACGCCCACTGTGTCTGTCGTTGGCTCCTCCCGCCACAATATATATATATATATATATATATATATATATATATATATATATATATATATTAGTATTACTACATATGCATTTGGCTCATATTATTTCATAATTTGTATAGTATAAATAGATATTAAATTATTTGAATTATTGAAAAAAAAACTAATGAATAAAATTTGATAAATTATATGTAAATAGATAAAATACAATGCTTTGTAGGAATAATAGTAAAGGCTTAATTCACTTTAAGCTAAATTTTGGTCATTTACTATTCTTTATGTCTTTCCAGTCCTGTAGGCCATTTTTTTAAACTCTGGAGCAGAAAAGGAGATGTCTAAATGAAAATGGGTGAGAGTATGGCAATTTTGTCACCAAAAAGAACTAAGAAAAACCATAAAAGTAGTATATACTAATATTACTTCAGTCATTACAAAACACAAATTATCTACCGTCAAGATGGTTTGTAATTAGTGCTGTCAAACGATTACTCGCGTACAAAATAAGAGTTTTTATTTGTATAATACATGTGTGTTCTGTGTACTTATTATGTATATATAAATACACACACACACACACATACAGTAAATATTTTTGAAAATGTATTTACATGTCTATATTTTCATATAATTTATATTATAAATGAATATATTGAATATATAAACAGAACTTTCTTTTTTTTTTTTTTTTTTTTTATATATACATGCATGTGTGTGCATTTAAAAAGAAAGAAAAAAAATTACGTGTGGCCAAGTTTGGTGACCCATACTCAGAATTTGTGCTCTGCATTTAACCCATCCAAGTGCACACACACAGCAGTAGGCAGCCAATGCTGCGGCACCCACCCAGGGAGCAGCTGGGGGTTCGGTGCCTTGCTCAAGGGACTCACCTCAGTTGTGGTATTGAAGGTGGAGAGAGCGCTGGACATTCACTCCCACACCTACAATCCCTGCCGGACCTCAGACTCGAACCCACGACCTTTGGGTTACAGGTCCGGCTTTCTATCCATTAGGCCAGGACTGCCCCTTTATATATACTTAATAAATATACACAGCACACATACATATATTATGTAAACAAAAACTTTTATTTTGGATGCGATTAATCGTTTTGCCAGGATACTATTTGTAATTGATGTCTTCCATCTTGAACATACTCCACACTCCAAGTCTCTCTTTTGTGCCGAGCTGAGGAATGATTATAAAATATGCTTTACATGGCCTCCAAAGCGGCTTTTATGTTTGGCACAGATGAAATGCCCTGTTCTTGTTCACCCGCCTCTGAGTTCAGGATCTACAATCAAATGAGAAGGTGTTCTCTCTAAAGGTGGGGGATTAAATTCTAGTCTTTGAATTCAAAGAGCTCTCCTCTTTGTCACACTACATTGCTTTGCAACATATGCAGTGTTTCATCTCTTGGCTTTGGTTCAGGTCCTTTGGAGTATTACTTGCTTCTTCCATTAACATAAGAAAAATCACAGGTGTTTTGTTTGATAACTAACAATGGTGGAATGAATATAAGAATGCTTTGCATCAGCTGTATTGTCATTCAGTCAGATTAGTTATAACTACATGGTACACAAACTTTTCTTACATTAATGTATATTATCCATGACCTTATTTACTAGCTGTTTCTTGCGGCAGCTTTTATCCAAAGCAACTTTCAGTATACATTTCATAATTTCTTGCTTTTTCTGGGAATTGGACCCATGAACTTGGTGTTGGCCTTCTGTTTTGTAGAGAAGTAGATGTTTTGAAGAAGGTTCATGCTGCTCATTTGCATGCAATGAAGGTAAATTGAGAAAAAAAGTGAGGAAAAAGCCCATAAAAACGTTCATAAAAATAATGATTTATATTTTAATAATTACTCTCATTCATATTTGTCATATCATATTATTAAGACATTGCACCAGGTTAGACATCAATATCAAATTGTAGTTAATTTCTGATTCCAGAAAAAAAATATATATATTGCACAAAACATTCAATGATACTTTGTGGATTTTGTAGAAGAATAGATTGATTCAGTCAGTCCACAAATACTTTAACTGAATAGAAAAGAGCAGCCATGCTGCAAAATAACTCTATTTAAAAAAACAGAGTCCGTTTGGAAAGGTGAATTAGCGTTATTTTGGTGTTCAGATGCAAAAGCCTCTAAGTGCCATCTGAAATTTTCTTCTCAAATTAGCATTTTTCTCAGGCTCCTATATTTATGCTCTGTTATTTCAATTTTAATGGCAATGAAAAGAAACTATTCATTGCCATTAAAGTTAAATTACTGAACCTACACATGAGAGCCTGAGAAAACAATTATCATTTATTGAAGAAATTTGGCACTTTTGCATCTGAACTCTTTTATAATTCATACATATTTAGCTTTTATCTTTATATTTTAATATCCATTTAATTTCTTTTTTTTTTTTTTTTATATTTAAGTTTTAATTTGGTATGTGATTTAGTCACATTTATAAGTTCATTAAACGTGTCTATGCAACTTTAATTTAGTTGAAACTAAAGTTTGTTTTAATTATTATTTTTTTATTTCAGTTGCCATTGTAAAATTTTTCATCTAATATTTATTTAATTTTAATTCAGCTTTATTCTAATGAAATTATTTTCATAGCTATTTTGTAGATAAAATAACCTTCGAGATGAATAAAGGATGACAGGCACTCAAATTTGGTTTACTATTGCTATAACACTGTGGCATTCAGTATGAATTCCACTTCTGGTCTGAAGCATATTGCTGTCTTTATACCCGTTTCAGCCTTTGACTTCACCATGAGGTGTTTTTATAGCTGTCTCCAGTTTCAGTGACTCTTCTAGCCCTTCCAGGAAGCTTCATTGCAATGTGTTTATGCCCGGTCTCATTAATTAATGCCAGGCATTGTGCCAGGCTTGTTAATTTGCCATAGACAAGTGGCAGGTAGATTGCGATGCGTACAGGGTCCCATCACGCCCTTTTGCTGAATCGAGGTGAATGTATCAGCGGCGTCAGACCTGAGGTCAAAGGTCAGCGTGCCCCACACTAAAATGGCAGGGCTTTTTTCGTGCTCAAAAGCAAGACATGAATTATGCAAATATGCAAATAGCCACAAGGTCAAGTGTCTTGTCCTGTATTTAATGGTCTGTGTTAAAATATGGCAATTACTGATGCTAACATTGTTATTGTTATTGATGACTTAAACAATCGTATAAGCGCCGTGACGCACGCACATCGATCAGTTGGCAGATTATGAATTGGAAAGGAGCTGATGGGGTACAGTCGGCAGGGAAGGAGAAGCGAGAGGTGCAACCCGTTTATCGACGCCATTGTCATTGGTCTGACAGTGTTTTCCGTCACACTGAGTGACAGAATGACATTTCTGAAGGTTAGTCATCCGGCCTGTCTGTGGTTCACCCCTCACACTCATTGATGTCATTTGTCAAATGGATTGATGAGTTTAAAAGGTTGCTTGATTATGGACGGCATAAACAGTGTTGATTAATTCCAGTAGCAATTGATCACTGAATGTCATTAAACTGTGTGAGCTGTGTATAAATGTGTAATTTCAACTCCACACTTAGTGGATGAGTTAAAGGTATAGTTCACCCAAAAATGAAAATTTACGGAAAATGTACTCGCCCTCAGGCCATCCAAGAAGTATATGCATTTGTTTCTTCATCAGAATAGATTTGGAGAAATGTAGCATTACATCACTTGCTCACTAGTGGATACTCTGCAGTGAATGGGTGCCGTCAAAATGAGAGTCCAAACAGCTGAAAAAACTTCACAATAATCCACTGCAGTTCATCAATTAATGTCTTGCGAAGTGAAAAGCTGAAATAGTCAAATCCATTCTGGCTAAGATACATGTCATCTCTATAATATTGCTTTCTCTAGTGAAAAAGTCACCTTGTCAGAATCAGGAGAGAGAGATGCGTAGTGAAGTAATGCTAAATTTCTCCAAATCTGTTTTCTGATGAAGAAACAAACTCTTGGATGGCCTGAGGGTGATTCTTGGGTGAACTATTTATTTAAGAGCAAAAGCTCAATGCTAAAAGAGTGTGACGACCATCCGTTGAAATCATTAGTCATTATTAGCAAGTTATGTCAGAATGTAGAGATCCTAATATGGAGCATAGCATAAAATGGTTATTTTTGTGAAAAACATTGTTTTTGACAATCCAAATGTCTAATTTTCATTAGTAGGGATTTTCTAATCTAATCCGATGCTATGCTGCTTAAAGCTGTAAAGCTGCGTAGCTGCTCTGCAAATAATTTGTGTGTATTTAAGCACAAAAACACAATTAAAATCCAAATTCCTAAATTAATATTAATGTACATGCACTTGTTTTTCAGTTGTGTTTTTTTCTTACAGATGAAGTATGAATATGAAGCTGTGTATGAACAGCTTCTTGTTTATTTAAAGTATCAGTTAATGGAATTCATTTCTTAAATACAAATTCAAGCAAGCTTTTTTTAATTATAATTCTTTGACACACGTTTTGTTTCTAATTATTGTGGATCCACAAACCATAAACATTATCTTTCTCATTATAACATGCCAGATGTAATATTTGATTTGATCTGCTTTACAAAACTGTATAAACGTGATGTTTAAACCTAATGTTATTTTAAAATCTTAAATAAATAATGGTGGGGTTGCATCAAATATCGATTTAATAGTTCAGCCCCACAACGCTTCACATTGAATTATGTTAAATTTAAACCACTGTGCAACAGTTTTTCAAGAAATAGTCAATCTCAAAGCATGCCAGGCATATTTTAAGGTCGGTTTGCCGAAGGCTATTTGTTGGTTCTGCTAAAGTAAAGCAAACTGATCATTTTAATGTTTTAGCCCACTCTTTTTGTACAAACTGTAATGTGATTGAATAAAGCAAATGTATTCAATATTTGTTCAAGATTTAAAATAAAAGAATGGTTCATTTGTTATTACATCAAATGGTTTAGTTTAGTCAAAAATGTTTGCAATAATTGAGTTAGAGCAAGGTTTCCACAGCATTAACTAGATATCAAAAATACATATTTACCCATTCAGGGTGTGTTGTTGTGCTCTGCATGTAAACTTTGGCCTTCACCTATAATTCTGTCAGACTGTTCTCTATATATGTCTGGCTGTATCTGATATAACATACTTCCCTGCTATATAGTAACAGCAAAAAAAATAAAAAAAATAAAAAATAAACAGTATATGTGAAAAGAGTAGTATGTCTGAATTCACAGAATTCATAAAACAGCAGGCACAATATGTCTAGATGACCTACTACCTCAGAAGTGTGCATTTGGTGAGACCACAGGAGAGGTTTTGTGAATGACAGTGAAATGACACAACTGGCATTGGTAGGTTGCACTACAGTAACAACATGACTAATGTAGTACATCCAGAATACATACCCAACACACACACACACACACACACATTAATCGTCTCCAATTACTCATTCAAAAGAAGTACATTTCCGGATGCAGCCTTTTTTATTTGTTCAGGGTGAGTGATGTTACATTCAGACCACCGGGTGTGTTCTGTGTGTGACTTTTGAGCTATACCCATAATTCTATATGACCATGGTTGCTCTTTATAGTTGCTTCTCAAGCAGAAAACTGAGGATGTGTCCTTCCTAGACCAGTCCTTCTGAGGGTTCAAGACTGGAGTCCTGCATTAAATACTACAATGAGATGGTATAATATGTGCTACGTCATAAACGTTTCCTCCCCTGTGGTTACAGTGCAAAAATACTATTGAAATTTTAATTTCAATAATATTTTATAATACTTTTTTTTTTCTTGTCCTTCGAGGGGACGGCTGAGTTGTGTACCCTTCCAGTTGAGAAGCACCCTGGATATCAGTATGAGAAGTTTTCATCGCTTTATTTATAGCAGCACAAATTCAAAAAGATTGATGAAATTGGATGTTTCACTCAATAAAAAAAAGTTTCAGAATGATTATATTGTGGTTTTGAAAAGTACTGTAAAATAAGACCAAAGGAAAAGGAAACATCAACTTTTTTTTTTCTTCCTTTAATATTTCTTGGATCAGAGGGTTAAAATTGTAATAGTTTTTGACTACAATATCTGGCGAATGTATATGTACTGTATATATGATATATACTATATGATTGATTTTAGGTTACATGAAAGTAACTTTTCAAGCAGAACTTTAATGTGATACAGTTATCCAGAGTTTTACACAGAGTGAATCCTGCAGCTCATCTGAACAGGCTCTTTCCTGCTCTTTGCTCCGCTATACTGTACCATCCGTGGCTCTCCGCTCCCCTAGCTTCCAGCCGGCCTGACCTCTCAGCAGTAATTCTACTCTTACATGTAGGCTGAATCGATTCCAGAGAGCCAGCACGGCTAATTCAAGGTCATTTTCACATTATTTCATTCTCCGGCTGCACTAGGCCATGGGACTATGGGACTCGTTTGAGTCAGCCAACATGTCATAAATATATCACCTTGGAGGATTTTTGACATATCTTTCCTTTAACCTCAAGCTTTTTTAAATTCAATTGCAAAATGATTATTGCTTCTGTTTCATTTGAAACATTTAGGTGTTCTTTATTTATTCATTTATCTTTAAGTTATATCATATATCATATCGTAGTTGATTATTTGTTGATGGCAGGTCCCTGGTGGTCCTCCAAGCTGGTAAAGAGAACTGACAGTGGTGACACCTAATTGCTCTGCGGAAAGTTTGAGCTGGACTTGCTCAGCAGTTGAGCTCACTTCTAATCAATAAATCTCTATTTTCCTTAGTGTATAATTAGCCACCTGAAAGACGTCTTGCATTACCTGCTCTATTCCCCAGGGTCCAGAGGCCATTGCAAGAATGAACAGTCTGTCCAAAGTGCCACCAGCTTTGTCTTTTGTGAAAAAAAAGAGAATATTTAAAATACATGCCTGTTATTTCGCTTTAATGAATCATGAAACTTAATAGCTTCCGAGTGATTTGAAAAATTGACATTACAGGCTATTGCTAGATGAGGGACTGAACTGAATGATGTCATTAACTCTGACTGACTTCAATAGATAAGTTTAAGATTCAGAACCCTCTCCTTTTTCTCAGAGGATATCAAACACTGATCTAAACAGACTTGTTCCTACATTCTGTATTTCTTTGGCCATTCTTCTGTAATTTAGACAAATACAGTCTGATCTAAAAAAAATATATATATTTCTTATTTCTACGTAAAAATAACCCATTTCTGTTCATCCAAAATCAGGTCTGTTTTAGACATTTTAAAACAATTTCTTTGAAAAGATTTGAAATAATAATCAAATCTAGTCGTGACTTTGGCCACTGCTCATTTTTAGTCACCATGATATCAAAATACACAACCCTTCGATTTTTATAGAATTTTGCAGCATTTATTATAAATGATTTATCTGTATACATCTTTTATCTTTGTAAAATAATGTGCCTTCCAGCAACCTTTCAATTCCTGATGGACCAAAACACAACCTGGGCTAAATTGATGGGCCATTTTTATTTATTAATTTGTTTTATTTTCTCTCATTCAAGAAGCCATTTAACTTTGAATATGTGATACTAGGAAAGAAAATATCATCAGTTTCTTTTCATGCTGACTTTAGAGGTAAGGTGTGTAATTTCTGTGCCACCTAATAGAAATACATACATACATGCATGCATGCATAAAATTGTCTATTTTGTAACATGGGGTGACCATACATCCTCTTCTTTTTTTTTTTTTTTTATAGAAATATCCTGGCCAGACATTTCACATAACTGACCAATCATGGTCTGTGAGAAGGTGGGATCTACAGAGAATGTTTAAAGAAATGCAAATACATGTACATATAATGCATGAGGACTGTAGAAAGCATGAGTATAGGAAAACAAAGCCAGAACCTGACATTTTAGGCTATTTTGACAATCTAGCCATAACATATCTGGGAAAAAGAGGACATATGGTCACCCTATCTAATCCACCTTATTGTTCAACGAGGAAGCAAGCTATTTTCTGTGAATGTGTGAGACTTCCGCTTCAGCCACTGTAGGGAAATAACAAGAAGAATAAGAGTGCAGAAAACGTTAAAACTGTTTGTGCTATAAAGCAGTGTGTTGATAAATAAGACGATGCATTAAAATAATATGGTAAGAAACACAATTTTGCAATATCAAGGAGCAAAACGAGCTGTTTTGTACAGCTAAAAATAGCTGGAAGTGTATGGAAGCATCTCGAAAAAGACAGATTCAATTTACAATTGGCTGTGTCCACCCTTATTGAAAAAGTAAGGTCGATATGTTTCCTTTTAAAAAGGTTTCAAACAGTTAATTCCATCAAAAACGCATGATTTGATTGGGCAAATGTTGCTCTGGTTAGCATGTTTTGTAACAGCAATGCTTTTGGGAAGTCGTGGCCTAATGGTTAGAGAGTCGGACTCGTAATCCAAAGGTTACGGGTTCGAGTCTCGGGCTGGCAGGGATTGTAGGTGGGGGGAGTGAATGTACAGCACTCTCTCCACCCTCAATACCACGACTGAGGTGCCCTTGAGCAAGGCACCGGACCCCCAACTGCTCCCCGGGCGCCGCAGCATAAATAACTGCCCACTGCTCCGGGTGTGTGTTACGGTGTGTGTGTGTTCACTGCTGAGTGTGTGCACGTTGGATGGGTTAAATGCAGAGCACGAATTCCGAGTATGGGTCACCATACTTGGCAGTATGTCACTTCACAATTGATAGGGCTTCTGTGCTTTTATGGGGAATTTATATAGTTGTCTATGTATATTAAGCTGGTAAAAGACAACGTTTTTAACATTGAAAGAAATTACAGTATGTCACTCATGTTGTCGCGCTAGAGAAACATCACACTACAAAAGCTTGCTGTGATTGACCCACGAATACTTCCTTTGAAAGCGTCCTAACACCTCATACAGTTCTCCGATTGTGACGAGATGTCATTTCACTGAATGACACAGCATTCCACTTTCAAGAGCCCTTTTGAGGCGTATGCAAAACAAGATGTCGATGCTGACAAGCGAGCAATACTTTGTACGGCTCATCTTTGATTCCGCTCTCTCTCTCTCAGAAACACACGCACAATTTGCCACAGATGTGTAAACAGCAAAGCACAAAGCCGTGGACTCAGCCTGTGCCACCCCTGACATCTCCAGACTGTTTGTGTAGCTGACGATTCTATTTGTGCCACGGAAAGCAATAAACCACATACTTTGTATTCTATGATGGGAATTCTTTTATCAGGCCAGCTGTCACAACGGAAGCACATTAAAACACATCAGCCGAGCACAAGGCTGGCGGCTCCGTGGGGCTGTGTCACCCAGTGGCACATGTAAGGACACTTCCAAGGAGACACCCAGACTAACAGCACATGATCTGCAATATGTTGAGGCTCACCCTCAAAATGAGCAGTGTAATAAATGAAAGACACAAGAAAGCTTTGATTATGAGCCGGGAAGGTCTCTTGGCCAGAAGCACTAGGCGGCATTCTGCACGCAATTAGTACTGATTTTGGCTCCGAGAGAGTGCTTAAAGGCCTGATGAACTGGCGACAATGCCATGTACTCCCCCCCGTCCGCTGCTGGTTAACGCTGCTGGGAACGTTTTTGTCAGTCTGCCGCACAGCTTGTCTGTAATGTTTATGAAGTGGCCTATGCTATAAATGTCTCGGAACTCAATTGGCATTATTCAGGTCTCAAGATGTTCAGAAAACAAGAATTGAGATTAATATTGCAGCGGCAGATTCGTTGATCTGGCCAGCGGGCTAAAGAGTAAATATACTAAATGGCAGTAATAATAGTAGACTGTCACTTATCTCCTCGAGCTTTACAAGCTGCCTCGAGTTTATGTGATGTTTTCAATTTCCCCATGGACACCAGAGACACAGCCATGCAGAATACCATAAGTGTCAAGAAGACAAATTATAGTAACAAACAGCCCAGACCGACACACAGAAAATGGACGTCCATTATTTAAAACCGAAGGTGGCATGTAAATAACTGGGAATGCGTTTGTTATATCCGGAGGTGAGCTAGTGGAGGGTTACTAAAAGCTCAGACAGTTTGGCAACGACCTTTAGACATCCATAAGTGCCAGTGCTAGATCGATCCATCTCTCTATCTATCGAAATTATGTATCAATAGCATTATTTTTTTGTGTATTCTATGTGCTATTTATATGCAGAAACTGACTTTGGTGTGCATACAATACACACGTGTTTGACGTGCATATAATACGCAGGTTTTGCATGCATATGATATGCACTCTGTTGGCATGCATATAATATGCAATTTGTCATGCAAATAATACGCACCTACCTCACACCGCTAAACCTACCAATTGCGTATCATATGCACGCCAAAGTCCATTTTTACAATTCCAAAATTACAATTCCATACCCTGTTTTCTGTCTCGACTCAAATTGAGAAAATGAATTGGAATATAAAAGCTTTCTAAATTCAGTTCTGACTGGTGCACAACCCTGACACGAACAGAGAAAGCAAGGGCGATTGAATGATGATGGAGAAATGTGTGTCCGCAGAGCGAGTCAGGATATCAAAAGAGCAGTCTGATGAGGTCAAGTACAATGCATGATGCCTGGAGGGAGGGAGCCGTAAATGGGTGTTCATGGGTCACAGCAAGCTGCTTATGCCTGTTCTCCCTTCTGCGGCTGACAGCGATTTGATGCAAATAAGGCGAATGCAGGTTGAGTGTCGTCAGTAGCATGCAGCCGCTGAGTGGTGTCAACAGTGTTTAGGGACCTCGCAGTTATTCCATCACTGACCGTCTGCGTGACACTTACAAATCTATTCAGACAGCTGTGGCCATGCTAACTGTCCCCAGGGAATCTCTCATTCCAAGCACATCAAGAGCCCCTGGCTGGGACAACACGGGACAGGGAAGTGCTCCAAGACAGGGGAGAAGGGCATCGAAGGGACTTCATTTCAGATAATCCAGACTGTGGCCTTGCTAGTCCATTTTAGAAATGGAAAATTGTATAGGGGAATTAGCTAAGAATGAATCGTGGGTCATTTGTAAACACTGTTTGCATTGTTTTGGTAAGCAATTTACTCATTTATTTAATTTGACATTTTCCAGCTTATTTTTATCAAAACCTTGGGTGAGGCCATTTTAACGTGAATGTAATGTTCAAGGCTTCCAGGGTCAGCTACTTCCATTTATTTTATCTTTACAGAGTCCATTATGCTGCTTAATGTTACAAACTGGTAATTGGTATCATTATTTTCATTTATTATTGTAATCATAAACACACTTTTGTAGCACAAATATTGTTAACATGCTGTTATATTTTCAATTATATGCCTATAGGTGGCTGCGGAAGTCTCAAACTTTCTTCCGCCTTAAAAAAATTATCTGGTTTCCCAGCATACGTTGCAACTGGGAGTGTATGATGGGATTTCTCGCTGTGTGTATAATGGGTTTAGAAGGCTGTTTATATTGTGATGTAGTCTCATTCAAACGTCTTGTCTTGATGGATTTTCTGGCAGTAATTTCACCGCTTTGTAATTATACTTTTCTCAAATTAAAATTAGAATTGTGCATACTGTTTTCTATCTTAATCCAGATTAAATTCAGTAATTTAATTGGAATAAAAAAATAAATAAATCTAAATTAAACTGAATGGTGCTCATTCCTGGTAACATTACACACAGACCATTTTTCGAGCTTTGCAAAGTTTTTAAAGTTGTTCACATGTAGAAGGTTTCAACCTTTAAATGCTGTCTGTATGTAGTTTACAATTATGTAAACATTACAAATATTTCTTCAAACCATGCTGAACAGCCCAGACAAACTCATGATGCATTTTAGGTCCTGTGGCCAAAGTTTTGCTCATTCAACTTCTTAGCATTGATGCCGGCAATCTTGGGCCACTAGATCTTATTGTGATGTTTGGCCAAGGCTGATGGCACATAATGTCAGATCAATGATAGATGCTTCATAAATGGAGTCTAAATGACAATCCCCCCTCCTCCTCCACCCACGCCCCACATCTCTGTCTGGTTCCATCTCAGTGCGGAAGGTTACCTCCAAGCCAATGACAAACTTTGACGAATAGCTTGTCTGTACAAGGGCCCACGAGATGAATCAGACATTTTCTCTCTCACCTTTTCCTCAGCCTTCAGCGATAAGTGATATAGGATATCTCCACACCACCCACCCTTCCCTTGGCTTTTTCCCTCCACGACGTCTAACTCTCAATCACAGGGTCGCCATACACCATGTTTTGAGACTTTGCTGAAAGGTCAGTCTAGTCTGGTGTAGTCACAGATTTGGTGGGGGAAGAGCAAGTAATCTCTCCTGGATTTGAAGGCAGTAAATTGTTCCCTTTCCTTCAGCCGCTGTGTCCTCAGAGCTTCTGTCTAATATTAGTTTGACAAACTGGAAAGGACACAGTCAGCTGTCATGCCGCCACTCGTCGGGCCAGACCAGGCGTACTTGGATTTTTGTAGACTTTAGTACTGAGTGTGCTTGGATTTCCGGGATCAAGAAGTTGATCCAAATTTCTCCTGAGTATATTTGGGTGGCAAATGCCTTGTGTGGAGATTCTCCAGCTTTATGGTTCTTTTACTGGCGGAAGCAGATCAACAGCTTGGAACATTATAATTGAGCAGTTGTTACTGAAGAAACTAGCTTTACAAGAGGGCAGTTATCCAGACAACATCAATAAAGCTGTCTTAGATGTTTGCTTGACTGCAACATTTGACTTTGGTTGTCACCATTTGATGAAGTCAATAAAAACAAAATTCTGCTACTAGCTGCTGTACAATTATTCTCTTAAATATATTTAATATCTTGAAACGATTATAATTCACATTTTTAGTTAGAATGACAGTACAATTAATTATAAAGCCAAACATAAATCAGAATTTTTTTTGTTTGTTTGTTTATAGATGTGTATTCAGTCCTAACTTATGCCCTGCAAATTAAAAATGCATGCACACGCGCACACACACACACAGGTTTGTTTTTGTGAATTGTGGGGACATTCCATAGGCATAATGGTTGTTGTACTGTACAAACCGTATTTTCTATCGCCCCACACCTAAACCTACCCCTTACAGGAAACTTTGTGCATTTTTACTTTCTCAAAAACATTAATTATGTATGATTTATAAGCCTTTTGAAATATGGGGAAATGTCCTCATAAGTGACATTCTCCTTGTAATATCTATGTCATACCCATGTCATTATACAAATTTGTTTCCTCATATGTCACAAATGCGCACACACACACACACACACACCCACACGTTAGGTTTCCATAGGCATAATAGTTTTTATGCTGTAAAAACTGTATTTTCTATCCCCTTACCCTAACCCTACCCATCATTTAAAATTGTATGCATTTTTAGATTTTCAAAAAAGATCATTCTGTATATTTATAAGCTGTTTTCTCATGGGGACCAAAAAAATGTCTCCAAGGTCAAAAAATCACTAGTATTACTATCGTTGTGGGGACATTTAGTCACCATAATGTAGGGAATGCATGGTACACACACTTCTCTTTGAATTGACTGTTCAATAAACACGATGTTATTATCGAATAACTTCAGTTTACATATACAGTATTAGTTACTTTGTTTTTGCTAAATATTTCATTAAATATTTTAATTGATGGAGCAAAAACAGCAAAGTAACTTCTAAAATTAATATTTTTTTCATATTTGAATAACTTCTTCCTATATCATCAAATAAACTCCAGTGAGCGCTGTAATTCTCAGTTTCTTCATATCCCTTGTCATCAATCCTTAACCTTAAATCCTCTCACCATCTCCTCTTATAGTGCAGTCAAAGAATATTCTCAGCAGAATTTATCCATTCTTCTCACACTTGCCCTTTTGACCTTCACTGGGCCTCCACTCTCGGGCCTCCACTCTCCCAAATACATGAATGTGACCTCAGCTACACATATACAAGCAATGAATCCTACACATTTATGTTACAGCACATGCAATTCTCTTAGAATCTTTCACACATGTATGTCAACAAGCCATGGCAGGGCCGTTCACTGGTTTCATTAGTTTGACAGAGCTGCCCTGCCCATGTGTAGGATTCATTGCTTTCGAATGTATATGTGTAGCTGAGGTCACATTCATGTATTTGGGAGAGTGGAGGCCCGAGAGGTGTTTAGTTTTTAATTTATTTTTTATTCCATTTTATTTTACTGAAGTCTTCTACGTCCCCTCAAGCTTTGACCAGAGGTATGACTTTATGTGTGTATGTGTGTGTGTGTGTGTGTGATAGACAACAAAATGCAGCTTGTTTTAAATCCAGGTGACCTTCCGGGTATTTAGGATATACTAATTTTCTCTTACCTACTGCTCTTTGTTCAAAACGCAATATATGAATAAATAGAAACACATCAGCCGTTTTTTTTTTATAACGGGGTATGACAAGTGCTCTCCAGACTGATGCACAGACTCCAGTCTACCGAACGTCCCCAAGGACACGTCATCTCTCACGGGGGCTTTTTAAAATAGAATCACTTTCTAAACAGCTTTCAGGTTTTTGACCAGGGGAAAGAGTTGCCAGGGTGTCTTTTCACAGCTAGAACGGCCATCTATCAGCCAGTCGGCAGACAGGAGGTCAGTTCATGGAGAGGTGTAGGAATAGCCTCCGTGGACCACAAACACCTGTTCTGTACAAACAGAGCTGATGCAGGAAATGACACTGATTTGATAAAGATTGTACAGTGACTGGAAAACAAACCCAAGCCACACTGAACCCTAAAATCAAGACATGACACGAGGGTAATTGACGACAGAATTAAAATTTTGGGGTGAACTATACCTTGAATTTATTATATATATATTTTTTTTATGAACTCTAAATAAGAAACTAGAACTACCAACAGGTGGCTGTAAATGTCTTTTGAGTCATTCATTCATCCCATTCAACTGCTGATTCATTCAAGAATGAAGTAAGCTGCTTGCTTTATGAATAGGCTATTGAATCAGTGGTTCACGATTCGTTCAAATCTTGGATTCATTCAGAAATGAATCACCGCTATTGCTTTAAATATTTTCTCTTCAAAATTTAGCAAAAACAGACAATATTGTATTTAAAATAAAATATAACACAATATTAAATTCTTATTTACTGAACTGTTCTATAAAATCACATTTAAACTTGTAATAGATCGGGACAAAAACAGCACTCATGTGATATTAGTCTAACTGCCCGTGTGATATCGCTTATCATATGATATAAATGTGGAACAAAAACTCATACAGGGGCATTTTTTGCCCCAATATCATGAATTGTAAGGTATAACTGCATTTATGGAGTTGTTGCCCTGCAACTATATATATTTTCTGCATATTTTTCATACTTAAAAGATAATCAAACTAATTTTAATATTACACAAAGATATTGCAAGTAAAAACACCATGCAGCTTTTAAATGATGATTTAATTTATTAAGGGGAAAAAAAAGCTGTCCAAACCTGCCTGCTACTACATGAAAAATCAATTGCCCCTTCCTGTTAAATCATGAAAGAACTGTGATTAACCATATTATTTTAGAAAACTGAGTTAAATTTCATTAACCAAACATATTTCCTGATTACTGCCAGACCTGTTGAATCAAGAAATCACTTAAACAGAACCTGTCAGACAAAGTGAAGCATGCTTAAAGAGCAACACATCGTGCCGAGATCTAAAGAAATTCAAGAACAGATGAGAAACAAAATGGAAGGTGTGTGTCCTGTTACATCTGGCATAAAACCAACAAAGGATTTCATAAAAAGGACATTATACCAACAGTCAAACATGGTGGTGGTAGTGTAATGGTCTGAGGCTGCTTTGCACGACTGATTTACCTGGATGACTTGCCATTAATTTATGGAATCATGAATTCTGCACTCTATCAGAAAATGCTGAAGGGGAATGTCCGGCCGTCAGTTTGTGACCCCAAGCTCAAGCGCACTTGGGTTATGCAGCAGGACAATGATCCCAAACACACCAGCAAGTCCACCTCTGAATGGCTCAAGAAAAACAAAATTAAGGTTTTGGAGTGGCCAAGTCAAAGTCCGGACTTAAATCCAATTGAGATGCTGTGGCATGTCCATTCATGCTCAAACCCTCCAATGTGGCTGAATTAAAACAATTCTGCACAGAAGAGTGGGCCAAAATTCCTCCACAGCGATGTGAAAGACACATTACCAGTTATTGCAAACGCTTGATTGCAGTTGTTGCTGCAAAGGGTGGCACAACCTTAATAGATTTACTTATACTTAATAGATTTAGGGGGCAATTACATTTTCACGTAGGGCCAGGCAGGTTTGGGCAGCTTTTTTCTCTTAATAAATTAAATAATTATTTAAAAACTTAATTTTGTATTTACTCGTGTTATCTTTGTGTAATATTTAAATTTGTTTGATCTTAAAAAAATGTATGCATTCTTAGATTTGATTCAGAGCATGTTATTTGTGCTCTAAAAGGGGACAAAAGTTTGGATCTGCTGAACAAGTTTTTGTTTGCCTTCCAATCACAAAAATATCCCCATCCAGTTTAGCTCTAAATGTAGTTTTGGAAAATGCTCAGGGGAATTCAGTCTCCAAAGTGGATCCAATCGCCAGAACATAACATCAAAAAACTATTACAGTGAACATTTTCAGTCACACATAATGTTGATATTATACTATATCTGAATTATTTGAGCTACAGCCAGTTTTTCAATACAAACCAGATCCTAATTAGGTTTTGCCGGTAATGATGTAAGTTCCAAATGACTTCATTTACAATATCTGACTTTTATTCACGGTAGCAAGCGGCAGTGCGATCAATCACCTGTTCGGCACTGATTCTTAGTGACACCTTTGGAAAATCTTGGTAAGAAGTTATCGATTCCAGACAGGAAAATGAGTGACTGCTTTCCACTTTGAGAGCGATTGCCGCGAGCGACTCTTCAATCTGAGCTGCACAAAATCACATTCCTCTTTATTGAAAAAACACTGAAGCCAGTTCAGGGACACTTTAATTGAATTCACTCTCTATAATATTCAAATCAAGCCCATTGCCGGCAAATGAGGCATTTTCCATTTCCAACGATGACAGTTGGGGTGTCTGTGCAGGTGATAGGGAAAACCATATGTGTACTTCAGGCAACATTTTTCTTTTTCGTTTCATTAAAATGTGCTATTATCTCTTCAAAGATCCTGTCTATGTGGAATGTCAATATTTCAACAAACATATCAATCCAACAGGGCTTGTTATCAAGGTTGGAGTTTCCAACAATATGCAATCAAGCAAGAAATGATTGTGTTTTTGTTGTCAAAGGATAAAAGCTTAAGGAAATTAAATAAAAGATTTTTGTCTGTAAAAGCAAACAATGAATATACACTAAATATACACCAGCAAATAAATAAATAAACACACAAAAGTGGTTCCTTTTGTTGAGCTGTCACTCAGATAAATGCACAACAAAGTGTTTGAGATTGCAGTCAGGTCTTGTATTGCCACAGCTCATCTCATGTCCCCGGAGAGCGGCTGTTCTCAGACGGTGGAAATATGAAGTATGATCCATCCAAAATGGTTTTTCCTGAATCTTCTTTCTTTTTTTCATCATGTGAAAATGAAGCATGATTATATTACTGTCCCTAGTCTGAAGTATGTGTCCATATCTTTGACTTTTTTGCATTTTGAGTACATCCCTCTGAGGACATCACATTTTTACCACTTTGTAATTTTCACATTCACAGTCATTTACACTAAGTAAACACATCGGAACTCTTTTTAATGGGTTTAATGTGGTTAACTTTAATGTGATTCTGTTTGGGGTGTGGAAGATGATGAAAAAATACAAATATTTATTAAGTTTTATTTACGGATACACTGAATAGATCTAAAGTGACAGTAACAACATTTATAATGTCACTAAATATTTAAATAAATGCTTTTTTCTATTTCTCAAAATATCCAAAAAATGTTTCATGCAAACATATTAAGTTGCACAACTGTTTTAACATATATTTAAAATATGTTTTAAAATATATTGAAAATGGTTGTTTTAAATTGTAATAATATTTAAGAATATTACTGCTTTGCTGTATTTTTGATCAAATAAATGCCGCCTTGATAAGCATAAGAAGCTTCTTTTAAGTAGTGAATATGTCATAATGTCGTCAATCCCTGATTTTCGTCTGAGGCTGCATTAAGAGCATGACATCTATTCCGTTGTTCTCACTTGATCCCTGCTCCAGGTCTGTGCCATTAGTGAGGCATACGTACAGCGCTCCAAGTCAGTGTATAGAGGGGCTGGGAGATCTGTGCGGGGCTTGACTGCGAATGGGGATGAGCTGTTTTACATTCAGCTTGTGCAGTTTGTAGACACAGGGCCCTGCCAGGCCCTCTCAGTCTCAGTGTAATGCCAGCAGGATCCGAAATGCCACCCCCAACTGCCAACCCATGTTCCCTTGCTTCAGGCATTAGGTTTTGAGCTAAATGAGACGATATGAGTATGTGTGGGAATAAATATATGTCAGTGGATGCCTGTGTGTGTGTGTGTTTATTTGTTCAGCAGTCAGGTTGATTTGTCTGTCCTTCACTATGAGATATGCTCCACGGTATAAACAACACCACACCCAGTGAGTACGTATTCACCCTGACTGGCCCACGATGCACTGCACCACCACCGTCTCCCTTCTCGTGCCAAGACCATTAGCCAAGTGGACCATGCGTCCACCAGACTGGTCATTCACTTTAGGTCACTGCCACGCATTCATCATCATCTGTGTATGAGGTGCCAGCGTTTTACTTCTCAATGCAGGAATAATTCACTGATGTTGATGAAATTAATGTATATAATATCTATCTATCTAGATATAGATATATGTATAACAAAATTAATAGAATGTAATAATATTATTTCATATCTACAATGGTATAAAATAATAATTTCCGTACTACTGTCAACAATATTGTATTTATTAATTACCACATTGCAATTTTTAGCCTATTATTATTATTATTGAAAAAAAAAAAATTGTAAACTGTGCATCGATGGTAGCAAGAAGTGCACTTTTATGATAATTATTTTTGGGATGTAATTAATTGTACTATTTGTAATAATATTTTAAACTAAAAAGCAACTAAAGCAGAGCAGTGCAAGAATTTCAGGACTGGTCCCCCTCGATGTCTATGGTGGTTAGAGCCATGTACGTTATTACCTACATTATTCAATCTTATTATTATTTGTCAATTATTGTCTAATCCTGACTTTTTGAGGTGTCACTTCCTCAGTTATTTCTTCAGAGAAAACACATATACAGTCAAAATAACACCAAACAAGATTCTGTAAGAATTTGTTTTTGTCTGTTATGACACACTTGGGGTGTCATCACCAGTCATCCTGTGTGAAATCTAATATTGGCTGTGTTTGTTATCTGTGTGTGTAAGTGTGTATTCCCATGCTGTGACAAAACAAAGAGATTCATCAAAAGCAGGTCTAACAAAGCTATTATTGGCCAGTGTAGACCTCTCTAAAGTTTCCCCTCTTGGCCGTTGTTTATGGCTACGTCCCGTAAATTTACAGCACTGTGTGTTTTATGAAGTACCATCAGGGTACGAATGAGTCGTGGAGGGCCAACGTCAGCGTTTTCAGCCAGGCACCATACCGTGATGCATGGCAGATCTACCTGGCGTCCAGGGACCCGTTTTTGTTTTTGCACTTTACTATATGTGCTTTTATTTTATCTCTGCTTCTTTTAGAAAGCACTGCATCATCATATCGAGCTGATCTCAGAGGAGAGATTACTTTAAATGATTGTGAGTCATTGTTTTAGAAGGGCCTGCAGGACGAGCGTTGGGAACAGGGGAGAGTAATATCACAGTCTGACTATTGACAGTTTCTTGAACTAAACCACTGCAGAGCAAGAAAATACAAAAAAAACATCCTTCAATACAAGCCACAAAGAGCAGGTTTACTCCTTTTAGTGTGACGTTTAAATATTACATTGTTTCCAAACTAGGCAGAATTTGTCCTAATTAGCCATGACTAGCTTTAAAACATCTTGACACATTGACCTTCCAGTAATACTGTTTCCGGGTACAAGCCTGTACTCTGTTAGGTAGGCTTTTAAAAGCTCCCGGTGTACACTACAATCTCTGGCTCACGTATTTTAACAATTCAGAAAAGATAAATGACTGTCTGGCCGAATGACATTTTGGTATGGAGATGAAGGGTAGGATCATGATTTTTCAGTAGTACTACAGCACAGTGTGAGTGTATATTAGCTCCATTTGTTGTTTGCTTTTGGGATCTGAGGGAGCACTTGGACACAGAAACCATAACATTTGATGTCAAACTAAACAACTGGATAAGACACAGAGGTATGAGTATGGAGATCTACTCTTGCATTAAAATGTCGAACTTAAATGTTTTAACTAGGACTTTTGATGACTTTAGCATTAATATAAATGCAAAAAAAAAATACACAATAATAATAATAATAATAATAATAAAAACAGCTGTCATTCAGACTGAGACAGCAGATAAAGTCATGTCAGGCAGAGAAATAAATACTAGAGGGAAAAAAAGTGAATCTAAATATAACTTAATATGATGGTTTCTGTGATTACTTTTCGTTTAAAAGTTAACATTTAAGGGATAGTTCACCTAAAACTTTTCTGTCATTATTTACTCACCCTCATGTAGTTCCAAAGCCGTAAGATCTTCGTTCATCATCTTCATTAAGATATTTTTGATGAATTCCGAGAGCTTTCTGACCATGCATAGACAGCAGCGCAACTGACACGTTCAAGTCCCGGAAACGTAGTAAGGAAATCGTTCAAATTGTCCATGTGACATCAGTGGTTCAAACTTAATTTTATGAAGCTATGAGAATAGTTTTTTGTCTGAAATAAATAAATAATGACTAAATTTCTGTCAGTCTTCGACGCACATTCACAACAGTTCTCCGACGCATGCGTGCACATTCCTCTGCTTACAAACAAGGCTCAGTGCTTTTTCTACGTCAAAATGCCGGCTCCTGCGTCAGCAGCACCACACACATGCACCGTGGTACTCTCGTGAACATGCATCAAAGACTGACAGGGAAGAGAAGAAATTGTATAAGCTGTCTATGCAGAAAGCTCTTGGATTTCATCAAAAAAAATCTTAATTTGTGTTGCAAAGATGAATGAAGTTCTTAAGGGTTTGGAAAGATACGAGGGTGTGTAATTAATGACAAATTTTTCATTTTTGGGTGAACTATCCCTGTACACATATATTTAGAGGGAGAGAGAGGTATTAGTTTTGATATGACACTGGAAATAGTTTCCAACTAAGTCAATACAGTAGTGGCGTTTTGTTGCTGAAAGATTTAGTGTTTAAAAGATCAGTTAAATGATTCAGTGACTTACTCATAAGGTTAATCACTTGCTTTGTTACTGTATGAATGAACAACTCTGAAAGAACTGGTTGAATGAATGATGCATCGACAGCTCACCTGCTTTGCCACCTACTGGTGTAACAATGTAACCTATACCTTCACTTAGCATCACCGCTAATCACAAACTGGCTGGATATCTAAACATAAATTAGCTGGGAAAAGCCCCCAGATTGTGGTCATTTAAAGACAATACAGTACTGTATCAGACAAAAAGTGTCTTTTAATGTTTCTGTTTTAATATAAGCCTGTCAGTGGCCTGCAGTTCTCAGTGATCCAATTTACAAGTAGGGAGATTATAAACATCTTTTTTAAGTGCTATTGTACTAAATGCATTATTTGGCAGCTCCAGTCAATATATATATATATATAGCAAGTGAATGAAGGTCGTTTGAAAGTTGACCAAAGGATGACGTGAGGAGCAGTTATCCAGCTGTGTGTGTGTGTTTATAAGAGTGAGAGAGTTTTTCAAATGTCCTCTCCTTATCCTTCCATGCTAAATGCACCAATAATATTTGCTCCAAGTGTTGACAAGCTTTATCTTTGTTCAAGGTTTACACTCAAAGAATTCAAATGAGCCTTTGTTTTGTTGCCAAGGAGTCGCCTAATCAAAGTCACCGAATTGTTGCTGTGACAAATTTAATTAATTTTCTTTTGTTCCCGTTGAGTGACACCATTCCTTTCTTTCCCTCCAGCGAGCTATCGGCAAATTATTCCACCACCTAATGTCCTTATTCATATCAGCACAGCTACCAAGGAAACTTTGTCATTGATATCACTCCTGTTTTTCAGAGGAGGGCTGCTGGAGTAACCCTGAAGTATTTTGGCATTCAGAAGCCCTCCACTGAGACCAAGAGCAGGGGATCATGAAGGACGGACCCTCCAAGGTAGATATGGCTATTGTCTTTTTGGAATAAAGGATGTCTTCCCCAGTCCAACCATTTAGGCACACAATCTTTTCCTGCTGGCAAAGGTATGAAAGATTTCCTTTGGGTTCACAGTATAATATAGCGGTGTTATTTTTAAACAATCATTATAACAGTGTCGTTACTGTTAACTAAAACTAAAATAGTAAAAATGGTTTCAAGAGATTTAAATCAGAAGGTTATTATTTTTAGCTAAATCACTAGAAATAAAATCAGTATTAACTTAAATAAAAATTACATATAAATATATTTTATTTCAGCTAGTTCAACGTTCAATCTGAATTTCATTAAGTTACTTAGCTACAAATAACTAAAATGAAATAAGATAAAAATTATTAAAACTTAATAAAAAAAACTACATTAAAACACAAACAACTATACACAATTACTAAAACCTTAACTAAAATGAAGCCAGAAAATATAAAATAAATTAACAAATAAATTTAATTAAATAACGATTAAAGTATAAATAAATAAATAAATAAATAAATGACTTAACCAAACTATACTTACCAAACAAAAACTAAATCATAAATAAAAATAAATTAAAGATTTATAGAAATATAAAAAATACAAAAACTAATACAAATGACAAAAGCACATCATAAAATGTCTAACATTTAATTTAATACTATAATAAAATATAAAAATAATAAAATGATACTGCTTCATTCAAGGTTGTGTAAATGTGTTTAGCTGGTGTGCTCACTGACAAATGTACTTGGAAAACATAAAATGGTGGTTGTTTCATTCAGACATGACAATAAATAAAAGCTGCTCAATTACTATAAGGTTCATTGAGGTTATCCAGCTTTTACAAATCCACCTTGCATTTTCTTTAACAATGGACAAATGTGTGATATTCCTGTGCGATTGCACAAGGGTGAACCGAGTGGTTGCCATGTTTATTTCTGTGATTTGCCTTATTTATTTTTTTTATTATTTAATGCTTTTGTGCTTTATCACACTGAGAGGTACGAATTCTAGTCTGTGGCTGAAAGGGGGAAAAAGCAAACAATATTTTCTCTAAACTGGTGTGTGGTAGAACCCAGGCCTGCAAAATAATGACCCTGCTGAAATACTCAGAAATACAAAGCATTCTCTCTGCCGAGCCACTGTGTGATAAATAACAGTGTCAGCTTCTCAAAATGGATGTTTGGTGTAAAAACATTGAGGAAATGTACTTCAGTACAGGCGGGTTCAGCTGAAATGGTTCACCCACACACACCATCCATCATTACAGCCCCGGACTGCGGAGACGCATGTTCTGCTGCGGCCTTTAGGTTCTCTTTTTATTAAGTCTTTCGTAGGCATTAAGTGCTGTCCACTCGACTGTCCGTTTCAATCCTCCGCGCACTGATGTTCCCGTGAAGTGAAATTAAATCAAATCCTCATTGCCAGACTCTGATGATTTATGAGTGTAAAATGAGATGGACATAATCAAATCTCTATGCATAAGGCCGAGTCGCTGTGACTGAGATATAGCCTGAACCGTGATGACGTTGGGTCACTTGAGCGGGGATTTTGACCGACCTGTGCTGCGACGCATAAATATACTTCACTGGCCCGTTATGATTTACGCAAACCAGAGCCGGTTCCAGCTGGATTCAGACTGGAAGCACTGCATGCCTAGAAAGCATTTCTGTTATTGGGGTTTTGATATCGTTATAAAAGTTAACAGGCATTTTTCAAAGAATACACTTTTATAAAACTAGTTTGTATCCATTATGGTGGGATGAATGTGCCACTCTTAAAAACAAAGATTCCAAAGGGTATTTTCACAGCTTTGCCATAGAAGAACAATATTGGGTTCCTCAAAGAACCTTTCAGGGAACAGTTCTTGGAAGAACCATTTCTATTTTATTTTTTTATTAGTGTAAAGAACTTTTCATAAAATTTAAGAAGCTTTTTTTTATATTAAGAACCTTTTGTAGAATGGAAATATTCCATGGTTGTTAATGGTACTTCACGGAACCATAGAGGCCAATAAAGAACCTTAATTTTAAACAGTGTACTTTTGAATAAAATGATGAACGGGTTCATGTTAGCATTCTCTAAAGACCATTTCACACCGAGCACGATGTGAAAAAGTGAGGTGAATCGCCCACGAATGGTGCTTTCACACCAAGTGCGAAACGATTGATCGCCTTCTGCTAATTCACACCTGCACACTAGGTGGCGCTGACTAGCAATGCATTTTTCCTCAGATATGTGTCTCGTATATGGATTTAACATTGTCCGCTGCTCAATATACAGCATTAAAGTAAGATAAAAAAAAAATGTGGTTCTACACCAGAAACACAAACTATTTATCATAAAATATAAATAGATGTACAATTAGCATCAACCTACACTTGAAAATTATTAATGTATTTGCCTAAAACCCACTTTAAACCATCATAGAGCGCTTGTAATAACTTCCGATTGTGATCTATAGTTGACTTTGATTCTATAATAGGCAGACATGCACTCTTTGTATGTTTAATAACACTCCACTGCTTAAAATGTCATAAACATCCTTTATTGTTATAAAAAAACCATGAGCTTCATACAAAACACATACAGAAAATATATCGTCATAATCATTTGTCTGTTTTGCTTTCATATTTACATTTATGTATAGAAAAATGTTTCACTCTTTTTTTTTTTTTTTATACAGAATATCTAGAGAGTGAACGCGCTCTCACCATAGACATTAATAAATGCATAATAAATAAATTTAATATTTATTATGTGTATGGCTCTGACTCTGAAAGTCCTCTACTTCAGTGTTTTTACGCTCGTGCTCAATAGAGTCTTCTGAGCTTTTAGCACCACCGCGTCAACCTTAGGTAACAGCAGTTGTTCTGGCCATGTGATGTAATGCTCGAATCTTATTGGATGGCTCCTGTTTTTGCTTTGCAAAACTGAAAAGATTCATCGGACTGGTTGGAAAAAAAACGAATATTTTCGCAGTCTATGTGGAAGCATCCATAGGAATCTGTTGTTTTATTCCAGTGCATCATTGCGTCCGATATTGGATTCGCTTTTTCGCGCTCAGTGTGGAAAGGCCTTAACGTTTTAGACTACTTTCACACTGCAGGCAAACGTGTCCTCAATCCGATTTTTTGCTCACGTGACTCAGATCTGTTTTTCTCATGACAGTGTGAACAGCAAAAAGCACATGGTCACAACCATGTGACTTTTACGTCACTCTAGATCAGCATTCATCAAATAACGCCATAGTAACTTAAACGATTTTACATACATAAAGTTATCAAGACAGCAGCAAAAGGTAGTCATAAGTATTACAGTGACAACTCTATATACAAGCAAAATGAGAGCTTGTATCATAAGTTTTAAAACTCTGCCCTATTTTGTCACATACTTGTCTCTTTTTCATATTGCCATATTGTCATATTCATAATTTCGCTGACTTCTGCTGCAGATCATACGGTAAATAAACACATAATAGCTTACTTTATGTCCTCCGTGTTTACTTCCGTATGACAGTGCGCTGTGCAAGTGTTGCCAAGTCCACAGTTTTCCCGCAGAATTGGACTACGTTTTCACTGTTGCCACGGGTTGTTTTTTGGGTTGAAGCGACCCCACTAGAGTGATATTTAATCCCCACCCCCTAGGAACGCGATTGGGGTAGTTTCGGACTAGTTTTGAGAAGCAATTGGGCAGATATTGTGAAAACCTACTGATACTGGCTACAAAGAAAGATGTGAACAGCTACAAAGCTAAAAGTTTTTCATATTTTGGTTGTAACAAATTCAGATTTTGAAATTGCAACCTATTATTGCAAGAGTAAGCCCTCCTGAAAAGACAATTAAATCTTGGTTTCTATCGGATGCATGTCGGTTATCAAGCCATATTGCTTTGACCTATCCAGTCATTCCAAATCAGAGGCTGAAGGGATGCGGAGATCTTATTTGGACAGTGCCATGGCTCATCCTCATTGTTGCCATGGTGGGTTTGTTCCGTCGATGTCACTATTCATGTTTTTTAAAAGGTTCGAACTGACAAATTCTGTTAAAGGCATTTGTGAAGGGCTCTTCAGACCACATTGCACGCACAAAATTGGATCGAATTGAAAATTGAATATGTCACTCACCTGGCCAAGGCTGCTCCTCTGTTTTTCTGACAGGTAAAGTGACCTTTGCTGTAGTCGTGAAATGATCCAGGTAGTGAGAAGACTTCAGGAGATCTTTCCAGTGTACTTATCTGCTATATTACTTTTTGGGCACCTCCAGGGATAGGCCTCCGCTCTGAGAGTTGTCTGGTAAAGAGGCTTAGCGCTCTATCAGACGTCTATGTGTGGCCCCACAATGGTCGCCCTGCTTTGCCACCCCATAAGGCAGAGTTTTTGAATACTCTGTAATTGTAGATTTTTCAATGAAAAGACACATTGTGTGTCTTTTCAATGAAAAGAAAAGACACATTGTGTGTCTTTTCAATGAAAAGACACACTTCCCGGGGAAGTCGTGGCCTAATGGTTAGAGAGTCGGACTCGTAATCGAAAGGTTGCAGGTTCGAGTCCCTGGCCGGCAGGAATTGTAGGTGGGGGGAGTGAATGTACAGCGCTCTCTCTCCACCCTCAATACCACGACTGAGGTGCCCTTGAGCAAGGCACCGAACCCCCAATTGCTCCCCGGGCGCCGCAGCATGGCTGCCCACTGCTCCGGGTGTGTGTTCACGGTGTGTGTGTGTGTGTGTGTGTGTGTGTGTGTGCATTTGTTCACTACTCACTGCTGTGTGTGTGCACTTGGATGGGTTAAACGCAGAGCACCAATTTCGAGTATGGGTCACCATACTTGACAATACGTCACGACGACGACGACGACGACATTGGATGCTGTAATAAATATGGGGCATCAAATAATGTTTTCTGAAAATGACTGCCAGGCTTATCACATTTAGCTGTAACAAGCATGAACACATGTTGTCCTTTTTCATATTTAGCAAAAACAATTAAGGATCATCATCACAAAAAATTAAATAAAACAAGTAGGGATGAGTAAGAATGGGCTGTTATTTTCAGGATCAGATTTGGCAGGTAATTTACAACATTTGGTGCACCATAATGAGGAATATTAATTTAGCATGGATTATTTCATTTATTTATATTTATAGATTTTCTATGTCTGTATTTTTAGGAGCATAAAACAAAAAGCACGTAAAAAATATAAATGCATAAATCAATAATAATAATAACAACAATTTTATTCCATGTTTCCTGGATAATTATATATACATAATCATAAAACCGTATGCTTGTCATGGATGTTTTTGGAGTGTGTGTTTGCTGAGGGGAATTTAGCAAACATGTGCCTTGGAGAATCACGATTGTGACCTCTGTTTTAACCACGGGTCTCCCAGAGGGTCCTCACTAGAGTCTGCGGGGGCATTTCAGCCCCAGCTGCAGCTGTTATAGTTGGGTCCACGGGGCAAGTTGGCCCAGGAGCCAGGACAGGGAACCAGTGGAAAGGATGGGAGCAGATGTGTGAAGCCCTGTGTCACACTGGGTGACTGTGACATGACCTTGCTCCTGGGCCAGACACCAGTCGACTCCAAAATACACAGAGTATGAGGGACACTGTGACTGCGTGTGTGTGTGTGTTGCTCAATTACAGTTCATGCAGTGCATGATAACAGTGGAAAGCAGGGAGCGGTTGTTAATTATGTGACTTGTTAATGCCTGTTTGTAATGCCGTCATCAAAATCATTTTGCCGATGTGTTCTCCCTCTACGCACACAATGCTTTCCTCACCTTTACCTTCTCATCATAATCAAATGTGTCATAGTTCATAAAAGTCTTGTTTCAGATATACTGGCTGTAATGATCATTGCAGGAATAGATCTTTTGAGTCATTTTTTTTCAGTCTCAACCCCTTTCTGTGGTAATTAATGTCAGCTAGCTTGAGCGAGCACGCCCTGGTGTTCATCAAATGAGTTTTATGTGGCAGTGATTCATTTAAAGGTCGTCAATAAATTAGCATTACTCTATCCAAGTCATTACTAAGAATAGCTCACAGCAAACTTGCTGCTCTTTGTTATTTTTTATTTTTTTTTCTGTTTTGTTTTTGTTTCTTCATGAAAGTCTGTGATGGATGAAGGTTCTAATCACAGGAGGAGATGAGAAAGTACTCAACCTTTCCACTAGTGCTGTTTTTATATTGCCTAGCAAAACCAACACATGTATATCCAAGCATTTGATGTGTAAAATGAAACAGTGTGTAGAGGTGTGGACTGGTAATACCAAGGTTGAAAGTTTGAAACCCAGAGAAGGTAGTCAATAAGAAAAACTTTTAAAATCATGACATGAAATAGCATTTACAATCTGTTTTACACCTGTATTATGTGGAAATTTAATGAAAAACAGGATATTTAAAGAGGAAATATGTGGGTGTGACTTTATTTTGTCCAAGAATATAAAAAGCGGTCATTTAGTAACAGAATGGACTTAAAATTTTGGTGGACTTTTGGTGACAGGACATCAAGGTCAAGTTTACCCTCACCTCAACAAATTCCAATGATCTTGAAATATTGTTGTCTGTGATTGCCTTAACCTTTATTTAAGATGATTTTCATTTCCAGTGGTTTCCGTACCTTCTTGCATTTGCTGCTCTTGAACACTCAGTGGTGCTATGACTGTAGACGTTCACGAACTTCGCTCTCACAAGCAGGTTATTACCATTAACGACATCAAATTTCTGTGTTAATTATTGGCAAGATTTTAAAAAGATTGCATTACTTGTTGGTTTACGTTGGTTTTTTAAAATAGGAATGTCATTTTAGAGGTGGAGCAAGTTATTACATTTTGATGAAAGATTACAAAGACCAAAATTGTTCTTCTTTGAAATGACGTGAATCAATGAATAATGCAGAACAAATCCAGGAATGGACATTAAGAAAGTAAATATGGCCCATTTTGTTTCACATTGACTGTAATTTAAGCTTTCTCTCTGGGGATTGTATTAAAAAATGTACTGTAAGTCACTTTAGATAAGAAATTGTCTGCAAAATGAAGAATAATGTAATGTACTGTTAAATTTTAAACCCTCCTGCTCTATTGTGACACTTTCTCACGTTGAATACCAAATTCGCTGTAGTATCCACACCGGTTTTTGGACTTTGTAAGCTTTGTAAATGGCTCCGTGAGTGTCTGTTTAAGCAGAGGATCTTGAATGAGACATAATCAGAGGAATAAAAAATGGTCTGTGCCAAATTTCAAGCCTTCAGAAAATTACACTCATAATTTTCATCCAGATACAGACGAACCTTCTCCACTCCAAAATAAATAAAGTGCCCCGAGAATGCTCTGGCCCATTTTTAATGTCCTTACCGCACTGTGTCGTGACCCTGGCTCATTCTGTCAATCTCACAATCCCCTCTGGCTCCCTCATTAGTGTCCACCCTCTGCCCCCCTCCACCGGACTGTCGGCAAGAAAGATGGACTGCTTTATGAGAAGGAGTTGATGTGGCCCCAACTACCCTAATTGAACCAGGAAGATGTATCTGTTGTGTTTTCACCATGGCAGACTTGAAAAGTCAAACAATCAACCTGCCTCCTCAAGGGAGGAAAGATGGAGGGAGGGAGTGAAAAAAGAGAGTGAGACGAGAATCTTTGAGTCGTGTACCTCTCAGCGCTGGAGGACGTCTGTGGGACACGGGAAATCAGCTCATCCCAAGCAACATTCTGCTTTTCTGATGAAGTGTGTCAGGTAAAAATGGATGTTTCAAGTTAAAGTGGACAGAAAATACAGTTTAGAATAGCGGATCAGAGGAAGGAGCCCGTAAAATGGACGATCCATCATAGTGTCTGAGCAGTAGTGCTGGGGACAGAGTAATACTCCTCTTATATGCGGTAAAAGCCCATATGAAAGCGCTCCAAATTATCCACATCCGGATAAAATACAATCATCTTTCTCTGACTTCTTCTGGACTTAAAGTACATTTATCAACAAGACATGAATGAAAACAGAGTTTTGGATGAAATGTACAGTGTGGGTACATGTCATACTGTATACTGTCCTATATCCTAAAAGTATTTGAAGCTCAAATGCACGTTAAACAGAGTATACATGATCTATGTGTGTGTATATATACCTTTAATATTTTAGAACATTAAAAATTTAGTACTTTTCTTATAAGCAAGTAAAACTTTGAACTACTTTTATTTGAGTAAAAAGTAAGGAAGTACTAGATTTCTAATGTAATTAACTCATTTAATCACTTTTTTTTTTTCCTTTCCCAGACATGAAAATATCCAAATGATGTGTCATTAGTAACCTTTTGAAATATTCATTAATTCTTATTTTTAATTTTTTTATGTTCGGTCAAAATAGGGATTTGGAGAGTACTGAAATCATATATTTCTGCAGTCATGAACATTGTTATATATCTTATATAGCTCAGCTATTTTAAATTGTTTGATCACATTCTAGGGTTACTATTATGCATAAAAAAACCTTATGCAACATTGATAGGAACACTGAGATAAAAAATAAAAAAAAATCATTCAATCAACCCATTTCAAAATTACTTTTTTCTAAAATATAACATCAAATTTTTATATCAATTCTACAAGTATTACAACATCATTATTGTAATTTTTTCTAACATTTGAAGTTTTAATTTAGTGCAATATTTTGTCATTGCAACATTTTATTGTCATTTTCACTAGCAACTGCCATTGGATTATATTGTAAACCTAAATTGACCGCTATCCCACCAGTCACTATTGTGGCCATCAACATGTTTACTCACTCTATGACCACACTCAACAAAACTGAATATATGCAAATGCATATATTAATACTAAACACCCTAAAGATAATGTGTACCAAAAATCTGTCATATGTTTGTTAACATACTTTACTAGCATTTCATTTTGGAGCTTTGATGCAGTCATCATCATCTCAAGGTGCAAACAGGAAATCATCTGCTCTGGTCATGTGACAATTTGCACTAATCATCTGAAAATGCATAAATTTAATTGAGACCCTTTATTTTTTTCCATATTTGCAGAGCAAGAGCACTAAAACGGTTTTTAGAGCTTTATAAATTAAAAACTTTTTTACGGTTACTATTGTGACTAGTGGGATTAAATGGGTATTAAATGATATTTAAGTATTTAATGATATTTAAAAAAAAAAAAAAAAAGTATAATATTATGCTTTGGAATGTTGTGAAGTAAAAGTTCTAAAGAAAAACACTGATAAAGTACAGACACTTAAAGTATTTATCTGTTCCTTTTCTATTACATCTGTTTTCTCTTTATGTAATAAAAACCTTGCTATATGTACTGCGTTAGGCTAACTGAGACATAGCACTTGCATATCATTGCTCTTTTGTTGAATTTGTTTGCTTTCAATTTTTTTTTTTTGATGTAAAAATCTTGATAACATTGACAAGAGGTCCATAAGTGGACCTCATAGAAGAGTGCAAAATAAAAAGGCAGTTCATGACCCTTTTGATTATAGAATAAAATAATAATATTGCTATTGATTTATGTGATTATGATTATTATGTTTGTGTTTGGATTATATTGTGTATAATATATGTTTAGTGTAGTTTTTATGTGCATCAGCAAATATTCAGAGAATGTTGTATCTGTGTGAGTTTGTGTGTATGTTAGCTAAAGGAAACAGGTCTGATTAATAGCATTTAGTTGTTTTTGTCTCCTCTTGCTATCATTCATCTAGGTTCTCCACACTCCAGCCCAGCAGGTGGCAAAATCATTTTTCAGTTGGTTTGCCACAATCATTAAATGACTGAAGCAGAAGTGGTTAAGTTTTTAAGTAAGTTATGTTCTAAATAGTGTCCCTTTTTTCAGATATCATATAAGATATCGGCTGTGTCTTTCTTTGGGAACAGTCAATCTGTGGAGTGAGTTTTGTAATTTCTTCCTTTCATTAGTTTGTGCACCTGTTTGATCTTATTACTAAAAATGATGTTGCTATAGAACTTTTCAGGAAGGATGTCCATTTGTAGGCCAACTGTAGTGGAAAGCGTCCATGTGTTTTCTTGGGAATTATCACATGGATTTTAAGAAATTGTGGTTTAAATATGGTACAGGGGTTTGTGGTTAATGTGGATATATTATACTTTTTTACTTTACTTTTGGTTCTACATTGTAATTTACACAGTTGTACCTCAAAAATTTGTATTTTACACATATGTATATGCATATATACACACACACATGATCAAATAATGCTTGTGCTTATAGCTACAACAGGATGTCAAATGGATTCAGAGAGTCTCATATTTAGACTCAACTTGTTTTCCACAATTTTAATGCGCCTCTAGAGATCCATGTTCCTGTCCATAATTGCTACTCTCGTGTATACTTGTAGTTTTGATGGCTGTTATGCAATGCTTGCGTGTGTTTGTGAAGTCAATTAGGCCATAAGGTGTCCCATTTATCATTGTCCTGCAGGTTTCAAAAGAGCCTCTTTTACTTCTTATATAAGCACCTTGGATGTGGCCTTCTGACAAACCTACAATAATTTGGAATTTATTCAGGTTCCCTGAAAGTGGACAGTCTATGCGACATTGCATCATTAAAATGGGGACTCCAAGGAGGACCACTGGACTTAGGGAGGCTTTTGGGACAGAGCCCATATTTGCATTGGCCAGACATGACATCATAATGACTGGTATGTTCCCATTGGCCCCGACGGCCTTAAATGAAGCGATTTATCACTCCCACTGACATTTACTGTGTCTTATACTGTAGTGATCCTTTTCTTTCTAGGTTTAGCTCATGCCTCTCACCTCCTTCCTTGCTTTTCTACAGGGCTGTAAAATCAGCATTTAATGTGTTCCATTAAGAGTGTGGATAATTAAAGCCTGAACCTGTGTAACTTTCTGTCTTTCTGCCTCTCTCTCTCTCACTCACTTGGCTCATATAGTGTCTGTTAACAGTTTTTTACACTGAGAAAATATATTTAGTTAAGTGCATCTTGTTTTCAAATCAAAGCGTATTGATCACTTAGAAATGTTGACTAAACAGTTGCTCTTCGTTTGGTTCGCAGCACTGAAGCATTAAAACCTGTATCCATTATGTTCCGCAGTGCATTTTAACCAGTTTATCTGTGCTGTTTTTGGCGTGTTTGCATTATTGTTCCTATTGAACTGCATGCTAAAACAAAGCAGACAGTGTGTGCAAATAAGCATCGCTAGCAGTAGGCATGATTGATTCTTATTGAATCCGCCCTGAATACACTGACAGATCATTGCCTTTCGAAGATCCAAAAGAACCACAGTGAAAACACAAGTACTGCTTCAAAAAAGATATAAAGAATCTGTTCAATGTAGGACAGAAATGAGCAAAGGGAAGGACAAATAAGAGATCGTTGAAATTTCACAGGATTATAGTTTCCATGTTGTCATTAAAACTCAAAGCAGTTAGAGTGAAATCAAGTGCCTGGATTAGAAATTGGCAGATGTTTTCTAACAAGACAGTGATTGAAGCTTGTACTGTTCAAAAGTTTGGGGTCAACAAGGTTTTTTGAGCAGCAAATGTTGAAGACTGGAGTAATGCCATCTCAGGAATATAAAATATATTAAAATAGAAGTGATAATAATATATCACAATATTACTGTTTTACTGTTTGTTTGTTTTTTCATCAAATAAATGCATCCTTGGTGAGCATAATAGACTTTAAAAAAAAAAGAAGAAACTTACTGACCTCAAACTTTTGAATGGTAGTGTGTGCTGTTTTGTGTGTATTAAATATTACAAAAATGAGTCTACATTTTCCCTATCCCGCCCCTTATCTCTCTCCCACTTCACTTCCTGTTAGTTCTGATCGGTCCTATTGTAATAAAGGCAAAAATGCGAGAAAATAAAATCTAAAAAAAAAAAAGTATTACAAAAACGAGTGCATTCAAAAGTGTACAGAAAAGTGACAGTAGAAACGCTATTATTTGTAGTTTTGTAGTAGTTTGCATTAAATGTTTGAAAGTTTGAAAAACAAGTCACCAAATTGTGTGTGGCATTGTAGGTAGTCTGTTTTACAGCTAAATTTTAAATTCTAGTATGTTTATACATTTGATTTATGTATATATTTAGTGTACTGTACTTAAAAAAAATGGATTGTTTTTGTACAAAAAATTAGGCTTTTATAAAATTGTCAGGTGATATATAGCCTAGATATTGCTCCATTTAAGTAGCTTAAGTGTAGATAACTACTTACTTGTAGTGTACTTGACTGTAGTTTAACTATTTGAAATAATAAGTAGTTTAGTTTGTAGTCTGTCATGCTACACAAAATTGGATTGGATATTTTGTTTGTAGTTTTTCAGTGAATATGAAATATCGATTTTTTTTTTCCCCCTTGTTTTTGCCATGCACTGCTCGGTTGACAGCACAAACGCATTAGAGCTATGAATCATGCTTGAACTTTGTACGCATAATATATACTTGTGTGTGTCTGTCAATGAAGACAGTGTGTTGAATGTTTACACTTGGGCATTTTCCACAAGAATGACTCTTAACATTTCCCACACGCACAAATCTTCACATATGTTCATTACCGAACGTCACTGCAATATAGCCGTACATGATTGACAAATTGCGTTCACCTCACACATCATTGATGGATGAAATTAAATAATTACATACATCTTAAATAAAGCAGAGCCTCTTGGGATATTTGCAGGGAGGGGGAGAAGAGATTCACGAGATTTTTTGTCTTTTTTTTAATCCATTACAAATCCATTGCACTGTCAACTTGATTTATGTGGCGCCAGGCCTGTGTCTCTTTCAATGTCACGCACATAAAAAATAAAGAAGACGTCCTTATCATATACGATGATATCTGCGTATACCATTCAGCCTCCTTAAAGTTTGAACAAGGAAGAAAACCTTACCTTTAGTCCCAGCACCAGAGGCAGTGAGTACACTCAAGCATGGGGTAGTTTGTGGGACTGCTTATTGTTATAAAAACTTCAAAGCTTTTAGGGTCACAGGGTTTCAAAAAATAACACTTGCAAAGAGCCAACTGCAGGTAAAAATTAGCTTTGGTGAGTAAATAAAACTGTTAGTGGCCACTTGACCGGAGTTACAGCATAATTCAGAGTCTAAATCAAAGAGGTCTTTAATACCTGGATAAATTGAAATGTTAGCATTATCATTCATCTCAGTGGAAGTCGTTTGGCTGGCATTCATAATATTTTGAATGATGTGTGGTTTTTAGATGCTAGTTGCAAGAGATTTTGAATGCTATCAATGGAGACATACGCCTTTTGATCTAAAAGCTGCAGTTGGCTACAACTAGGCTATTACTTCTAAAGACTATTACTATACTTTAACATTTACAGACCCCCCCCCCCCCTTTTTTTTTTAACACAGACACACGTTTGTTTTTGTGAATTGCAGGTACATTCCATAGCATAATGGTTTTTATACTGTACAAACCATATTTTCTATCGCTCTACACCTAAACATACCCCTTACAGGAAACTTTGTGCATTTTTACTTTCTCAAAAAAACTCATTCTGTATGATTTATAAGCCTTTTAAAATATGGGGACATGGGGAAATATCCTCATGAGTCACCTTCTCCTTGTAATACCTATGTCATACCCATGTCATTATACAAATTTGTGTCCTCATATGTCACAAAACACACACACTATATATATATATATATATATATAAATAAAAAAATAACAGGGCCTAAAATTAACACTCGCCAAGCGCCAAATGAAAGTGTCAGTCGCCAGTTGGCGGGTAAAACTTTTACGAAATATAACAATGCAATGTAGTGAGAACAACAGCCAGTTTTTAAAGAGAGTCGCTGTTTCTGACGTAAGCCAATAAAATAATATTTTCCGAAGACAAGATCATTGTGTTTATAGCTGTTCATAAGCGACATGAGCGAATCAAATAATAGGATACAAACGGACTGATAAGGTCAGAGCCATGTGATGGCCCACTTGTCCCTGTACGGTTCTAATAACTTTTGCCCGAGAAGATATTGCTGCTTCATTTCGGAAGATTAACTTTTTTCTTTATTCTTCATAACGCGAGAATGTGGCAACACATACATGGGGTCATGCGCATCAGGTTTTAAAGAGACAGCGCTGATTTTCTGGTGAAACCTGCTGAAGTATGTCATTGATGTAAATTAAAGAACAAAAGAAAAAGGGAAATCATTCGACTGCGCTAGTTGCTGATTAACTTTTGTAGCGGAATAAAGATTAATCTGTATAGTTTATGCATATACAATTTATAGTTTATGTGAAGATTGTTTTAAAATCACTTCATATTTCAGAGCCTATTAAATGTAAAAAAATAATGGCTTTCAATTAAACTGTAATGTTGAATGGCTATAATTAATAGGTAAAATTGATGGAAAATGCATTTAATAGAGACACCAGTAGCAGTATTGTTATTAATGCTTCATTAATAATAGGCTACTTTGTAAAAATATGCCATTAAAAACATATTTAAACTTTACTATCTTTATGTTGTTTCTCCATTAATTTGGATGTTCAATGTGAAATTACGACAATATAAATATGCGATTAATCATGATCAATTACAGAGAAATGTGTGATTACTTTTTTTAATCGATTTTTAAAGTTCGGACCTCTGACTGAACAGAATAACATATTGATTTATAGATGGGGTGGAGAAACAAAGCAATACCCCGAGCAAGGACAGTATCTAATTGGTCAAGACGTCCAGATGGGACGGCCCGAAAGCCAAGTTTTAAAACTCAGGACACCATCAAACTCTCTCTTCTTCTTAAAAATGCTCTTGGTCCTCTTCTTTTTAAAAATTCACTATTGGTCCTCTTAGTCACTCTCTCTCCTCTTCTCTTTTGCCACCGCGTTTTGACGCTGCTCTTTGTGCGTGCTCTGGCCCACGTGCCAGCTTTTAGCATAATGAGAAGAAAACCAACCTAGTCTTTACATCCTTTTATTCTTTTACTTTATTTTCCGTTGTGAGTTTCATGTACTCGGTTAAGTTTTGCCGCCACGCCTAGTCTCCGAGTTCAACTGGAGTCTGTGACCGCCTCAACACTTCTACCAGCAACAATTCCATTGGCTTCCCAAGATGTCACTTCACGACTACTGAACTCTCAACCAATCAGACACTTCGGGGTACCCCCTTTCCGCAACAAGGACAACACTTAACACAGGCATAGCAAGCAAGTAACACCTCCAGGTTCTAATTGAATTGGTGTATTTAATATAAATTTTAGCCTAATTGAGAAACTCAAAGCGAGGGTTAAATAAGTGATTGATGGTTGTTCAGGTCTATGCAATTGAACATATTGCTCTAAACTTGGGATTTCACATTTCCATTCTCTTAAATTCATTCTTTCCTCGCTTTCTCTCTTTCTGCAACGTGTGAATGTGTGAATGCTTGTGTTCATGTGTTAGATTAGTTTACATGTCTTAGGTTTACATAAATAAAATCTTATTTATATTGAAAAGAGAAGTATCTTGTGTTTTGTGCTCACAAGTTAATGTCTTAATCTGTCGAACTTGTTGCTGTGCTATTTAATAGTGTTTTCACTATATTTTGGATTTTAATATCCAGTGCAGAGTTTGTTATACGGCTCGTTCAGTGAATCGCCGTATCAGTGATTCTGTTCAAATCCCTATAAAATCATAAATGAGTCCCTTTGAGCTAAATTAAACTATTTCTTTAAATTGCATATTAATATTACGTTTTTATTACTTTACAATTGCGTCAAAGCAACTGCACAATATAAATAAAGGAAAATAGTGTGTCAATAATGTAAAATGAAAAGATTAAAAAAAGATTTTCAGTTAAAGGCATTTCATTATTGAATTCAGTGATGTCATCATCCAGCTCAGTTCAGTTTAAATAGTGTCTTTGCAATCAGGTCGACGATAAAGCTGGAAATGAAGTGTCGCCAACTAACGTTCAGGGCTGTAGAGGTTGTCTCTGAGTGCTGATCCACCATCTGATCTGGATATGGACTGGATCTGGTGACTGCAGTGACCATCTGGGCTGGATACGGACCAGATTGGGTGGCTATGGTGATATGTCCCCGGGCTCATCCAGGTGTCCGGCCTCCGCCAATGATCAGGGCCACATACATCATCTCCCGGCGCCGATCCACCATCTGATCCGGACACGGACAGAGAAACAGAATAGAAACCGACAAATATTAGCGTAGATGTCATTCTTCTTATGATGTAATGAGTACATCATGTGTTATGGGGAGTGTTCCCGGTTCCGGTTGATCTAATTAATGCAGCCTAACAATCCTTTAAAGGATTTGAATAATAGAAGTGTATTAGTGTGTTATGTGTAAACCAGGTTAAAGAAATGTGTCTTTAATCTAATCTAGATTTAAACTGACAGAGTGTGTCTGCCTCCCGAACAGTATTAGGTAGATTGTTCCAGAGTTTGGGTGCTAAATAGGAAAAGGATCTGCCGCCCGCAGTTTTGATATTCTAGGTATTATCAAATGGCCAGAGTTTTGAGAATGCAGCAGACGTGGAGGACTATAATGTGATAAGAGCTCGCTCAAGCACTGAGGAGCTAAGCCATTCAGGGCTTTATAAGTAATTAACAAGATTTTAAAATCTATACGATGTTTGATGGGGAGCCAATGCAATGTTGACAGAACCGGACTAATATGGTCATACTTCCTGGTTCTGGTAAGGACTCTAGCTGCTGCATTTTGGATCAACTGTAATTTGTTGATCAAGCGTGCAGAACAACCACCCAATAAAGCATTACAATAGTCTAACCTTGAGATCATAAAAGCATTAATAAGTATTTCTGCATTTGACGTTGAGAGCATAGGTCGCAATTTAGATATGTTTTTGAGATGGAAAAACACAGTTTTACAGATGCTAGAAACATAGCTTTCAAATGAAAGATCAAACTATCAAACAGAACACCTAGGTTCCTAACGGATGAAGAATAATTGACAGAGCAGCTGTCAAGTGTTAGATAGTGTTCTAGGTTATTACATGTGGGGTTTTTAGGTCTGATAATTAACACCTCAGTATTTTCAGAATTTAGCAGTAAGAAGTTACTCGTCATTCAGTTTTTTTTATATCGACTATGCATTCCATTAGTTTCTCAATTTGGTGTGTTTCACTGGGCCTCGAAGAAATATAGAGCTGAGTATCATCAACAGTGAAAGCTAACACCATGTCTCCTGATAATATCTCCCAAGGGTAACAAGTAAAGCGTGAAAAGTAACGGCCCTAGTACTGAGCCTTGAGGTGACTGCTCCGTACTGCACTTGTGATCGATATGATACCTCTTCATGCACTGCTACGAACTGATGGCGTTCAGATAAGTATGATTTGAACCATGCTAATGCACTTCCATTAAGGCCAACAAAGTGTTCTAGTCTATTTAAAAGAATGTTGTGGTCGATAGTGTCGAACGCAGCGCTAAGATCCAGTAGAACTAATAAAGAGATACAACCACGATCAGATGATAGAAGCAGGTCATTTGTAACTCTAATGAGGGCAGTCTCAGTACTATGATACGGTCTAAATCCTGACTGGAATTCCTCACAAATACTATTTTTCTCTAAGAAGGAATATAATTGCGAGGATACTACCTTTTCTAGTATCTTTGACAGAAAAGGAGATTTATAAGTATTAAATTCGTATTAAAATAGAAAAGTTATTTTTAATTGTAATAATAAATCAACAACATTAGTATTAATATTTGTATACTGTGTTTTACATTTAGCTTTGGTGAGCATAAGATACTTTCATAAACATTAAGACATATTGACCCTAATAAAATATTGCAAAAAAAAAAAACTATTTTTGATCAAATAAACAGGACTTGGATATACCACAGCTTAAATGATGATAAAATGCTATAATGAAGACTTGATATGTCAAAAAGTGAATAGCTTCTGGTTTGATCTCTGTATTCATTCACGGACAAGAGAATGTTGGTGCTGATAATTTTTTATATCAGCATATCAAATGAAGCGCTGATGAGCATGCGATTTACAGAAGGGCCTTTAATAGGTAACCTTGTCCCTCCAACTGTCAGGGGAATTATGTGAACAAAAACAGTCCTCCTGGCCTTCTCTTGCAAATCTCTCTCTCTGGGTCTAGTGTCCTTGAGGTCTGTCATGTTGGCATCTTCATTTTTCCTAGATTTTTGTTTATTTTTTTCTCTCTCTGTTGTTTGTCAACATTGTTTTGTATTCGTTTTGGTGCATGGTTGTAGGGCACCCCACTTGACCGTCGTCTCAACAGGAAGAAGCAGGGTAGGTTCATGCAAGGTGAGATTTTAGGTCACTTGTCACTTAAGCTGACAGAAGAGAGAGAGAGAGAGAGAGAGAGAGAGAGAGAGAGAGCTTGTGTGATGAAGTCATAGTGTTACGAAGCTGTTTGACTACAGGCTCGGAGGGCAAGTTGTGTTAAATGACAGCTACTGTCCTTCTCCACTTCTTGTGCTGCATGCTGTTAGGCTGAACTCTGATGGACTGACTGGAGCAAACTGCTTCCTATTCAGCTCAGGCTGTTGTCGTTTCTAACAAGGGGGTTTGCTATAAATGGCTTGGTGTCAGCTGTGGTTATTTAGTTTCAGTGTGTTTGGTGTAGAAATGAAAATGTATTTAAAATTTGAATCAAATTAATTATATGATATTCCAAATAATGATTATATTAAATTATTATACTATTATACTAGTTGTGTGTGTGTGTGTGTGTGTGTAGTGATGGCAATATATTTTATACTTTATTCAAGTTAATTACATGATATTCCAAATAATGTATATTATATTGTATTATATTATATTTCATTACAAAATATTAGTTATTTGTAATATTTGCTCATAGTGGGAATATACTTGTTCAAATACAGGTTAGGGGGTATTGTTAGTGTTATATATTCCATGCATTTTTCCCCCTTTTATAATTTCACTAAATTGACATGTAAAATTGACAGTTCTAGTTTGGACATAACTGAGAGAAGTCTGTTAGCTTTGTTTATCATAATTCCCACATGTACTTCTATTTGTATAGAAGATCCCATGGCTCTAACTCATGCCAGCGAATAACAACGCATATGGCTGATGACTTGCTGTGAATGACACCATAACGGATGTCTATTTCTGATTAATGGCGGTGCATTGGATGAAGCTCAACATGGCGGCACGTATTTCTGTACTGTCTTGGTTGCAATAGGCCCACAGTTACTGGCAACCCTCAACGTAAAGGAAATTGCAAGCCAGGCATGAGCAATGAGTCCAGAAACTTAAAATGAACCATTCATGGAGCAGTCATGTTTATAGTGGACATGCTGCTGGTCAGCACTTCCTCACTGGACACCATATGGAAAGGCAGTCAATTTCATTGGCTCACCTCTCTCTCTCTTTCTCTCTCTCTGTTATTATCCTGAGACCTAGAATTAATTAGGTTGTCACCAAGCGAGAGAGAGAGACAAAGAATACAACAAGTCCACTCAGGACTATAGTAATATTAATAATAATAAATGCAATCATTTAATAACAACAACAGGAACAATACAGTGACCTGCAGCTCTTCCCCAGCTAGTGTGGGTCGATGATAGCTGCACCAAAGGACCTGTGTGTGTGTGTGTGAGATCATCAGTGAGGCTAATGATGTCCCTGGGTCCCTTCTGAAGCTGTTGGGGACTTACACAACACTTCACAATCATGTTTGATTAGCATATCTCTCATTCTTACACACGTAATGTACTTTCTCAAAGACTGACTGTGTTAAGCATTGATGTCTGTCTGTCTGTCTATATATCACTCTATCTTTATATGCATGTATATCAGTCTGTCTGTCTGTCTGTCTGTCTGTCACTGTTTATGTATTTTATGTCTTTATTCTGTCTCTTTATATATCTGTCCATCTAACTTTCTTTCTTTCTTTCTTTCTTTCTTTCTTTCTTTCTTTCTTTCTTTCTTTCTTTCTTTCTTTCTTTCTTTCTTTCTTTCTTCCATCTAACTATATACTATATATCTATTTCTGTGCCTATCCATCAGTCTTCCTGTAAATCTGTCTGCCACTGTTTATATCTATCTATTTGTATGTCTGTCTGTCCATCAGTCCGTCTGTCTTTTTACCATCTATATTGCCTATCTATATCTGTTTGTCTGTCCCTCTGTCTGTCTATCTATCGGTCTTCCTGTGCATGTATATCACTCTGTTTATATCTGTCTGTCTCTCTGTGTATTTCTCTGTCATTTGTATATGTTTGTCTGTCTTGGTTCTGCACTTTTCTATGTCCGCTGTTGTTGTCTCCATTTTTTGAGGTAGAATTTTGTGGAATAGAACATGGATCAGCTACTTTTTAGAACAGCAATGTAATATTTTAATTTAGATATCATTTAAACTGACTCTGTTCTATTGAGTGACCTGTATATGTGACGTGACCTCTGCTGTGTCACTCTGTAAGCGCTTCTGATGAATTCCAGTCATAAATCTGTGTCTACATATTCTGCTCAACAGTCCGGACACTGATTGAACGTGTGAAGGTACTACATGATAAAGTTGGCAGTTAAACTGAAAGGAAAGTGCAGAGTCAATCTGTTTTTGATACTGATATGTTCTCGAATCAAGAAAATGACATATTTGCGTCTCGCACACACCTCGCATGAAGTAAGCACATCTCTTTGACAGTTTGGCGACAAACACTGGTGTGACCTGACATTGACGGAGAGGCCAGTTGGGATCAGTGTAATTTCTAAGGGCTATTTTGAGTACGAGACAGATGCCTCATTTACGTAGATCAATAGAACAGATCTCGGGGGCGGAGTGGGCCGGATTGACACTGGGGAGGCCCATGTGACTCTCACTAGAGGCCTGCTAAATATATCACAGCCTCTCACTGGGTGTCATATTGCCACGGTTACCGACGTGCCCAACGTGCCAGCACCTGACTCGAGGTGGCGAGGGGACTCGCTGAGATGGATAATGAGATGAGTCAGCCATGACATGGCAGAGCAACGGAAAGGAAAGTGTAGGACAAAAAAGGGTGGGGGATAAGGGTTGTATAGAAAGGTAACGGAACGAGATGCAGCGATTAGAGGTCGTTACGTCACCAGACTCTGGATTTGCTGAATCATGGTTCGATGAAGTACATTTTCTCTCTAATAAAACCATGATTCACAACAAAATTAATTACCCAAAGATCAATTTCTAAAGTAAAGATGTTATGTTTTCTTATGAATGGCACCTCTTTGATTCATATCAAGATTGAAAATGGTCAGGGTAGGATGAGGCATTGTTTTTTCAATGTACAGTAAGGTATGTTGTCTAATATGTTTTTTTATAAAAGAGATGATTTATGCTTATGGTGTTTTTATTTTTGCTTTTTAATCAGCCTTAGTTCTTCTCTGCATGCTTTTGAGATATGTGGCAATATCCAGTTTCTGGGTTAATGTTTTTTTCAATGAATCGGTTGATCATCCAATTCACCAAACTGGTTTGAATAATTTGTCCACGTATCGATTCTTGTGTTCTGCTCACTGTCTCTGGTTTCAGTGATTTCTCAGTCCTCTGAAGTGGAGAATTATCAGCGAATAAAGGCTTAAATTTCATTTGTTCCTCATACAAAGCTATCGTATGGTTTTAGAAGACTTGGAATACAGAGCGTGAGTCATAAGCTTTCATGGTGCTTTGGTGTCCTTTTTTGATGCTCGAAAGCTTCAGTCCCAATTCAGTGTAGTTCAGTACTTCACACTACATATAAGGCTAACTTTAATGCTTTTTATAGCCTTCACACAGTGTCGGTCCTGCCTCATTTGGCACCCTAGGCATCGCTTATGTCACTTAATAGCTTAGACCGGCCCTGCTGTCACATCTTGTGAGAGCAAACTAAAACTGTAATATAACTGAAAATCTTCCTGTTTGAATTTTCTGCAAATAATCTACAGTGTGGTTTTAGTATTACTTATGTACTGTTAAAGTTTTATTTTGAATTAGCTTTTAGTTTTATACTTTCATTTTTTTTTTTTTTTTATTATTAGATGAAATTAATTTTTAGTTCAGTTTTAGATTTTTAGTTCAGTTTTACTTCATTTTTAGCCATTTAGTAGTTTTAGTGCTTCAAAATGTTATTTATATTTTTGTAACCTAAATCTAATATTTATATTTTATTTCAGCTTCATTTTTCGATTCATAAATTGCTTTAATAGTATTATCTTTAGTCAACAATAATAACCAACATCTATAATTAAGATTTATATCGATTTTTAGTGCTCGAGATGTTCTGTTCACCTTTTTGTAACCTAAATCTAATATTTATATTTATTTCAACTTTATTTCATGATTCGTAAAATGCTTTAATGGTATTCATGGTTTCAGTCAACAATAATAACCAAGATCATTATGCCTCTAGAAGGGGAAAAATTACATGTTGAACATAAATGGTCACGATGGTCACATTTTCCATGTGTTCCCTTTCAACAGAGAATTATATGATTTTTTGTCTCCTCAATGTAATCACATGCTCCATCTCATGGGTGTCTCATCTTACCTAGCGACTGATGTGTTATGTGTCGATATGTTAACACCGAGAGGCCAGCAATGTGAGCCGAATGTTTGTTCACACCTTTACAGTGCGATCGCATGGTGACATGTAATTGCTCGACATCTTGGCCCATACTTATTCTTGAAGCAAAACGTTATGGAAAATAGACTGACTGACGTCACCTTGACAGATTATAAAATTAGCAGCGCTCTCACACGGTCTTTCACTTAGTATGTTGCTTCTATACTTATGTGAAACGAAGGGCTTTACACCGAGCACAGATTTTAAGTGACACCTCTTCATTTTTCCCTGAACCTCACTGGCCTTTTCCTGCGGTACGCTGTTTGAGTGGCTTTACTCCATCAACCCCTAAAGCTAGTTTGGAGAGATCTGTGTCAGTGCTTGACTGCTGTATTAGCACTTAACGGCGGCGAAGTCAAGCAGCGGTTTGGACCCGGCTCTCTCTCTCAAAGATGACTGCACAGAGACGTGCCCTTCTTATTTAGACTGTCACAGCTTTTCTGCTTGTTCGAATTTCCTGTGTTTGCTTAAACAATGAAAGGATTGGATTTGAACCAAATGCTAGTATTCAGTTTTAGTAATCAGTCCCTGTAGCCTTGAATCAAAGACACATCTGGATGGCTCAGCTCACATGCTAGATTCGCAGAAGTTGAGGAGGTCACATTATTCTGACATCTACAACTTCCACCTCATAGCAAACACGCAAAGCATGACGTTGCGGTCAGTCGCCTTTCGCTCCTGTTAGTGTAGCACAGTAGTTCAGTGAGACCTGTGGGAGAAGGATGTCATTAATCTTCATTCTACACCTTTCAGTTCATATTAAGCAACACAATACCAATGGGACTGTTTGAAAGAATGCCTGAATTATTACTATGAAGCATCTGTTCCCGTGGCATTAACTAATATAGACTGCACATTACTCGCTTTAAAAGTCATTTTTAACACTGCAGCTAATGAATGTTAGCCTGAGCGCTGAGGTAAACATTACATTTGACAAATGGTGAATGCAAAAATGGAAAGAAAGAACAACAACAACAACAAAAACAAAAGACTGATGAGGTAATCATCGCTAAGCATACACACAGCGCCACGAAGTTTATGCTTTTTTTTTTTTGACTTACAACATTTCTTTATCCATGGATCTATGGTTCCTATAGACGTTTGAAAAAAAAAAAAAACTTTTGTTCACCCCATATCTTTTGCTATAAGGGTAATTTGCATCATTTTATTTATTAATGCACACAATTAAATATTAAAATGTTTGACGAAATTAAACTATTTCATGGTTATATTTTGCTACTTTTATATTTGTATAATTAACATTTATATTTAATATAATTATAATATATTCTTAGAACAATTTCTTTGGACAAAACTACAACATGAGGAACAGCCATGATTTGTGTTCATTTAAAACATTATAACACACACACGCAGAGATATGCATGTATGTATGTATGTACGTATGTGTGTGTGTGTATGTACATTCATGGCCAAAAATATCGGTACTCTTGGTAAACCCTTTTATTAAAAAAAAAAAAAAAAAAAAAAAAAAATTCACAAATTCATTGGATAATAAGAATTTCAAATGGGGGAGAAATATCATTATGAAATAAATGTTTTTCTCTAATACACATTGGCCACAATTAACGACACCCTTTTTTTCAATGCTTTTTGAAAGCTCCATTTGTCAGTTTAACAGCTCTAAATGTTCTCCTATAATGTCTGATGAGGTTAGAGAACACCTGACAAGAGATCAGAGACCATTCCTTCATCCAGAATCACTCCAGACGCTTTAGATTCCCAGCTGCATGTTGGTGCTTCTTCTCTTCAGTTCACCCATGCATTTTCTACAGGGTTCAGGTCAGAGGACTGGAATGGCCAGCAGAAGCTTGGTTTTGTGCTCAGTGTCCCATTTTTGTGTTGTTTTTGAGGGTTTTTTTTTATTATTATACTGTTGGAAGATCCAAACATGGCCCATTATAAGATTTCTAACAGAGTCAGTCACTTACTGATTTTTTATCTGTTGGTATTTGATAGAATCCATGATGCCATGTGTCTAAACAAGATGTCCAGGACCTCCAGCAGAAATATAGGCGCACAACATAGAAAATACAGCTGTATATTTCATTGTACACATGGGGTACTTTTTATCCCTGTGTTCACCAAACCCATCTTGAGTGTTTGCTGCTAAAAAACAATTTTTTTTAGTTTCATCTGACCATAGAAGCCAGTCCCATTTGAAGTTCCAGTCGTGTCTGATAACTGAATATGATGGAGTTTGTTTTTGGATGAGCTAGGAGAATTTTTCTTGAAACCCTTCCAAACAACATGTGGTGATGTAGACGCTGTTTGAATTTTTTTTTTAGGTTTTCTGACCCCGAGACTCAACTATTTTCTGCAATTCTCCAGCTGTGGTCCTTGGAGTATCTTTAGCCACTCAAACTCTCCTCCTCACTGTGCATTAGGACGATATAGACACACATTCCAGGCAGTTTCGTCACATTTTACGTTGATTGGAAATTCTTAATTATTGCCCTGATGGTGGGATTGGGAATTTTGACTGCTCTAGCTCTTTTCTTAAAGCCACTTCACTAATTTGTGAAGCTCAATTATCTCTTATATATATACAGTATATCAGAAATATATTCTTTAGTTTTTCTCATTGTGATGGATGATCAAGGGAATTTGGGCTTTGTTGAATGAATGAATGAATGAATGATGCATTTATATAGCGCCTTATTGTGTATTGCTGTACACCCAAAGCTTTACAATCATGTGGGGGGGTCTCTCCTCAACCACCACCAGTGTGCAGCATCCACTTGGATGACGCGACAGCAGCCACAGCACAACGGCGCCAGTGTGCTCACCACACACCAGCTACAGGTGGAGAGGAGAGAGTGATAGAGCCAATCAAGTGGATGGGGATTATTAGGAGGCCATGATAGACAAGGGCCAGTAGAGGGAATTTGGCCAGGACACCGGGGTTACACCCCTACACCCCTTGTTTTCCCTCCTGTTTATATTTCTGTGAAACAGGAAGCTATGGCTGGATGATTTCATGTTCATAATCACCTCAAAATTGCGAATATGAATGGGAATATGCTTGAGATATTTTAGTCATAAGAATTTCTAGGGGTGCCAATAATTGTCCAACATGTATTTGAGAAAAAAAAAACAAAAAACATTTATTTCATAATCATATTTCCCCCCATTTTAAATTCTTATTATCCAATGAAAGGTTAGATTTTTGTGATTTTTTTTTTATTTATTTTTTTTTAAATAAAAATCAAAAGGATTAACAATGCAGATTAATTTTCACAGCCTATTTTGATCCTATTTATCAAGGGTGCTGATATTTTTTGCCATGACTGTGTGTGTTTGTGACTGTGACACACGCACACACAATTATATATTATATATATATATATTTTGAAACTCTGGGTCTGGGGAAAATGAAATGCATTTTAATTTAATTTTATTGGCCAAAATAAACTATGAAAGTATGCTGAAAAGATTTCAAAACAGTAATGTGACTTTCTTATAACAAAATAATAAAAAGTGATTGTATTTTAAGAAATTTAATACGTCCTCTTTTCGGTGAAGATGAAGAGATCCGCTAGGGTAATTCTGTTTACGTTCACCGCGCACAACAGTGTCATTACATGCATAAACAATCTGCTGTCTGCTTTTCCTAGTATACCTGCCTCTCTAAAAAATATTCACCAGAATTGTTAAACCGTTTTCCTCAGAAACACAATCTTTTCATAATCGTTTCATAAATCCTTCATGGCACCTCATGCAGAGACTCCGATCGGCAGGCGAACGAGACGACTGCTGTACGGCGTTAGTCGTTATGGTTATGAAATTTATTCTCAGGCAGTGAAAACTGGTTACAACAAAGCGAGGAGTCTCTCAAGGCAGTGGGGCAGAAATATAATTTAAAAGTCAATTTGTCTGTTTATATTTCCTTTCCTACGCTTGTTCGTCTCCATTATTTAAGAGGAGCCGGGAAATAGTGTAAGTGTGGCTAATCCACGTCAGACTTTATTAAGGCCTGTCTGTTTCAGCTCACTCAAGGCTACTGTGACACACACTGAGTCTTCAGACCCTCGGTGCAGCTCGGAAAGTGATATCTGCCGAAAATTGGTTTCAGAATCCTGCACACATGTGAACAGGTTGGGTCATTAACTTCCTTTGTTGTCATTGTTCTCTTCTTCCTGATTTCTGACTCGTGTGGTCATCAGATCTGGATTGACTACTAACAAATTGTAGTCCATTACAGATTACATGATGAAAACATGATGAAAACTGTTTGTAACAGAATCTACTTTAATGCATTCTGACTACTTTTTAGATTACTTTTAGAATACTTTTTTATCTTGTTTTAAACATACCTTAAAATATAGCAAAGAAAAAGAAAATATTACTTTTTTGTTGTTATCATGAATTGCATGTATTAGTTATGTATAGTTTATTTCATGTGTTATCTGAATAAAAATATTGAAAAATATATTTTCTAAGTTTAAGACTGAAAATCTAGGTCTGGGGAAAAGGGTAAAATGTGTTAGAAAAAAGATAAACGGTAAAAAAAAATAAAATAAAAATGGTGAAAGCATGCTAAAAAACCTTTAAAAAAGCCTTTATCTGGCTTGTCTTAATTGCCATGTGTCCACGAAACAAACATTTCACCTAAATATGTTATAATTCTGATATTACTGACACACTGTTGTTTGCTTTATTTTAGTTTTTAGTTTTTTTCCATAAAACAATATTTCATGGTGACTACATAAAAAAAAAAAATAATAGAAAACAGCTTAAATATCCTTGTGCACTATATCCTTGCTCTTCTAAAGCCATATGAAAGTGTTGTGGATAGAGCAGAGCAAAATTTAAAGGAAAAGTTTTAGGAATAAACAGCTATTTTTCCCCATGTTGTTACAACAAATAGAGCTTTCATTCTTCAAGAAGAACCCACAAATATCATAAAACAAAAGACTTAAATAATAGCTTAAATTTTAAACTGTTCCTCACACAAGTTTGAAGACTTGGAATGGTGCACAGCTCATATGGTGGTTTTAAGTCATTTTTCTGCAACAATTTGTCAATTTTCCTTTTGTGTTCCTCAGAAAACAACAGTGTGCGGGTTTGGAAAGACAAGAGGGAAAGTAAAGAAAGACGGAATTTTAATTTTGGGTGTACTATCCCTGTAATGAGGAGAATGTGTTCTTTTAGTGGTTGTGTGTGAGAGCAAACAGGCAAGCAGGACTGAGGCGATTACTCAGTCAATAAAGCATAAGTCTCATAGACAAGCACAGTCTGAATGGGCGTTTTTGTGTGAAGTGCATGCGCTACCTTGAAGAGAGCGCTTGGCCGAGTCCGTCTGGGCCTTGATGTAAATGTCAACATAATTACTGTAGAAGCCGAAACAATGACCTGTGCAGAGAGAGAGAGAGCAATGGTCCCAAGGAAGCACGCCATTTACCGCCTCCTTCTGTTTCTTTGATGTCTGCTCTTATCTCTCATCCTCTTGAGTTCACCATAGCTGACCAAGGAAGGAGACATGTATCTTTTTAGACAGCAAGCCAGCCAAAAATATGTGCATTTTGCCTGCAAGGCTTTTCCACATCTGCTTTTAAAATAAGACATGATGTGGCCCATGAATGTTATGTGGTACATTATATGCTTATGCGGTTACACAGAGAAGTATTTCTTCTATGAAAGGGTATTACAGAATTTGAGGAACATACTATAGTCTGTCTCATGCAGTTTATTGATTACTTACAATAGTGTGTATATATATATATATATATATATATATATATATATATATATATATATATACACACACAAACTGCAAAAGACTGACATAAAAAATTCAATGTTGCCGTCGAAGGAATAAATTACAATTTTAAATTATAAAAGAGATTATTTTAAAAATATTTCACCGTATTACTGTTTTTACTGTTTTTTGAGCAAATAAATGCAGCCCTAGTGAGAACGTGAGTTTGGGGTTGGTAAGATTTTTATTTTTTTAAAGATTTTTTAAAACATTAACAAAACAACTTTTGAACCAGTGCTATATGTATAAAAAAATATTGAAAGTTAGTCAACTAAATTAGTTAATTTAAATGTAGCTAAAGTACATCGATTGCAACCACTTACCTTAATTTTTTTTTTTGTAAATTCAATTAATCATTTTTTTTTTTTTTACTGTATGTATAATTTGTTACATTCCCAACTAATATGACTAATTCCTTAATTCCTTTATAAAAAATTGTGGGTTTGTTATTTTATCCAACATACATGAAGAGGAAATGACCGTGTATAGGCATGACCCATGTGCATATTTTTTATTTTTAGACCGTGTATAGGCATGACCCATGTGCTTTTTACACCCAGTCATTGTCGCAGAAGGTTTTTCCCTGCTGTCATTTACATATTCGCGTTTAGTTCCATCATCCAGCATTTGTACCAAATTCAGAATGGCCTGAGAAAACATGGGCACGCATCAGAGAGAGAAGCCCTGGACACGGTCAGAGGTATTAGTGACGCATTTGATCATGCATGGCGGATTCTCTCCTCGGGCTGTTCTGGCCTGTCTGACGGCAGCTTGGCAGGAGGCGCTCGCCTTCCTATCTCCAGCTCTGGAAGTGAGGGCCTAGTGCAAAATCTGTCCAAAAATCACTCGCTTACACACATAAGGGAATCTTGCCATTTTATGTCTAACAGGTTTTTCATCTCGTTGCCAAAGTTTTGTGATTAGCAGAATTAGCTGTAGGAATCTGATAATTCAGGTGAGATTTGAAGCGCATGGATGATGGCTTGGTGATCCAGCGAGGGAGAAATTCCACTTTTCGCTCAGTTCGTGGAGCCTGGTCTTGTGCACATTGCAGCTTATCTGAAATAGTTGGTAAAGTTGTGGAAAAACTCCATGTTTAGTTGTACAAAAACACCAAAATGTGTAGTTTGTTTAATGTCTATCCAAAAGTCACAAGTATTGATTGTTTGACAGATCTAACTCAGAGATCAACATGTGGTTTGTGTATATGTACAGTAGTCTACCTTCATTATTAATGGCCTGTTAATAATGACTTTTATTTTGGTTTGTTCCTTACACAACACTCTCGTTTGGAAGAAATAAATAGCTGGACAGTTTCAGGAAAACATGAGGGTGAGTAAATGATGATAGAATTTTACATTACTCAAGACTTATCTCAAGATGTTTCTTCAGAGTAGATGTTGAATCTTTTGAAGTAGATAGAAGTTTGGTTGCTGGCAAACATATCTTGCAACCTTAGATGAATTTGTAAGTAAAATGTTCTCTGGATTTCCACGAGAAAATGTATTGCGCCCGTGGCTTTCTGTATCCTCCTCCATGTGTGACTTGGGAGCGAGCAGGTTGTTAATCGATAAAACAATGTATGCAAGAAGTGAAGTGACATACTGCCAAGTATGGTGACCCATACTCGGAATTCGTGCTCTGCATTTAACCCATCCAACGTGCACACACACAGCAGTGAACACACACACACCGTGAACATACACCCGGAGCAGTGGGCAGCCATTTATGCTGCAGCGCCCGGGGAGCAGTTGGGGGTTCGGTGCCTTGCTCAAGGGCACCTCAGTCGTGGTATTGAGGGTGGAGAGAGTGCTGGAGATTCACTCCCCCACCTACAATCCCTGCCAGCCCGAGACTCGAACCCGTAACCTTTGGATTACAAGTCCAACTCGACAAACCATTACGCCACGACTTCCCTAGAAAGCTTATGGGAAATATCCTACATGAGGAAAAAATAATAATATTTGTTAGTTGTAAATTAAACAACGATTATTGGCGTACGCACTTAAAAATAGGTGCTTCAAAGGTTCTTCACAGTGATGACATAGAAGAACCATTTTTGGTTCCACAAACCATTCAGTCGGAGGTTCTTTACAGAACCATCTCTTTCTTATGTTTTATATTCTGAAGAACCTTCTTTCACCACAAAGTACTTTTTGTGAAACAGAAAAGTTGTTGAATCTTTTGAACATACTTTTCAGGAGCCTGACATTTCTGTTTAAAATATCCTTTTTCTATTGATCTTATGTAATATTCTAATTTTCTGAGACACTGAATCTGTAAGCCATAATCATCAAAATTTCAAGAAATAAAGGCTTGAAATATTTCACTCTGTGTAACGAATCTATATAATATATGGGTTTCACTTTCTGAAATGAGTGACACAAAAAATTGACCTTTTTCATGATATTCAATTTTTTTTGAGATTTACCTGTACTTCTTTCAAAAAATCATAAAAAAAAAATGTAACTGACCCCAAATTTCTACACGTATTTCCACTTGACTTTAAATAGAATACACTTCTGTGTTTTAAATATTAGGAATTTTACATATATTCCGTTATTGCTCTCACCTCATGGGTGGACTGTTGTGCCCTCTGAATTCTGGTTAGATTTCTGAGGCAGTTCTGGTTAGATATGCTTATCTGGCATGACAGTTATCACGCATGATGTCACTGCTCGTGGGTGGAGCCTGCGTTATGGTTTGTGGGAGGCCTTGCAGGTTTGTGTCAGAGACATTGTGGAGCTCAGTGGGCATTTATGGAGAGCAAGCACACAACAACTGTGCATGTTTGGCGGGAGACAAATGAGATGTGTTTATGCTTGCATTTTCTGCTCGTGAGTTGCCCGTTCTCAGAGACTTTGAGTGGGAGTGATTCCACGGCTTGTACGCTTCAATCCATCATGGCGGTTTCTGAAGCTCTGTATGGTAATTTGCCTTCCAGGATCTGCATAATGCTTGAGGAGTCCTCGCCCCTTCCCCAGCGCCAATGCCAAATCTCCATTTTAAACAGATGTTAATGGGAAATGTGGCCGGTGCTTTTGTTTACTTCTTTTAACTTTGAAGTTCTATACACATGCACATAATGATTGTGACTTATGCTCAAGCCGAATGCTAACGATGGGGGATGAGAACAGGATGATAATGCAAAGCGTTACATCCATGAGCACAAAACATATGACGGTTATCATCCCGGTTTACACAGTCAAATTCTTTAAAGTGTCAGGAGGTTTAGTGGAGAGAAAACGCTGGGCATCAAAGTGGAAAAACTTGAAAGGTGTCAAGGCGAGATGAAAAGGTAGTAGGCAATCATCCTGGAAAGAGCCGTTTTGGTGTTCGTTTTACTAAACGCATCTTTTCAAACATCGTTTAAAGTGGATGCCTTTGATGAGATGTTTTTCTTCCTCTTTCTTTCTCTCATTCGTCATTTAAGGGCTTCATTCTTGTTTAATTGGCATGCATTTGGAAGGACCCATAAAAATATGTAAGATCAACAGACACAGATATCATATAATGAAGTGTCTTTATGACAAATGTAAACAAATTATAGCACCACAAAAAGACAGTTTTTTAAAGATAGTGGTGGTAAATCATTTGATATAAATAAGACAACAACAACAACGTTTATTTATAGAGCACATTTAAACGCAACCAAAGTGCTTTACAAAGAGTAAAACACAAATAAAATAAAAAGTAACAAGGAAATCAACAGACAAATAATATCATCATAGTACTAAGGATTGTTATAAGCCAGCGTAAAAAAAATATGTCTTTAGATAAGATTTAAAAATACTAATATATGGGGCACATCTGATAAAGGGAGGAAGGCTATTCCAAAGCTTCGGTCCCACAGTAGCGAAGGCGCGATCACAATGATTTTTAAATTTAACTCTAGGGACTATGAGTAAGCCAAGGTCACAAGATCTCAAGGTTCTAGACAGGGTATACAGAAGCAGCAAATCAGTTAAGTAATGAGGAGCCAGGTTATTGAGGGCTTTGTAAACAAATAATACGTTTTAAAATCAATTAATCCTATACTTGACAGGGAGCCAGTGTAGGGACATTAAAATAGGAGTCATATGGTCATATTTTCGCTTCCCTTCAAGCAGTCTAGCGGCTGCATTCTGAACTAAGTGAAGACGAGAAATTGAAGACTGAGAAATACCAAAATACAAAGAGTTACAATAATCAAGTCAAGATGATATAAAGGCATGGATAGCTGTTTCAAGATTTTTTCTAGATAGGAAGGGCTTAACTTTACTGAGAAGGCGAAGTTAGTAAAAACATGACTTAACTTCAGAAGAAACGGATTTATTTATTTATTTTTTATTAGTAGGAGTGCAAAACATACAACATATGGTGAACACAAAACACAAAAAAAACAGCAATGACAATAACAGCGATGAAAGCAGTTATTACTACAATCTGAATAATAGTAGTAGTATTTAAATAATATTAACATGCATACAAATAATAATAATAATGAAAATGAAAATACTTAAGATGGTGATGATAACAATATTCTGTGATGACGGCAACAGTAATATTAATAGAGATAAAAGTAATAATAATAGTAATAATAATGTAATAATGGCATATACCCAACACATACCACACCTATTCTAACTTCTGTGTCAGTGTATTTTTATTTTTTTTTTATTTTTTTTTATATAGTTTTTTTTTTTTCTTCCTTCTCTCCTCCCATTCACGATGAGATAACTATATGTATATATGTCTAAGCTGAGGTGGTGCATTAAAAACGTATGGTATATGTTGGGGGCAAATCTGATTTAGTTATATTTATATATTTTAAGTATATTTAGTGTTATGATCTTCATTAAACCGTTACCGTCCTTATACAAAACATCATTCCATCAACAGCTCAATGTTTCTAAGATATTAATAATAATGATAATAATAATACAAATAATAGTAGTAATGAAACGGATTTAAGGAGAAACAGAGGAACTATTTATTGTGGACATGATGTAAGCTTAAGATGATCCACAGTTTCCTTACAGGAGTGCAAGTGTCTTCCTTACAGGAGTGCGAGTGTCTCAAACCCAGACCATGTGGAGGAATATAAAGGAACATCAAGCAGAGCATAACCAGTATGAGACATCTGAGATCTAATAGCCATGACCTTGTTTGTGAAAAACTTTCCAAAACTCTCACAAAGGAAAACGGAGGTCTCAGAGAAACGTTTAACAGGGGAGTCAATGGTGGAAAAAAGGACACGAGATTTATGCCGGTTTTTAGTGATCAGATCAGAGTAGTATTTGCACTTAGCAGCCTTAGCTGCCCTTTGGAACATGGTAAGAGAATTTCTCATGATCTCATATGAAACCTGCAGTTTATCCTTTTTCCATTTGCGCTCTACAAGCTTGTCTGAGAGAACGTGTTGTTTCATTATGCCAGAACACTGGCTACGACTTATGATTTCTAAGCTTCAATGGTGTAAAGTGTAAATATCAAAACTTGAAAAAAAATATTTTTTTAAAAATAACAGTGTTTTAGAAAGGTGTTAGAATTAGGCGTTAAATTAGGTTTAATTGTCATTAAAACACCTTAAAGAAAAATGTATTTTCTTTTTTTTTAAAGAAAAAACAACACTATTTTTTTTTTTTTTTTTTTTAGTCTGAACTTGAACTTTGCGTTTTTTACAACATAATGAAAGCTAGTTCAGCAAGCTCAGTTCTCCTGAAAAGGATTTATTGAATTGAATAAAACCTAAGGGTTAGATAAAAGATCAGGGTGACATAGAAGAGAGTGTGGGTGCCGTCAATAGCTTGCAGTAAAGTCTGCTGGTGCAGTGCATTGTGGGAGGTGTGCTGTGGGTGGAGTGGCGTTTTCCATGTGGTTGAGTGGTCCAGGTCAGAACAGGAAATGACAGTCGGAATAGTGCCAACTCACCTTTCCATGCTTCCTTGGTGAATCGATGTCTTTAAAAATATACTAACTTAGCTGTCTTACTATATGTCTGCTATATGTCAGTTTTGGGCACTTTTATGTATTTGCTTATATTATTAACTAACAGCAGGTTTCAACTGGTCATGTTATACTGTAACTGTCATTTACCTAGCCTTAATTTATTTTTGCTATTTTCAAATGTCTTTTTTATATTTAAATGATGTTTATTAGATGATATTATGTTATCCTGTCCTAGTCCCAGACGTTGAATCCGTCTGATGCATTTTCAGTCAATGAAAGTGCATCATAAGAATATACATTTTGTTAAAATAGCTGTTTGAATATTGTTTTGTGAATATATTTTGAAAATAATGTCTATACATTTCAAAACATTATGCAATTTTATGTGAATCCACTGTCATTTAGTTGACACCATTTCCACTAAAACCAATATTTTTTGCCACTTATAGTTTATTATTGTTGTTGTTGTTATTATTATTACTATTACTACCAGAAATTAATATTGCCAGTGCTTGATATGAAATAAGAGCGAGAGAGAGAGAGAGAAACCTCTAAAACCAAGCTCTGAATTTGCAAAATGTGAAAATCATATCTTATTGTGTGCATTTTGGATATATAAAATGCTACTTGAAAAATAGTATACTACAAATACATTTACATATTTATGTAGTTAATAAAATACCCTGCAATTGTACTCTTACTGTACTTAACTTGTATACTTAAAGTCTGCTAAATTATAACAACTAATGTTGTGCTTAATGCACTTTAATTGTGCGGAAGTATACTTAAGGTACGATTTAAACAGGTACACTTGAAGACCTATATTACTGAAAGATTATACAATCCTCAGCAATTTTGACATTAAAACACATTTTAGGCTTAATGTTAAAAAATGTGCATTGTGCACAAGCACTACTCCAAATAAAGTTTAATTATAATTGTTGTATCAGTCTCGACCGGTATGTCAGTAAATATATTAAAGATTTAAACTATACTTAGTATGAAATAAATGTATTTTAAATATGTTACTTTTTTACTAGGGGTATTGTGTGTCAGAAAATAAACAAAACAAAAAACATTGTAATCATTTCTGGCAAAAACTTAGCATAATTTATCAATTAGAGCGTCATTTTACATTATATAAAATACACATACAGACACACACCTTGTTGGACATTGTTAGTTGACAAAGTGTGAAACGGTGTTATATGTATAAATATAATTATATACTAAAAGTGCACATGGTCAAAAGTGTCCATAAATTGAAAAACACCCATGTATGCTGTGCACAGTATGCGATATCTTCAACTGCACAGTATTGAGTAAGTAGTATTCTGTACTGAGCAAAGCTTTGTCCTGTCTGAAGAGTTCTGAACATTTTCATTCATGCCATGTGATCTTCAGCCGTAAGGGTTCAGTTCCTGGTCTCCGCCTGTAAGCAATGTGCTTGTTTTTGACTGCTGTCCTTGGCGCTAAACGCTCACCTGCGCACAACCCCGAGCAACCGCGACTGCCGTACAGAGACCTCACCTTCACAAAATCTGAAGAGGCTCACTGCATGTATTACTGTTTTCTCAACCACAGTTGGCATATTCTACACTGCCTGCTGCTAACTTTTTGTCTTCCCTGACAGGAAGTGTCTCGCTCCCTTTATCTCTTTCATTCTCTCACACTTACAAGCTCTTTCTCTTTCTCTCTCCTCCTCCTCCTGCTTCTGGTTTTATCAGTTTTTTGGAAGATGCTGGAGGCTTGTGAAGACAGGCATTAAAATGAGTTATGAGCTCACTCTGTCTCTCACTGTCCCTGTCCCCTGAGCAAACCTCAGCTTATGAGGAATCCCAGCTAAAATAAATACACTCTGAAACATAAAAAAATGAGATGAGGAATGAGAGATATGGGCTGTGGAAGGAGCTTTTGAAATGGCTGGCCTGAGAACGATGACAAGAGCTATTAACGACCCTTTCCCCAAACTTAGTTTTAGCAGATACATTATGCCTAAAGTCACACAATTAGTACTACTAAAAGTCTTACTGCTTGTGAATTGAAGTCGAGGTGACTATAACAAACAGTTTCCGTGTTGAATATTGATTTTTGCCTTGCAGTTGTTTATCGTAGAAGAATAGTTCACTCCAAAATTCCGTCGTCATTTACGCTGCTCTGAGCTGCTTCAAACCTGTTGGACTCATTTTCTTTTGTGGAGCACAAAATGAGAATGTTTGAAGGATGTACTTTTTCCATGCATTTACAGTTAATATTAAGTGGTGCTTTCAAGCTTTGAAAAGGCCAAAAAAGCTAAAATTTGTGTAGCCTAATGAATCGGCCAACAGTTGCTCCATTTTTGATGGCAGCTACAGATTTCTGAACTTCTGAAGCTCTATCTAAATTCACATGCCTACTTTAAAACTGCTTTACTGAATCAAAACTAAAGGGTTTTTCTAATAACGTTCAATCTGTTCAGCACATGGAATAATAAGAAATATATTGCAGTTTTTGTACAACAAGATTAGTCTTGATCGATCACACACAAAGTTCCTCTAAGTTCTCACCACTTTCCAGCTCCACATCTGAGGCGTTTTATTATGACTGCAGGCCATAGAATATGAATTAGATTGTGAAACTTCATCTGCTGGAGATTTTCAGTCTTCTTCTCTCTGATAAGAATACTCTCCAGCTGGTTTGTTGCCTAAAGTGCTTTTATTCAAACGCTTAGCAGGAAGTGTACCTGGCAAAAAGCCTGTGAGAAATTTCGCTCCTTTTTCAAAAACAATGTCTTGATAAGCTGGTATTGTGCAGTGTGAGAAAACACACATTAACATGTAAGAATTACCAGCCAAGCCATCAACACATGGAAGAGAGCATCTCCGGAAATGACTCTCACTCAGCCCACATTTAATGACAACATAAGCACGTAACTCCAAAAGGGTTGGTGCGGGCAAAGGATGGTGTGGGTGCGTGATGCTAATTTTTAATAAAACAAAGGCTGATTATCCAAACAGCATGCAAACAACCTGCCAGTCAGCAGCATAATGTGTAAAAAAAATAAAAAATATGTAGAACAAAACAAATACCAAATGTGTTAATGGCAGCTTATTGGTTAAAGGGATAGTTTGTTAAAAATGACATTTTTGCTTATTGTCATGTTGTTATATATCTGTGTGTGTGTGTTTTCTCTAACAAAGAAACTAAAATCATACAGTAATCAAGTCTATTCTATATAATTATAGTTTTATGAACTATTTTTATTATTTAAACATTTGAGGTTTGTTTATATATATATATATATATAATTTTTTTTTTTTTTTTTTTTTTTTTTTTTTTTTTTTATTTAAAGAAGTGTGCATTTTTTAAATCAGAAATATAGTAAAAAAAAACTGTAATGTAAATATTGTGAAATTGTAATATATTTAAGGTTTTTGTTTTTAACAGGGTTCGTACGGAAACTGCAAAATGAAATTCCAGGACTTTCAAGGACATTAAGCACTACTTTTTTGGTTTTCAAGGACTAAAATCAGAGATCACAATATCGTTATAATCTTTCAAATTCTAATAAATAAATGAATAAAACAAAATTGTACAAATAACATGCAGCTCATGCCAACCATGCAATGGCTGTGGTGACTTTAAAATTTGAAAGGATACTATGGCAAAGTTTTACATTTCCTCATTCAAAGTGATTTTTGTCATGAATATATGATTAACCTAAAGAGTAAAATCTTCATACACTTGGAAAATTACGAGTTATATCACGCTCGTGGACACTAGGGGTGTGACAATACATATAGCTTGTGAAATAAGACAAAATCTAGATACTTAGTTCACTAGAACGAGACAATATTTAATTTTTTTACTTATCTAGAGCCGTAACTAACCATTATAATCTACTGATTATTTTGACAAGTGAGCAATCTGATATCAGACCTAAGTGAAGAGCAGGCTTTAGTACGACTACATTTATATATATTACGCTAATGATGAGACAATAATAACTGGTTTGAATAAAGTATCAAAAACCAAGTATAATATAATTATACAATATAATGCAAGCACCATCAAAGGTTTTACACAAACTCAACTTTATACTGATATCGCGAGACCGCTTTTAACCTCAAGGAGTAATATCGCGACATCGTGTGCGGGCAGGGCAGCTGTATTTAGACGCGCTGCGTCGTTAATTAACTAAAATTAACACCAATTTCATATACTGCCTTTTAAACATTCAAGTACTTTTCAAGTACCTTTTCATAAATATGGCGGTTTTCAAGGGTTTTCCAGGACTTGCTTTAATTTTCAGCAATCATTACCCCGATCTTCAGTGTCACATGGTCCATTTTTATATGCTGATTTGCTTCAAGAAACATTTCTTATTATCAACATAGTGCTACTTAATATTTTGTGGAAAGTTATACGTTTCGGGATTATGAGATGAAAATAAAGTAGGAAAAAATTAATTATGACTAACTAATTATGACAGGCAACCTTAATCAGAGACAAGCTTTTAAAATGTTAAGTTGAAGTTCATGCGATGTAGTTCAATGTGCTTAGAACTTTATTTAAGCCTGTGTAAATAATATTTGTGTGCACTGGGGGTTGCGGTGGGTTATTTCTGCCACTTTCCCCATTACGGAGTTGTTTATTTGAGTCTTCACATTTCATTCTGCCTGACTGCCTCAGTCAATTCCTATACAAAAAGGGATCCATAGAAATAAAATATTGACGTTTGTGCTTTGCTAGAATTACAGACGCCATGACAGCCTGTCTTTATTTATCATTTTAGTATTTCACTATCAATACTTAAGACTGCGTTTGAGAGCAATTTACTGCAGCTCATACCACTACTCAAGACAATCTGCTTTCAGCATATTGCGGGATATTTAAAATTTACTGTTTGTGCGTTCCGTCTCGAAAGTGTGATAAATCTCTTTTTGTTCACAGTTGTTTCTTCCTCTGAAATAAGTATTGATCTGACAGGTGGGCTGTTGCATTAGAGAGTGGTCCTGAGCTGTAATATTGAAGTCTGAATCGATACCGTATACATATCTAAATGTCAAGTCATCTGTGCATTCTTGCCATCACACTATCGATATTTACCCTTCTACATATCCCTAAATGAATCTCGAAATGCGTATCGCTCTGGAACTATTTTCCAGAGCTTCTTAGCTGCTTCTGGAACTGAACTGAACTTTTTTTTTTCTTACTCTGAACTTTCCTGAGAGTGAAATCAGTCAACAGATTTGACCCACACGCCAATAAAGAAGTGCAAAGTTTGGAATGAATGTTTCTAAATGTTTTATAGTCAACATGAAATCAAATTTGACCCATTTCAATTATGTTTAATGTTCCTTGTCATATTGTGCACAAGTGGATGTTATTCCAAAGATTTTAGTTTTTTATAGTCTTTCATAAAAATAGCTCCATGTTGCTGTTAGAAAACTTTTTTAGCTCTTTTTTTCGCAATCCAATTAATTAAGAGAGGTAAAATGAGGAAACATTGTTTCACTTCACATTACTGAAATAAAATGGGTTGTGAATGATATATGTCACGTTAAAGGGATAGTTCACCCCAAAATGAAAATTTGATGTTTATCTGCTTACCCCCAGGGCATCCAAGATATAGGTGACTTTTTCTTCAGCAGAACACAAACAAATTTGTTTAACTCAAACCGGTGCAGTCTGTCAGTCATATAATGGCATTCAATGGGTCCCACGGCTTTGAGAGTCAAAGAAAACATACACAGACAAAACCAAATTAAACCCTGCGGCTCATGACGATACATTGAGGTCTTAAGACATGAAACAATCGGTATGTGCAAGAAACTGAACAGTATTTATATCATTTTTTTACCTCTGCACCGTAAAAAATGTTCACCCATTTCAACTTAAAAACTTTGCGGCTGCCTTAAAATTTGAAGTTATATGTCAACTTAAAAGCACAAGTCATATCAACTGACGATTTTAAATCTTGCCTAGTGCTGAATTGCTTTAAGTTCATTTGACTTTCCAATATTTGCTGTCCAACTTACTAAATGAAGTTAACAAAGTTTTAACATTAATTTTCAAATTATGATAATGTAAACTTTATTTTAAACAGATTAAAAAAAATAATACTACATTTGTTGGAAACATTTAAATTTATTAATTTTTTCTTGCAGTGTTTATAAACAGGTTTTTAATATTAAAAACAGTACACAACCTGCCTGTGCATGCTTATGTGTGAATGCCAGTATATGTATGCAACAAGGGCTAGGGGTGGGCGTATCGATCCTAATATCGATAATATCGATACCAATGTGGTATTGGTATCGGATCGATACTAGCCTGATAAGATCGATACTTTGGGTTAATCTTTTCTCCTATACACTTAATAACATTGCTTAATATATACAACAAAGTGTAGACATGCCTGGGTGTATATGCCGCTCTTTTCACATCTCGTATGCAAGCTTTGCTGCTCCTCCCCTGCTATGCTGTGTTTGGTGTATGTACGTATGTATGTATTCAATTTATACTGAATAATATTCTCATTTTGGGCAAATTGTATATTCATAATGTAAGTGCCTTAAATCAAAGCCATTGTTTTCTGTTTTTCAAAAGGAATTTTGGATGTACAGTAAGTCGGTAAAATTGCTAAAATGTAAAAATGGAAGAAAACTATTTAGTTTATTGCAGAAATGTAAACTTTTAGAAGACCCTATTGTGTAATTAATTCTCTTTTTTTTTTACTTTGTGTTTTTTGTATTTTATTTATTTATTTATTCTTTTTTTATTAATTTTGTTTGGTGCTCTGTTCTCAAAGATCGTATTGTGATCTTGCATTGCCTTATTGTATTTGTGTTTTTGCAATAAAAAAAAAAAAAATAATAAAAGTTGAACATTGCTGTGGATCAGAGGTAAAACAATATATAAATACTGTTCAGTTTCTTGCACAGACCGATTGTTTCGTGTCTTAAGACCTCAATGTATCATCATGAGCCGCAGGGTTTAATTTGGTTTTGTCTGTGTATGTTTTTTTTTATCTCTCAAAGACGTGGGTCCCATTGACTGTCATTATATGACTGACTTCACAACAGACTGCAATGGTTTGAGTTAAAAAAAAATCTTTGTTTGTGTTCTACTGAAGAAACAAAGTCACTTACATCTTACATGCCCTGGGGGTAAGCAGATAAACATCAAATTTTCATTTTGGGGTGAACTATCCCTTTAATTGAGCTGCTGTTGGCCATTCAATTGTCTATTTTTTTTTTTTTTTTTTTTTTTTTTTTACTTTCAGTAAAAGTAAATGCATTTTATTTAAAATAATATATATACATTCCAACTGAATTAAGCCTCCAAATCACATTTTCTGTTTGTGTGCATCAGTTCTCAGTCCAGAATTTTCCACACACACACACACACAAAAAACACACACTAATAACTGTTTTTACCTGCTCACACCCAATGTATCATTCATTCCCCTCAGGATACCATCACCACAGTTTTCATATCAAAATTTTTACATGTAAAAATCATGATGTGTGTTTGTAAAAATCCAAAGTCCAACTAAATTACCCATCAAAGCAAATAAATAAATAAATATGTTGACTCACTTATCTTTCGTCTCCATCCACGGCTGCTTACTTCTGGCTATCACTTAAAACCGCTGATGTAATTTGCTGTCTGCAATAGAGACATTCGTCAGCATCATTTGAACAGTTATTACTTTACTGTCCCTGGGCCATAATTGCATCCCTGTGTTGAAACCGATAAAATAAATCACTAGTCCATCAGCTGACGAAAGAACCGGATTTTGTTGGTGGGTTACTAACAAAACTCCACGCATAGATGATGCTTGTTTTATTTATTTTTAAAATCATATCCTAGTTTTCAATTTAATATTTGGTTTTAGGTCATTTCTTTGCAGCCGTGTTTCAGTAGGGATGGCTTTACAGTGATTTGAAGCGTTTGATTTAAAATGGCTTGAGCAGGTAAACAGAACAAACTCCCAGCAGGTCTCTTGCACTATCTTTCTCTCTTTCTATCTCTCTATCCCCTGTGTGGTGTGAAGGCTTGTACTTTATTTGTTTTATTTTAGCTTCCATCAGCTGCAGCGGTAAACAAGCCTTAGATGAGTAAATCATCATGCTCAGTGCTGAAACAGACTGTGGTTTCCAACTCTCTCTTTCCTTCTGGTATATCGGTTTACTTTATAGTAAAAGCAGTGGCAAAGGCCATGTAAGAAAGATTAAAAGTGGAACATAATATAACTGCTATGCTCACAACATTAATGTTCGAGTAGTCTCTTCTAATCTGCATATAAATCAGTGGCATATATGCCAAAAAATGAAAAATAGCCATTAATTAAATCCTAGTCTCCAGCTGGCCGTGTCCGTGAAACCAGTGCAGCACAATGCAATCTCCAGGTAGATCCAATGAGGAAATAACACTGTCAGAGGAATAATAAGTTCATAATTGCTCTGTTGCAAAACTTAGTGAGCTGCCTAAAGATTACAGGCATCACAGACACACGCTCCATTCAAAAAAGGTAACTACTTATATTCATAATAATGTACCTAATTTGGACAAACTGAATTGTGAAGAGCTGATGGCAGATGAAGCGAGAGAAATGATCATACTATAAATATAGTGATTCAAAATTGCTAATTTTAATTAAAATTTGATTATTTTACTTGGCTAATATGTGTATGCTCTATATGTATAGCTTAGCAACATGCTACTTTTAAACTCGAAATTTCTCATGTATTTAAGTTAAGTTTCTTTTTTATTATCTCCCTTAGGAGAAATTTGTCTTAGACAATTGGGAGAGCAGATCAAACATACAACAATACACACACACACACACATATGTTGGTTTTTGTGGTTTATGGGGACTCTCCATAGACGTAATGGTTTTTATACTGAACAAACTGTGTGTGCTATTGCCCTACACCAACCCTACACCTAAACTTAGCCCTCACAGGAAACTTTGTGCATTTTGAGATTTTCAAAAAAACACCATTTAGTATGTTATTTAAGCCTTTTAAATTACGGGGACATAGGCAGTGTCCTCATAAACAACCTTCATATTGTAATACCTCTGTCATACCCATGTCATTATACAAATGTGTGTCCTCATAAACCACATAAACATGCACATACATACACACACAAATCATGTTTCATTTCATGCGATTAGCACTATTTGTGTGGTGTGCTGCCCATTCAGAGTGTTCCAAATCAGACAGAAGGCAGTTGACTATGTAGGTAGCGATGCAGCTTGCTAGGTTTTATAGCAGAGCTAATGTGTGCATAATATTTTTCTGATTATTTAAGCCTATTTGAATATTAAAGTTCTATTTTAAAAATCTGATTAAAGGACTTAGTGCTAGCGTGGTAGGTTATTCAACCTTATATTTTGTATAATTTGTATAACAAATTATTGCTCTGGTCTTCCTTGCATATATTCCAAGATGCCCTGTGGTGAAAGTCATGTTTATAAAGTTGTGTACATGTCTGTCCGGGATTTTAAATATGCTTAAAAACAAACCGTGCACAAATTCAACATCGTTTCAGAGCAAGACCATTTCAAAAATGCAGTTTGAACTAAACTGCATGTTTTCTGTCATCAAAAACTGTAACCAATCCTATCATCTTATGGGGTGGAGCTTCTCATATCATTAGCTTTCTGAGACGGCAAACGAGAACTTGGTATGTGAAACATATAGCTTTAACGTAGTCAAGATCATATCTGAGAGAGCAATGCAAAAAAATGCATTACCATTCTGAAACGTCGAATTATAGACGATCCTGTAATTAGCTCTTCAGAATCCGTTTCTGGTTCAAACATATATGGCTGAATTAATACAATATTGCCACTTACCACTGTGTAGTGTTTACTACTTTAGTTAAGCGAGTGAAAGTGGAGCAGCTAGTGTAAGTTGGAGTGATTTATGGTACACTAAATGAGGTAAATGTGTTTCAAGCCATTTTAAGGCACAAATAAATTATTTTCAGATGAAATATGTCAGTTTGAAGTTTAAAAATGAGATTCAAGGGATAAAATTAGTGACTGCATTTTTAGTGACTGAATATGAGATGGTATTTCTTTCATGAATATATTTTTCTCTAGTCGTAGTGCTGTAATTTATTATTAAAAACCTTGCAATCATATTTATTCTAAAGCTTTTCTTGTTATATTTACATAGTTCTTGAAGTCTGATTTACTTTTCATAATCGAATGGAGAGCAAATGCTGTTTGTGGTTGAGTTACCACCACTATCCAAACACATAATACATTTTTCCAGTGCACAGATTAATAAAGGCTAAAGGTGTTCTTTTCTCCTTCGGATACGCTTCCAGCTGATCTGTTATTGTTCCTGTGCCATTTGCAAATCTGAAGCCGGTCTGCTTTCCACTGTCTGCACAATGCAGGTGGACAGCTGACTGCTGTGCACGGCAGATTGATCACTGCCCATCCATCTGTTTGAGTTTGTGTGTGTGTGTGTGTGTGTGTGAGAGAGAGAGAGAGACAGGGGGGAAAGAAAGAAAGAGAGAAGGACTTTCATTCTCTAATTCAAGGTCTGCGTCCTGTGTAGTGATAATTTACCCGCACATGTAAAATCCAAGGGCCTACCATATTTGAAAGACATGAAAAAGCGTATGAGATGTTACAGTGCTTTCAGTGGAGGAAATATAATTGAGAAGACAGTCTAAAGTTTAGTGCACTGTTTTGATTTGTCATTTAGAAGCTTCTGGATCTGCTGTGTTATTCCCTCAGTGTTTAGGTTTGGTTATTTTTCTCATGATGAATCAGTGGTGCTCAGAGTACTTCAAAGCGTGACTGGCCCAACTTCAAAGCCTGATGCTTTTGTCCGTTGTTCAGTGGCGGCGAACTCCTGCCTGATTTCGTGCCACAGCTGTCCTGATACCTCTTCATCCTTCACTCCAGCGTTTCCTCTGTTCATTATTGACTTTCATTTCTGTCTTTCTCCTGGTTTGCTTTGTGGACAAACAAAAGTGGGAGAAAATATTGAGCCCTAATGATATCACAGACTACACCTTGTCCGTTGTTTTCTCTTTCTATTTATCTTTCTTCTATTACAGTGCATTTTTGTTTTATCCCCAGTACTTTAGTGATGGAATCAGATAATAACAACACGGTACGCTGATATGTATACTTCATGTAAATTAAACAAATATTGCTTTATCTTATAACATTTAAATTAGGCATTACAATTATTGCTTTATATATCACTACATCCTTTTATCTCATAAAACGCATTTAGAATCAGAATGAGCTTTATTGCCAGGTACGTTTACACATACAAGGAATTTGTTTAAGTGGCAGAAGCTCCACGGTGCAAGACAAGACACAGATAATAAAATAATAATATACAAAATATACAATGTACAAAATAGCAAAAACACAATATACAAAATAGACAATTTTATGTAGACCAATTTAGGTAACACTTTGTAATAACTGCACACTATGAATCATTAGTTAAGCATTAGTAAATATTCAATTAATCCTTTATAAAGCATTGTACCAACATTAATAGGCATTAGCAAGCAGTTTATAAATACAACTATATTAATGTTTTGTTCTTGATCATATCTATAATGATTAATAATTGTATTTTCATACTTTCTTAACGATCAATTTATCATTTCTAAATTGTGATGTTATTTACCAACCAGTTATGTAGTGTAAGTAAATGATTATTTAAATGTACATTTATAAATCTTATTATGTAGACATGATAATAGTTGCTCGGTGTGTTAATAAATGCTTTACTAACACACATTCATGCCGTAATTCATGAGTTATAAAACATTTAGTAGTTGCCAGCCATCTATTTTTGTGATCTCATAAAGTGAGCACAATTTATACCTTGGAAAGCATTTACAAAGGAGATGTAAAGGCTCATTTATCTTCCAAACATGAAAGTTATTAAAATATTTATTTCAAGATGCAAAAAAATCTAACTGTACACTTTATAAAAAAAGAAAAGAAAGAAAAATAAACCTCTGCAATTTCATAGGAAAATAATAATTCAAGTGTACAGTTGTAGTATCTTTCTTTTTTTCTTTTTTTTTTTTTTTGCATTTTGAAATAAAAAATTCTGTATCCCTCTGTGTTGTGTGTTTGTTTATTTTTTTTATGTTAGGAAGATAACAGCCTCTAAATCTCCTTTGTAATATATATGCTTATAAATCAAAAACAAGGCATTTATAGCTGTATTTATAAACTGCTAATGACTATTAATGTTGGGACAATGCTTTATAAGGGACGAACTGACTATTTACTAATGCTTACCTAATGATTCATAGCATGCAGTTATTATAAAGTGTTACCCAAATTTATATTGTCAAAGTAATTTGTATTATTAAATATGACAATCAACCTGACCACACTGTTACACTTTTTTTTAATTGTTTTGTAAATCAAGAACAAATCAAACGTGACAGTATAGATATGTATAAGGCTGAAAAATATATTTGTTTTATTTCATATGTTTGTACATGTTTTTTCAAGCTTTCTATTCATGAAATAGTCTGTAAAAATATTATGGGTTATTAAAAATATTAAGCAATACAACTGTTTTCAACTTTGATAATAAAAAAAAAATGTTTTTGAGCATATTAGAATGATTTCTGGAGGATCGTGTGACACTGAAGACTACAGTAATAAAAAATTACCATGATTTTAACAGTAAAAGACTGTGAAAATGCTATAGTAAAAACCTGTTAAATGGTTTACGGTAAGTTCCTGTAAAATTTACAGGGAAACCCATAAACTGACATTCCCAGAATTCCCTGCGTTGCATTTGAAGTTTTGTTTGAATTTGATGTCTTTTCTTTGGAATAACTGTTTCTTATTAGTTTTTTTTTTTTTTTTTTATCAGTTATGTTTATTAGAGTTGTATGTTACATCTAATGTTGTTAAATTAATGTTTATTGCATATTTCAGTTTAATGAGTCTCACCATGATGGTGTTTAGTGTGTAAATGACACTGTGCACCTTCTATATGTAATTATTTTAAAGCTGCTTGTGATGGGCTTTGGTTCGTCATATAACTTTCTCATCACCACCTGGCGATTTGGTGGTTATCAGTGTATTTCAAAGGTACAAAACAGATTTCAGTACTTCAATAGGTTGATATATTAACATGATTTCAGTTAATGAAATTACGGTATTTAACTGTAAATTTAAGTTAAAACTGTAAAACCTAAAATGTTGTTACCGTATTTTTTATGGTAGAGTTCGGGCAACCACAGCTGCTGGTTTTTTACCGTAAATTTTACGGATTTTTTTTTTTTTTTTTTTTACAGTGTACAGTAGCTGCTGAATATTCAGCTTCACTCGAATAAATTAATGCAGCCTTGTTGAATGTAAAAGGCTTCTCTCAAAAACATTACAAATCTTACAGATTACAAATTTATTTTATACAAATTTGGTAGTGTAAAAATATTTACTCAAAGAAATACCATGGTAGAAATGTCCAAAAATGGTCACTGATGACGGTTTATGATTATTGCATTTTTATGTTCCTTTTATAAAATAATTACAATGTCACATTTATAAAAAAAAATAGTTATAATTAAGTTTGCATGGACTTTTGACAGCAGTTGTTTACAGTGCCTGGGATTTCAAACCACATACTGAGGATGCTAATTAAAATTTGGCTTCTTTAGCAAATTATAAATTATGAATCTTAGCAAAAAGCCTGAAATCTTTGAGAAGTGAAGGGAAGAAAAACTCTTTCAGCATGTTAGCTGGTGGAAAGTTATGTGTGTTACTATCTTATCAGTAGTAAGTTTATGATTTGAAGAGTAATGTGTCAATCATAGTGACACCCTCACTATGAAGAACTGCCTACATAAACCTTGCATGTGCGGGCCAAAGAAAAATTTGATTTAATGTTATCTCTGCTTAATGCTAACTGGATCTGTCATAAATTTGACAGTATGTCTGCCTGACTAGATGAGCTTTATCGATAAGAAACTGAATCAAATAAATCTCACAGCTGAAGGTATGTACTTTCTCTGATGCGGTGACAAACCTAAACAAATTATTAAATCAGAATGTAGCTTTAAAACATGTATTAGTTTACAGTCACAAGCAGTGTAACATAAATGACTGAAAGCAGTTGATCAAGACAAGATCTGTCACCAAACAAACATGCACAACTAATGTCTGTTTTCAAACAGGTTTCCATCTGCCGTTAGTTGGCCAAATTAATAGTCCTACTAAAATATTGTATTCGCTGGTTACATATAAAAGTATTACTTTGTACTAACATTTCCTTCCTCCTTTCTGCACTTTCTAATGTGATTTCTGTCCTTCTGCTCTTCATCACTTCCTTCCTTCCACAGCTACTTTCGCATTTCCTTTCTTCGTTCCTTCTTCTGCATGTCCATTCTTCTACACTTCTATGCCCTTCTTCTACACACTTCCTTTTGTTCATCCTCCAGGATTTCCATGGTTACTCAGTCACTTTTGCAGCAAATAATTATTACTTCATCTGACATTAACTGTATTACACATACTCTTCATTTGCAGCCAACATGTTTCATTTGTAACAATTAGGAGCGATGTTCACCAGAGGTTTTCTACAGGTGTTTTCCTGGAGTATTATATTTTTATAAGGACACACACTCAACATGAAGCTTTTCAGAAAGACTCGAGGTCACTGTGAATCCCCAACTAATTAAATCTGCGAAAATGTACCGCACAAGATAACATTATGGATTGATTGCTGCACAGACTAGATTGACTGCTGTACTTCATCTCAAAGTGTGCCATTAATCGCCAATCAATATGATTTTCTGAGCTGATGTCATAGATGCATTTATTTGACGCTGAAGAGATTTCATGCAATGTATGTCGAGTATATTTTTATTTAGAAGGTCCACTTGGGCTTAGATAAGTTTTTAATGGTAACACCCTTTCACTGACATGCAGCTGGTGCCAGTAAACATCATTACTTTAATTCAAATGCTATTGCTTTTTCACAACATCCTGTTCATTTGTTTACTACAAGCGAGTCTCACCGGGGAGGCCTGAGCACTGAACAACAGAGCATGTATTAATATGAAGTAATGCATTGAATACTGAATTGGACCGGCATGGTGCTCCAGGGGCCAACTGCGTTTGGGCCATTATGTGATGTCTGTGTAATAATTTACCTTTCTGATTCAATGATTCACATTCTCATTGAGATACATTACAGGTACATCATTTTCAATGAGAGCCTGTTGTCGGTCAGCTATGGTCAAGGGTATTTTTCCTAGCAGCAGTGTACTGTGGGTAATCAATTCCACTTTGGACGTGACAATTTCATGAATCATTGGAAAGGCATGCAAATTAAAGCTTTAATCAATGTTTAGTGAGTTTCAATGGTGCAGTTGATATTCTATGCATCTGTAATGCATCTTCACAAAAGACCCAACTGCACCATCACATAATTACTCGGAGGTTTGTTCCAGTAGATCTCTGGAAAAACGGGGTAGAAAATTATAAATTTCCTTTTTAATGAATAAATTTGATTAAGTGATTATCCGATGTGCTATTTCGTGTGAAAGTATTTTTGTGTTTTCGTGTGCATTTGAGAAAAATACATGTAATCATGCAATAGAAAAACAAAATGTGGCTATAACTGCATTGTGGTTAATATTTAATTTTGTGGCATTGCTAATATAATTTTCTCCCTTGTTTGCAAATTTGATAAAAGCGATCTGCTTAATAAATACATTTAATGCTTCAGTAATGAAATGTATATGAAAGCTTCAGTCTACGTTTTCTGTCATATTTGTTTAAAATCAATATTTTCAAAATTGTCTTTCTTTGGATATATTGTAAAAATATGACAACATGAAAAATGTCATGTAAGTCAGGACGTTTTAAAAAAAGGTGTCAAATACAGTACAGGAATGCCCCTATAGAAAACAATAAAAACACACGGTATGTCTAGTCACCATATGATAACCATTATTACACTATACCAGTCAAAAAGAGCCCCCTGGAAATGGAGAATATTTTGCCATTTACTCGGGTCATGCATGCCCTCATCATTACGTGCTGACATGACTACAGACCACAGGCCAGTAGCAAACAGAGCAGCCAGTTCCCTGTACCTACAGTTAGTACAGTTACATCAATGGCTATAATTGCTGCCGCTGTCCTCTCTCACACACAAACACAGCCAGATTTATTATAACTATTAAGTGGTATAAAAGATAAGAATTTCCCTCAGCCTTGTGGTGTGTAAGTACTGCTGTAGCATCTCTTTAAAGTGAAAAAGAGTCTTGGTAATTATGATGCTATTAAAATACAGAAAAAAAAAAAAAATTAATATTTTTATTGCAACTTTAATTAAGCTGTAAAAAGCTATAATATTAAATAGTGTTGTATGTCTTGGATGGTCTAGTAGGAGCCATCAAGCTGTGCAAAACATGCATTTACTGTCATCTGGGGGTAAAATGACGAGAATCAACTTGGGGAGTATCTAATGAAATTGAAATGATGATGCTACAGCTGTGGATTTTGGCATCTACTTTAAGTGAGAGCTTCAAGTCAACATGAGACGCATTTCTGAGTGCAACAGGATGTTCAAAAAGATAAAATGTGAGACAGAGCTTTGATTTGCATTGGGAATTGCTTGGATAATGAAAAGTGGAATCAAGCTAAATTTAAAGATGAGGTTTCAGTGGAGGACTGTTGTACTCCTGAAACACCAAGAGGCTGAAGATCAAGTTTTGATACAGTGTCCTCCAGTAATATTCACACCCTTGGTAAATATGAGCAAAGGTGGCTGTGGAAATAAATCTGCGTTGCTTATCCTTTTGAGCTTTATACTTTTGAAATTCACAAAATTCAAACCTATCATTAAAGTAAAACAATAAAAAGTGTGTGTGTGGGGGGGGGGGGTCTTATTGTGAAATAGATGCTTTCTCTAGATCATGTTGGCCACAATATTGGCATCCAATTATTGCAACGTCCTTTTCCCAAGAAAGCAGCTCTGAGTGTTTGGAGAACAGAGATTAGCGCCCATTCCTTTATACAGAATCTCTCCAGATCCTTCAGATTCACGGCTCTATATTTGTGCTGCTTCTTTTCAGTTAACCCCACTCATTTTCTGTAGGGTTCAAGTCAGAGGACTGAGACAGCCATGGCAGGAGCTTTATTTTGTGCTCAGTGACCCATTTTTATGTTGATTTTGATATTGGTTTTGGATTATTGTCCGGCAGAAAAACAGGCCCACAACATTAAAGATCCAACAGTATATTTAACTGTGGGCATGGGGTACTTTTTATCCAGTCGTGTCTGACAACTGAATATGCTGGAGTTTGTTTTTGGATGAGCTTGAAACCCTCCCAAACAACATGTGATGATGTAGAGGCTGTTCAACTACTCTCTGCAAATCTTCAGCTGTGATCCTTGGAGGGTCTTTGGCCACTCAAACTCTCCTCCTCACCGTGCATTAGGACGATATAGACACACGTCCTTTTCCAGGCAGATTTGTAACATCTTTAGTTGATTGGAACCTCTTATGTATTGCCCTTATGGTGGAAATGGGTATTTTCAGTGCTTTAGCTTACAGCCACTTTCTATTTTGTGAAGCTCAACAATCTTGTTCAGCCCAACAGAACTATATTCTTTGGTTTTACTCCTTGTGATGGATGATTAAGGGAATTTGGCCTTTGTGTTCCTCATATTTATAATCATGCGGGACAGGAAATCGTGGCTGGACAATTTCATGCTCCTAGTCACCCTGGTGTGCTAAAAAAAATTAATATAAATGGGAATATATATTTTACTTACAAGAATTTCTAGGGGTGCCAATAATTGTGCATGTACATGTTATTTCATCATGAGATTTGCATTAATTTGACTTCAATGAAAGCTTAGAATTTTGTGAATTCTTGGAATGAAAGATCAAACAGATCAATTATACAGATTTGTTTTCACAGCTGCCTTTGCAAATATTTACCCAGAGTGCCAATATTAGTGGAAGGCACTGTACATTACTATTTCACTGTCTACCATTGGAAAGATTTCAGAATATTACCAGAAAACAAAAATGAACCCTAAGCTATTTGACTCGTGGAAAAGTAAATTTATTTGGAATCATGACTGAATGAATCATGCACAGTAAAGAGTTTTTAATGAAAAAAGGCAAGTGTATCTGAAAACATACACTGTTATAAAAGTAACTCTTAAAGTCAACATACTTTAAGAGTTACTTTTATTACAGTGTATGTTTTCTGATTTTTTTTTTACTTTGAATTAACAGAATGTTTAAAGTAGACACTATAAAAAATGAAAATATCAACGGGAAAATAAATCCTACATCATTAATACAAAGTCACACGTATAGGTGAACGACAGCAAGCAAAAGTTAAGCTTGAGTGTAAATTTGCATAAGTATTTTTCACATTTGTAGAGAAATCCTTCAAAGCCGAATCTATCTATGCACCTCATGTGATCAAAAGGGATGGAAAAAGAGATTTTGCTGTTGAATATCTCTGTCAGTTTTCAAGGGCAACTTTTTCTGCGCTGCACAATATAGATAGATCCGTGTCCATATCTTCCCCGAAGGTAGCCTGATCACACATACATGAGCAATTCAATTCAAGGCCCAGCCTCAAGGCTTGCCTCCACCTCTGCACTGTGTGTATTGAAGTTTAATATAAACCCTTTAGTACTGAAAGTGCAATGCAGTTAATTGCCATTGTGCCTTGTTATTAAAGTCTTAAAAGAAAAAATCAGCACCCATTAAGTCAACGGCAGGCGCCCTCTTTGAGAAAGATAGCGAGGGAAAATGTTCAAATGAGAAAGGACACCCAATTCTTCTCTGTGTTTACACAAAGGATCTTATTTAAGCATCAATTGAGTGAGTCACCTTCGATTTCGGCTTCTTAGAAAATTGTCACCGAAGACGATTGAACACTTTCAAATAATGGTGAATATGGGACGACTCTCTGTGTTTAAATGGCTCTCCGACGGTTTTTCTGTGTAAATAATTAGATTCCTTCATTTGTCTTAATATCGACCTGTTTGATATTGCAGTGCCCCTCCTGACTGAATGTGAGCGAGAGGAGCACTGCAGGGCGGCCCATTGCCTGGACTTCATCTCTTGGATGTATTGCCAAATCTGATATCTTGGGTGAGAAATATGTGAGATTACTAGGTCTTTTCTCTTTCAGGAGATATAATTGGACCAGAGTCTTGAGGAAAAGTCTCCATTTGATGTCATTGCTGTGTATGATAAACAATTGATCCCATATGTGATTTTTTTTTTTCTTTGTCATCAGATGACTGAATGAAAGCAGCTCCTATAATGAAATGTTTGCTCTTAGACGCATAGGCCAACCAGCATAGAGATAGGACTACACTGGCTCTGCACTACACCACATAACTTCCAGGCTCCAACAGTGAATTTAATTTGGTTTTATTCACCCCAATTTTTGCCGGTGGAATGTAAATTTCCTGCAGGCAGAACTGATATTAAATCAATTGGCCTGCTGAAATCTATTTGAGTGGAGTTTTGCTAAAGCTTTGAATCTGGACAAACTCTCTCAGCAGGCTCTGATCTCTTATTCCAACAGTCTGTGCATATGAATTATTAATTTAGCCATTATGCCAAGTCTCCCTTTCTGGATCAATTCATTATTAGCTTTGGCAATTATAGCACAAGGATGCATAGAACATTAAGAATGAAACACATTTGATTTATGAACCTCGAGAAGCGAATTTACAAAACACTTTTAATTTCAGGGCAAGAACCTGCATCTTATTCACAAATCTCCCTGGTGCTAATCTGGTGCTAAATGCACAGCGCCATAATTAAATTTTCATAACTGTTTATGACTGCTTTTATGTAAATTAAGCCTGTTTTAGGTTGTCACCTTTTAAGTTGCGTTATTACCTCCTATATGGAAAGCAGGTGGTAGACAGTTAAAGGGGAGTTTGTTTATATTTGTACTGATTGTGGCAGCAGTAATTCATCAAATGATTGAGAATAACATTATAATTGGGAATATATTTAGTCAAGTGCACTTTTGGCACTTAAAAGAGCTGATTTAGATCCCTTGATTGCTGTGTTGGAAAAATGATACAGTGTTGTACTTTACTGTTTTTATATGGTAAATTGCTGTAATTGTCAGGTGTGGGTGAAGGGATAGAGCGAGGACTCAATTGCAGGAGGCAAAAGGGCTTTATTAATACAAAAATTAAATAAACAACAAAAACTACCCCGTAGGGGAAAACTGACAGGACAGGACTTCACACAGGGTAAAATCGACGATGACCTGACACAGGACTGCAAACACAAGGAGATTATAAAGGGACCAAATGAGGAGGGTAACGAGATAACAGGTGGGGCAAATTAACCAATAATCAGGAAACAAGGTGGGTGGGGTCAAGACAATTGACACGAGAGCACATGGCACATAGAACCAAACAAGACAAGCCATGTGCTCACACAAAACAAAAACACAAGCACATGGCCAGCAAAACAAAAATCACTAGCCATGTGCAAAACAGGACATGAACACACAGCTAATGAGGAGACTCATAAGCTGCGTATTCATAAAACATGACAAATATGAAAGCACGCAGCCAGTGAAAAAACACAAGCTGCGTGCAACACAGAACACGACAAAACAAGAGAAAGCACGCAGCCAAAGAATGAGCTGCGTGCAACAAAATAACAAAAAAGCACGCGGCCGAACCCGAAACGCGTGCCAAACAAAACACACACGGACAGAGGAGCGCACGGCCCAAGCAAACTCGAAATCGCACGCTCCCACAGCAAGAACAAACCTGGAGCGTGAGTGTCCGAACCCCGACACGAAACCAGAACTGAGCCTGAACAAGACAGGAGTGCTGGGATCCGAACACCACGCCCCAACATGACACAGAGCACGCAGACAAGAGAGCAGAGTGTCATCGCTCTGTCACAAAACCATGAATAAACTAGACCGAAGTGACAGAACCCTGGCAGTAATATAATTAATTGAAAAGGTTAATTTTGTTAATTTGTGTTTTATGTTAATGGGTATTGATTCTATGTGAATTACTGTTTCCAATTGCATGGGGGGAAAACAACAACATGGGCATTGTATAAAAATGCTCCTTTTGTATTTAAATTCATATGGTTTCAGAATCTATTTTTGTATGAACTCTCAATCTCTCAACGCATAGTTAAATGCATTGTTTGAGGCTTTTGTCTTAAAAAAAAATAATGCTCAATGATTTTTTTAAGGCCTACATATTCCAAATTCATTCTATGAAAAAACTTAAATAATAGAAATCATGAAATCAGATTTTTAAAGGTACGTTGCAACAGTTGTCTTGTAGTGACGTGTTTGAAAAAGTCCTATTCACAGTTAGCCATTCATTTAGTGCACAAGCAAAAGTGTCACGGAAAATAATCATGTGATGATATCATGTGACACACTCCAGGGCTATGATTCCAAAACCCCAGCACAGGCCCTCCTCTCCAAACTCATCCATCATGTCCTCTCATTTTGAGCACGGATGCATAATTTACTGAGCTTCAATATGAATCTCAGCTTATTCCTCTGATATCCAGCGCTGGTCAATTATCTCATATTATCAATATCTGCCATCTATATTGCATTGGCTCATTTGAATTTCATAACCAAACACTAATATTCTGCCTTTTTATGAAACCTTTATGGTAATGCGGCCATGTTTCTCGGGGCTATCAATTACTTAGTGTGTGTCTGTAAAGCTGGAGCGAGTGGGAACTAATGTCTTGGCCCTTAAGGTGGCAGGACATACCATCTTTTACCTTCATTACCGCAGTGAAGTGATGGTTTCCTCCTCAACCCCCATGGCAAGTCATTTAACCTATCTAAGCCCCAGTCACACAGTTTGTCAAAGCACATTCATGCGACTGCGGTACAGCTATTAGAGCCACAATGGCGATCATGTATGAGAATGAGAAGATGAAGTAAGTGATGATAACCAGTTTGGCTCTAGGTTTTGCTCTGGTGAAATATACTGTTTTGCACGTTTCACTTTACGACTTCCACATTTATATATATGTTGTCATTTTCCCAGTATACTGCAGATGTAGTAAAGCATAGAATATCCTTGTTTCTGCATGCATTATAGTTTTGACACCACAAACACACACTGATTAATCTTGAAATGAAACTGGTTGAAACTCGAGACAAATATTGAATTATTTATTCCAGTCTCTGTGTGTGCAAGGACGTCCGAGATGATGCAACATTGGCCTTAAAAAAAAAAAAAAAAACTGAAGCTGAACAAAACAAACAAAAAAAATATTTCAATAACAACAAAAACCTCTGCACGACACATATGTAATAGCTCACATCTAGAGAAAAATCACCTCATTGTGTGCATGCTCAGATAAAAGGCTTTCTCAAACTACATGAGAAGAACTGTTGCTGAACTGCATTCTCATAAAACTGAGACTCCCTAATGAAGTAAAGTCTAGCAGGACAACATGAGACACTCTGACTGTAATGGAAAGTTTTGTTTGTAGACTGCTGGCAACCATATGGTACAAATCAACAATTTGTCCAGTTATAAAAGGAAGGGAATTTTTGTTTGACAGCAGATGGTTGTTAAGGCTTGATGAAAGGTAATAAACTAGCCACATGATTCAAGGAATAATTCAAATCCGTAACACAAATGGACATGCACCAAAGTGTACAGTCACTCACAGTATAAGTGTATTGTATGAATGGGTCTCCTTCCTCAATATTGATGCTTATGTGTAAATTCCAATCACTGCGAAACACAAGTGCTGTGATCTGTCAAACAACCTTGATGCTCTTTTATACTCAGCACTATTTTGCTGTTTAATAGCTATTTTGCTCCTCAAGTGCAATATCGCTGTGGAATCCACTCTCATAATGCAAAACTCAATTAATGGACTGTTATTGAAGCAGAAAGGCCCATGTAGTGTAGGTAGCAGATGGAGCTCTTCTGTACTCTAATGCTGATTGACATGGAGAACATTATACTGGTCGTATGAAGAAACCTATAAAGAGAGCCAATGTGTACGCATATAGGTGTCTTTTTGGAAAGAGAAAAAGAGAGAGGCGGACGAGGATATAAATTATGGGGGAGCTAAACAAGCTGTTGAATGATTTCCTGTTGTAATGTAGCAGAGAGAGGATAAAATAAGTTTTGGCTGAAGATTATTCACTGTGGGAAAATCTCTGGAAGCTTTGACTACAGAAAATTAAAGTTGTGTTATAGCACAGGGCACTGAACTTGCAGGTAAAGACATAGGTGGGTCTTTCTTATCTCTCGTTCTCTCACACTGTGAGTAATTCCTCATTCATTCCTACTTTATTTTTCCACAGTCTAGATTCAATCAACAGGCACAAATGAAAGGATCCTAACCTCAATTACAGATGTGCCTTTTGGCAAACCAACACTTGAACTGAATTCTTGCTCAGAAAAGAAAAAAAGATCAAAATTATGTCTCGGCTGATTGTCAAGATTGGCTGTTGAACTGAACGCCCATAAAGAAAATTGGTGAGGTTTTTTCCAATCGTAAACTTCTTGGGATGGTTCTTCTAGTTCTCTTTCAGTACTTTTGACCTCCTTTTGGTATTCCAAATAAGTTGTTTTTTTTATTATTTTCATAATCAAATGTAATAACTTGGTCTACATGAGTTGCTTCCCTACACTGAAGATAAAAAAAAAAATGTTTCAACTTGAAGTGTTTGTGCTGCCTTAAAATGTTATGTTTAATTAACTTGAAACTTGAATTTGCATTTAGTGACAACTCTTAAAATTTTGGGAAATGTCTGGGAAAGAAATGGGTTTTGATGGATGCATGGAAAGAGAGATATCTGTCACAAATGGGTTTTTATTGACATCAAACACCTTAACTTGTGCTGTTAACAGAAGTCCAACACTTGTCACAGTTTTCACAGGCATAACAACAAAGAGTAGGTGTAAAAATCCTATAACCACATGCCTTGAACAGATCGTTTTATCTAAAATCAGTGGGAACAATCATGTTTGATATTCAGGACAGAGCGATGAGCGGTGGGTGCTCCCGTATGCTTTTACTCAGCTATAATTAGGTTAATTAATCTTGTTGCCGATCTAGGACTTGACAAGATTAAACATCCGTGATGTTGGTTGCTGGACTTTCCAGCCCATCACATTTGCACGTCGCTCCCTAGAGATCAATTTATTTTCAATTAGAACAGCAGGATCTAAGAGCCGATTGGAGAAGAAGAGTTTCTTCATTCAGAGTCTACTGGACCAAAAAAAAAAAAAAAAAACATTCTTAGAGTTACATACTATTTTCCATTAATACATAGAACACAATGCATTCTGGGCAAAATTATACATACAAGATTATTATATCTTTGTAATGTTTTGTGATATTTTATATATTTTTTAAATATTTGTGTGTGTTTATCTCATGACACATTAATGCATTTCATTTAAAAAAAATATATATATATATTTCTAATAAATTAATTTGCTTGTGAAAACTGGGCTTTTCAAACCAGAAAGTAGCTTAAACCCTTGAGAAACAACACCAGCAACCACTTTTAAGAAAGCTGAAGGTCACGTTCAACCTTGAGAGTGTCTCAGCGTGTCCCAATGGTAATGTTTATTGCTTTAAACTTTATTACAGGAACATTAGCCAGCATTAAATTACTGTAATAATTACTGGCAAGATTTCACTAGGGCTGCATTACCTATAACAGCAGCCTAAAACACTGTATAATTAGCTATTTGGCTACTGGTTAACATTAACTGATGTAATGTCAGCTAAAAAGGTTTTCAGATGTGGAGCAAGCTAATACATTTTGATGAATGTTTTTGCATAGTAAAACAGGATGAAGTAAAATTTAGATTTTATATTGAAAAATAAACAATCACACATATTGAGTCCTTTAAAAACATGTGGCAGGCTGATCGATTAAAGTGGCGATGTGTGAAAGTGCAATTCAGCACACACACCTAAAATGTTTAATTTATTTGGCATGTTGGCAGGTGTGTGTGTGTGTGTTAAACAACACGCGGATGGTGACCAGACCCTTTGATTGTGTCCTGCTGACTAACACACAGATTCTCAGACATGCTCGCACACTCTCTGATCTGTGTAAGAGACTCCCTTCAGAGCGGCAGCTGTCATCCAGAGCTCCCTACCACCTGTCACATCCACTCCATCAAATATCACAAACCACTCAAAATGGAACTACAGAACGGCCGTCAATCCGGTTGCACCTCCAAGTATTCCTGAGGAGAAATGAAAACTCATTTCAAATGGCCAAACGGTGGACCCTTGATATACTCAAAACACACTGCTCTCTAGGATACGTCAAATCAAACTGTGCGTGAACTCGGTAAATAGCATTACTAAAGATAATTACATTAAGGAGTTTATGCTAATCTTCTTAAAGCTTATGGTGTCATAATTATTATAGAGAGTGGCGCAACACAGCTGCATCAACAGCGAGCGTGAAAATGTTCATTAACAGAGGACACAATATCCCATAGGAAAGACAAATTGCAAACAAGATCTCTGTAATATCTCAGTTGTTTATTTTCATTTCAGAGAAACGAATGGGATTTGAAGGCTGTCAACCTCCAAAATGATAAAAAAATATATATTTTTTGCACTAACCATAAGGAAAAAAAAATCATTATTGACTGAAAATATTGATATCTGCTCTATAGCTCCCCTTGACACATTCATGAGAGAAGCAGTTATTGTTTAATTTTGTGACTGCGATTCTAACTTGATTCTGTTCGGTGAAGCAGATTATAGTCTTTTATGAATACTTTTCATTAGCTTTTAGTTTTAAATATACCTTTTATTTTTAATTGTGTTGTTTTATATACGGTATTTTCTATACAGCTTTATTAGTTTTTGTAAATGAAAACTCAAACTTAATTCAGTTAATCGCGAAGTCAGCATTTCTAGTATAAGTTTTTTATTTATTCTTTATTTCAATTACCAGAAACAATTTTAAATAGTTTTAGTTAGCGATAACAACACTGCACTGAAACAGATCCCATTCACAAAACTGGTCTGAATGTTTCATTCATGAATTGACTCACTCTTTTGTTTTTATGGAAAAAAAAAAAAGTCATGTACTATCATGGTCAACATGAGAGTCAGTAAATGATGACAGAATTTTCATTTTTGTGTGAACTATTCGTTTAATCATCTTGCATCTCCTATCGAGTTCCAGAAGTATATCAGCAAAGTCTACATTTTGCCAAGATTCAAGGTCTGGAAACAAAGGTCAATATTTTTTTTAATGAATTCAGGCAGTTTCCATCTAATTGTTCCTCAATGAAATTATCAATTGATTTGTTTTGAGTCTACCCCCCCCCCCCCCCCCCCCTCCAAAAAGTTAATACATAAGTGAACATTGACTGAGAACTCCATTAAGTCCCCCGTGCCATGAAATTCCAACCTCAGAGCAATACAAGTTTCCCCTGGGATCCCCAAACTTTCACCTACACACTCCTAAAAAGCATCATGACTACAACCACGTGTTATGTTACTTTATTACATGCGGTGAACGAGGCTGAAAATATAACACTGTCCTTCTGCGATCAGAAGAGAGGGCAGCTAAATGAATAATCCAGAAACGATGATCACAAACGTCAGGCGGTTTATGACTGAACTGAGTGGCCTTTGTTTGCCATTCAGAGTTTGGCCCTGGGGCAGAACCAATTCCTTTTTCATCATGACTCTGTACGAACAAATTGGCTCATTTTAACAAAGTTTTATGAAAACGGGAGTGAGGTCAGGTTGTGGCTCAGCACTTCTGTTCCACCCACACATTGATACGCGCACGCATTTCAATCAGTCTTGCACACTTGCTCACAATGACCTCTATTGATCACAACAGCCAGAGCAAGAGATGGGAAGGTCTATGTTGTTATCATAGAGGAATGGACAAGAAAAGACAACATGGGAGTATATAGGTAGTGACAGAGACAGAGATGACAAAGGGGAAGAATGGGTTTGGAAGGGAAAAAAGACACTGTAATATAAGTGTCAGGGCCAATTATTGTTTCCTTCTCCTCAGCATTGATCCATCAATTTGTGCCCGCCCTTCTCAGTGTTGCTTCCTGCTTTCACAGGAAATTCAGAATGGATTCAGAGACAACTGAAGAGAAGATTGTACAGAAGTCTTTGAAACAATTATTTCAGTCATATCTTCAAAAGAAGTGTTTCCCAGACTTTTTTCCAGGAAAACCTTTTGTAAGTCAAATGTTTCAAGATCCCGTTTTATAAAAGAAAAGGCACTTTTTATAACAACTGACCACCTAATTGGTCAAAATCAGATTTGGGAGTCTTCTTTCTCACTCCATGATTACGTGGACTGGGGTTTCTCTGGGGGCAGGGGCTCAAACGGAAAAAAAAGGGACATTTGTATACTTTTACTTACTTTACTATTAGTCATTTAGCATATGCTTTTATCCAAAGCGACTTACAAATAAGAAAAAGTAACTAAAACTAAAAGTTAACACTCTGTAAATACTCTATACACACCCATTTAAGAAAATACAGAAATTAAATAAAATTGACAAATGCGGAAATACGGAGTAATTCCAATTGAACAATTTCTATAGTAAAATTATTAAAAATAAAGTCATTTGCATGTTCTTGAACTTGAACTGCCTACATTTCAAATATTAGGTCTGTTGGTGGCACTTGGGGTTCATTTAACCAGCAGTGATAGTTTCATCAAATGGTAAAGGATATCAATATGCACTGCATAAATAGGAGTAAATTAAACACTACTTACAATAATGTGACTTCTACTTTAGCAACTTCAGGTTTTAAAAAAAAGACAGTGTCTACGTAGTTTTCAAACAATTTTTGAATAAAACCATGAAGATACCACGCCACCTCACATTGTCCAATGAAATTTGAGCTTGTTTAAGACACACAATCTAAAGAAAGGCCATGGCAACAGCATTTCAAACTGAAAGATATTAGTGAAAATAAACTATATATATTATTAAACTATTATTAGTTTTGAGCCATTCCTTCCTGTTTTGTACATGTTGACGTAATAATAGTGCTGTCAATCCATTAAAAATGAAGTAATCACATTTTTCTGTAATTAATTGCGATTAATCACATAATAATATAATACATTTATGTTGTCATAATTGTACATTAAATCTCTAAATTAAAGTAGAAACAACATAAAGATGGTATATTTTAAATATGTTTAATGGCATCTTTTTGTGGCCTATTAGTAATGAAGACCACTATCGTTGACACCAACACTGCTACTGGTGTCTCCATTAAATGCAATTTTAGCCTTTAATTATAGCTATTCAGTATTGCAATATAACTGAAAGCTGTTATTTTTTAACATTTAATAGGCTTTGATAAATATATCAACTTTTAATTTAAGTGAACTTAAAACAAAACAAAGACTGTGTTTATGAGGTCACCAAAAAGGGAATTTAGTGTGTTTTTGTCATAGTCTTCTGTAACATGTTAATTTTGACTGCCCTACATAACAATTGTAATTCAAATGCATGTTGTTTTATTGACCACATAATTATTGTTGATAATTGTTGAGAGAGGGGCACTTTTGGTTAATTTCGGAAAAGGGCAGGGGCTTGAGACCCAAAACCCTATTCTTAAAGCTAATTTTGTTGTCCTTATTTGTGTCCCTGGACCACAAAACTAGTCATAAGTCGCTGGGGTATATTTGTAGCAATAGCCAAAAATACATTATATAGGTCAAAATTATCCATTTTTCTTTTATGCCAAAAATCATTAGGATATTAAGTAAAGATCATGTTCCATGAAGATATTTTGTAAATTTCTTACCGTAAATACATCAAAACTTAGTCTTTGATTAGTAATGTGCACTGCTAAGAACTTCATTTGGACAACTTTAAAGGCGATTTGATCAATATTTAGATTTTTTGGCACCCTCAGTTCCAGCTATTTAAATAGTTGTAGCTCGGCCAAATTGTGTCCAATCCTAACAAACCATACATCAATGGAAAGCTTATTTATTCAACCTTCAGATGATGTATAAATCTCGAAAAATTGACATTTAAGACTGGTTTTGTGGTCCAGGGTCACATTTAGCATTATAAGGAAGTGCAGAGATGAAGCACTTCCCTTTTTATTTTATTATTTATTTATTTTTTTCTCTCTTTATCCTGCATCACGTTTCAGCAGTTTTGACATGCTTGGTATTTATCAAATGTAATCTTCATTACACATAACGTTAGGTGTATGTGTTTGTGTTTAGCATACCAAGACAGTATGTGGGCACACAGATGAACCATGCCAAGACAAACATCTCAAACACAACGGAGGGATGTTATCGCAAAGGCGCAGAGGCTGGCAAAGCATGACACACTGCTGTTTGTCTCTCAGGCTCTTCAGCAATAAACTGCACATCACCCTAAGAATATGGCAGTGTGCACAAGATGCGCAATCATTCCCCTAATTCAAGGCTATGCATCTATAACACAGACAAATGAGCTTGTTTTATAGATAGCAAATGATTTATGCAGAGCTTTTATGTGAATGCAGCCCTGCAGGGAAACCCTGATCATAAAATGGTTGAGCTGGTTTTTAGAACATGGTAGCTATTTGACATATAATCTACTGAGTTTAACCATCTTAACCAAGTTCTGCCAAGTTAGAACTATGTCTATGGACTGTCTAATCCAGCTAAGGACCATGAATTACAATTTTGTACCAAGTAAACTTGAGTTTGTTTTAAGGCATTTTATATATTTTTTATTGGAAATGTAGACAAAATGCTCAGTAGTACCTGAACATTGTAAACCTGTCTAAAATATGTTTTATGGTCTAACCAGTTTAGGCTAGTTTAAGACATTTTCTCCCAAAGCCCCTTTAAAACCAATAAATCAGACCAGTTTAAACAGTTTGGTGGCAAACCTAGACCAGCAAACCAGTTTAGGCTGGTTTAAGACTTTTTTAAAATCCCCAAAGCATTCTAAAAACCAGCTCAACACCTGCCTGTGACCAACTTGAACAGTTTAGAGCAAGCCTAGACTAGCAAAATGGTTTAGGCTTGTTTAAGCCAGTTATTTCTCCCCAAACCCCTCTAAATCAAGCCAGGCAGCTTGAACAGATTTGTGGCAAGCCTAGACCAGCAAACCAGTTTAGGCTGGTTTAAGTTTTTTTTTTTCCCCCTAAAACCCACTCTAAAACCATCAAATAAGACCAACTTAAACAGTTTGATGTCAGATTAAGACCAGTAAACCTATTTATGCTTGTTTACTCCATTTTTATGTTACAAAAAAAAAAACCTTTAAAATTCTCAATCTAGACCAGCTTCAACAGTTTGGTGGCAAGCAACGCCCAAACCAGTGCAGAGAACAGATCTGTTTGTCAGCTCTAACCATAATGTATAGAAGATCACAGTGCTCTTTTTGCTAAAATGGAACTGAAGCTTTTATCCTCACAATGAGTAAAATAACTTGCATCAGCCCAGTCCCTCAAGGAGTTTCTGTCATAGACAGTCACAGTCATCATTCAGACCCCATACCCTCAACCAGCTGGCTCATAATTACACACACACATACACACACCACATAGCTTACATACCCATTGACATGCATGTATGCTCACACACTGTTTTACTCCCATAGACCTGCTGTTTGATTCCGATCTGTCGATAAATATCCTGGCCTATCATCATTATTTATTTCCTACACTATTGGTTTTACATCACAATATGTTCATTTGCATGCCTGTATGGGCCGTACGTTACAGGAAACCTGCTGCAACATTGCCAACAACCTCCTGCCGCACCCTGTAATTTATAACACACATCCTCGGTGCATTTTCCCCATGCTAGCGTCTCCAAAAAAGCTCAAGGTCACTCTTAAATAATGCTCATTTTTCCCAGCTTGGCCCACCATAATAATTTACCCCTCCAGGCTCCTCCTCACCACAAAAAAAGCTTTCCAAACGCCCCCGTCTGCCAATTCTCATGGGCTTTATTGATGGCCAGAGCTCATCTCTGCTCTTAGGTGCCTGGATTGTCAGTGTATCAGTGTGAATACATCATCAAGGAAAGGCGCGAGCACCTAAACCCACTCCAAGGCAATAAATCTGGCAGCCGAAGGGTCCAGGTGATATGAGAAGTCCCTCTTGTATGGAGACGATAGGTGACAGTGAAGGACACTCTATATCAAGATGCTGCACTGTCTGCGCGACAGGCCTGAGCAATAGGGATTAAAACGTTGCAGGAACGGACAACAGAGACGGAGAAAGAGGGAAGTGAGAGGTAGAGATCGAGGGAAGTTTTGAGGGGATTTATGAAGAGGGAAAGGACAACACATGCTTGGAATACTATATCAGCTTAGTCTCATAAACTAAAGTCAAGTTTGTTCTTTTCACTGTGACTTTTTTACAACTGTTGCATGTTCCCAAAGGACGATTTTAGATGCTCTTTCAAAGCTCAGGAGGATTTGAGAAGAGTGGGATGTGAGAGTTTTTTCATTTAAAGGGATAGTTCACCCAAAAATGAAAATTCTGTCATTAATTACTCACCCTCGTTGTTCCAAACACGTAAGACCTTTGTTCATCTTTGGGTTCAGCTTTCTGACCCATATCAACACAACTGAAACTTTCAAGACCCAGAAAGGTAGTAAGGAGATCGTTAAAATAGTCCACAAGAATACTTTTGTGCACAAAGAAAACCAAAATGATGAACTTTATTCAACAATTTCTTCTCTTCCGTGTCAGTGTTCACTATGCGTTTACAAGAGTACCACGCAATGATTTTATCTTTAAAATAATTTGTGATTTGAAGATGAAGTCTTTACTGATTTGTAACAACATGAGGGTGAGTAATTCATGACAGAATTAGCATTTTTTGGATGAACTATCTTTTTAAGTACTGGAGATGTTTCTCCGACTTACTCATACTTCCAAGACCAGATTATGCAATGTTTGAAATTTAAATATCTTCTGATCAGCATCCTCTCATCCTTGTATCTCACAGATACAGACTTGCCTCAATTTGGGGGTGAGTAAATGACCATTTTTATTTTGGTTGAACTTTTCCTGTTATATTAGACTTTTAAATCACTTATTTATTCATTTATTTTGGAATATTGTCAGGCTATTTTTGTATAATTAATAATGTTTTGTTCTGTTTTTTTCTTCTTTTTTTCCCATTTATTTTTAACACAAAGTATAAACAGTAACAAAATAGTGTAGGCTACTTATAAAAAGTCAAAAAGTCCAGTTAGTTTTTTTCTTTATTCATCAGAAGTTAAATAAAATTTTCACAACAGTTTAAAAAACTTTCAAGATAAATGGCTCCTGTTTTTGTCTCATTTTTAAATACCAACTTAATGACTAAATTATTTTAGCATTCAGACATTTTACAACCCAATCTCATAAAAGTGTGTATTAATAGCACGAGTTTGTTTCGATTTGGCATACTGTTTATACGCAAAAATTGACTTTGGCGTGCATATGATACGCAATGCGTAGGATTAGGGTTGTGGGGTAGTCTAGATGCATATCATATGTACATGAAAACTGCGTATCATATGCATGCCAACAAATTTCTTATCATATGCATGCGAAAACTGCATATTATATGCACGCCAAACACGACAAAGTCAATTTTTGCGTATCAATACCACGATTTTCTGTTTTTATTTGGCGTATTATTTATACGCATTTCTGTCTGGGCTCACATTTTAACGCTGACAATCAGATTATTATTTTAGCATTATGTTAATATTTATTCTAGGGCTGTCAAGCGATTAATTGCATTTTTGTTTTTGTTTACACAACATATGTATGTCTTCTGTATATATTTATTTTGTATATATAAAGACACACACATACAGTATATATTTTGAAAATATTTACATGTTTATATTCATGTAATTTATATTATATAAAATAGATTTAATATATAAATATAAAATTTTTCTTAAATATAATATGTGTGTGTACTGTGTATATTTATATACACAGTACACACACATATTATATTTATATATGTGTGTATATATATGTAGATATAAATACAAACACATGCATGTATATATGTAAACAAAAACTTTTATTTTGGATGTGATTAATCGTGATTAATCGTTTTACAGCACTAATTTATTTATATTTTCAGTTTGTTTTAATGTGTATATTTTCAGTTTTCATTTTAATTTCAGTTTTAGCAGTTATGTTATGTTTTCATTATTATCTTTATTGATATTCAGCTCTAATTCATGCGTATAAACTCTAAATACCTTCATTTCATTAGTTGCCACAGCAAGTTTTTGCAAGTGTTTTTTTTTTTTTTTTTCACTTAATTTTGAATCAATTAGGTTAACTAAAAACACACTGTTCCAGACCAGTATGCTGTTATTTTTGTCAGTTAAATACAAACCTATCTTCATGGACGACATCTGTTTACAGCAACCACATCTGTCAAGCTCTAAAAAGCACAAACCTCTCTTCCACTGTTGCAATAAAATGAGGTGCCTTTAGATGCGTTACATGGTGTTGGAAGTCCATGGCATCGAATATCATGTGTCTTGTCTCCTCTGCACGCTACTTCTACAGGTGAACTCCATCAAGGCCCGGTGAAGGACAATAACTAATTCATATGCTGATGCTAATGGACTGATGTGTGCCTTTCCAGATCCTCTTCATTAAGTAAATGCACTTAGCGACTTATAATCATCATCTGGTTTGGACGACTCATAGGGACCACAGATGTGAAATGATCGAGTCGTGAAAGCAGACATTCTCTCTCTTAGCATGCCTTTCTCACACACACACATACACCCACTTTTTCCTATTAGTGAACAACAGTTTTGTGATTACACTGAATGATTTAATTGACCTGACTGGGTTACCATGTATTTAAGAGAATTCAATTAATCTGTGCGTAGACTGAGCTCCTGTCTGACAGATTACAGCTCTATTTCCTCAGAAGCAGGTCAGCGATCTAAAAACAGACACGGCAGTCGTTTGCCTGCGTTCAGGGATTGCTTGGTGCCAAATGAACGTGTTTAATGAACGAACCGCCGCTCTTGTTCACATCGCTCGGCTCTGATCGGCGGCCGTAGTATCTGGAGGGATGTCGGCTATTTGTTATGCTAATATAACATCTTCAGCTCGCTGGCACTTCTAGATACGTTAGGCAACACTCCACCTATTTCAAATGAGATTAGTTTGGTAAGCAAAGTGGAAACCGCTGCCTTAGGTGCTATTTGTGTGCTTTATAAAACTGAAAAAGAGAAAGAGAGAGCTGGAAAGAGCAGTGAGTGATACGGAAAAACCACCACATCTGTCAACAGGCATCAATAACCAAGACACAGCATCACCCGTCTCTTTTAATTAGCTCCTGAGGCAATATGTTTCAATCGAGCCTCATTCGCTGGTTTTTCAAATGAGCTATGAAACAAAGCCATTTGTGTTTCCTCTAAAATGAAGCATGTGCTCCGGAGCCAGATTTGTCTCGTGTCTTAAATGATAGCAATCATGTTTAAATCGCTTTCTTCTAAAACCTGTCGCTAAGCGCTGTGCTTTTTTTCATGCAGATGGCGATTTAGAAGAGGACAGATGATTATCCGCTGGCCCCTGTGGACAGTCATTTGACTCTTAATGGAGATCTCCCTGCTGAAAAATCCAGCATTGCTGGCTACTAGCATAAGGTATCTTTTGCAGGCTGAGACCAGTATGGGACGCTGGATGCTGGTATGCTGGTCCCAAGCATGGGAAGCAGGTGTTGTGATGGACCAACAAAACTCATGTACGTGTTACATATCATGTGTCTTATTGTGTGTTTGTGGTTAAATAAAGACCAATTATCTAAATAATTTGACTTATTACAAGAAAAAACACAAGATGCAGGTAACGTGTTTAATGGCACAGCAAAACACTCAATGTTAAACACTGCTCAGTTTTCATATGGTCCCAAGCCATTGAGTAAAAGTAAACATCAAGCAGTATTGCAGTTAGTGAAATAAATTAGATTCACTTTACAAGATTGACCATTAGTGATGACACTTGCAGTTAACAAGCAGAATCACTGAAGATTAGAGGAACAAGAACAGGAAAAAGAGAAAGGACTCAGCCATACAGCCTTAGATGAAATTAGCTGCAAATGAAATCAATGGTATCTCAATTGGAGCATGCTTAAACTACTCCAAGAACATCAGTTATTATAAACCATTTTGGCTTTATTTTTTTGATGTGGTCTGTTTGAAGTTACTGTATTGATGATATGGGCACTTGACCTTGACTTTGGTTGAATTCATTCTACTTCAGCAATAGTTGAAAGTGCATGCTATTAATATTGTCACAATATTTCATACTCCTGACTGTAATGGCATACCTTTTACTGTGTAGACTTTTTGGAATCAGTGACAGAGAGTGGGATGTTGACAATTGAGCTCTCAAATTAGCATTACAGTCTTTAAAAACATCAATTTTCAATTTTGAACTTTCATTATCAAGAACTCTTTATTAGCAATAGCATTGGTCATAACCCCCTTATTGAACAAACTCTTTATGATTATGCTGTTATTTGGGATTTTTTCTTTTGTTTTTATATCTCTGAATGTTTTAGTTGTACACAAGCTCTTTTAAGCTAGTTTTAACTGATTTGTGCACAGATCCTTTGAAACAGATCACAAATCTTTTGAAACGTTATTTTTAATTCAAAAATTAAGATAACATTAATAATATAATTATCAATACTAAAACAACTAATTTTTTCAGTTCTACTGTTAACAGAGAGAGCTAAAGAAATGACAAAGTTATAATTATATATTACAATAAATCATGTTTTAATCTTACATGGGTTCTGACAACTGGTCTACTCACAGTGAACTCTCCAAGACCATGCCGGTGAACCAGCATCAACAGCATGACTATGCTGGTCCACCAGCTAGACCAGCGCTATATCATCATTAACCAGCATGGAATTCATGCTGGTTTATGCTGCATTTTTCAGCAGGGCTGTATGAACGAATTCAGCAAATGAAGCTATAAAACACAAAGGCTTCTTGTGTGTTTTGGAAAATCGAATCGTTTGCTACTGTAGAAGATAAAGTTCAAGGCAGCTCTCAAGGTTCAAGTAACACGTTTCAAAGCCTTTATTTCCTATATCCTTTAGGAATTTTTAGACTTCAAAACAGCATTTTCAATAATTCTGTTTTAAGATTAAATAAAACAGAGAATAACCATTTCAAAATACAGATACTTGTCTTAATGCCTTCTGTATAGTATGATTTGGTAATCAATAAATTAAAATGCAAGAAATTAAATAAAATACATGTTTAAAGTGCATCAAGAAATTAAATAATACATTTAACAGCACAATGCGATACATAGAAATCATTGAAAACTAGTGGTCTCAGACTTTTGGACCCCACTTTATTTCTAAAATTGCAACAATGGACTTGCTTTTCACCATCTGGCAGCTTGTGCCCATGACATTTTGGAAAGGCGTAGTGTTTCCTAGTGAAATATAACACCATTTCCGCAAACTGTTTCAAACAAATGACAGGATTATCTTTGGAAAGAAAATCGCCTCAGGATTTAAATCGTTTTAGGATTTAAATGCACTTTCTGATATTTTGGCACCATCAGTGAGCAATAAGGAGGATCAGTGCAGATTTGATCATGGGGGTCTAGAGATAGAAGAAGGTTCTGGTTGAATTCGAAGACAATATTAACAAGGTTTTGAGGACAATCAATAAATAAAAACAATTTGCGGAGCTGAGAGATGAGTTTTGGGCTAAATAGTATCTTATCTGAGTAATGGCAAAAGCAACAGGGGTGGGATTAGCCCAAACCCTTAAAGCCAGCTGTGCACACCGTGTACACTCAGAAACATGGCTGTACACCTGATCACACATTCAATCGCATGTAAACATTGATATTTATTATCGCTTTCATATTAAAAGTGACTGTGTGATCCAAAAGCAGAGGGAAGTGGTGAGGAACCTGACTTGTGCATCTGTGGTCTCTGACAATGAAAACCTCACAAAAATAATTTATCTCCCTCATTGCTCTGAATTTGATTAAATCTTGTAGAAGATCAAAGTATTAATATGTCTTTACCTCCTTAATCTGTTCAGTTTTCGTAGATTTAAATAGAGTAGAGTGGGTAATCACACAATAGAACACCAGTCTGGCTTCTTCATAAAGGCATTAGTACTGTAATCGTCTGTCTTTGTTTACACCACAGGAGTTGCACGACCACACTATAATCACTTACCAGGCAAAAGAGAAAGCAGCTTATGTAAAGTTTATGGCTGATTCCTGAGTAAAGCAGTCTACACTGGCTATTAGTTCACTATGAGCGAGACTATCAGCTGTTACATCAGTATGGTCAGTGGAAATGGAAACACTTTGCATCGCAGGGTCTGTGGTACACATATTACATGTTCATCTACTTAATTAAAGCAATAGCAATCAAAAATGGTCATTTCAAGCTGTTTCACAAAACAATTACAGTACAGGTGCATACTAAGTAGGCTTATATGTTCGTTAGTATTCCTAAGTACTTGCTAATGGGAAGTACTGTGATGGGAAATGTGTTGCCATAACATTGGATGCCTTTTATTGGATTGATTTTAATTGACATTTTTTTCAAGTATTTCACTTATCTATTTTAGATTGTTCAATAAGCAAATCTTTATCTGAACTCAACAATTTACCATTCCAGTCTTGAAAACAAAGCTAGTGCATATAATATCATGGATGGACAATTAGATAGACTGATGGACTTTAAATAGATGGACAATTCGATAGATGGATCGATAGATGGATAAATGGACAGTTCAATAGATATGGATGGATGGATGGATGGATGGATGGATGGATGGATGGATGGATGGATGGATGGGCCGTTCAAATCCCATCCCAGTTATCCATTAAGCAGTTGAATTTTGGAGTATAAGTTAGTACAGGAATGAAATGTACTGAAAGTCCGAATTGTACATTACCAAATGCACAAGCATTTGTTGTGAAAAGCTGTGCTGCAATGCAGTTTACTTAAAGCCTAATGGTATCAATTTAGGAAAGGGCATACAAAATCATCTCAAATTCATGATAATTATGATACATCGAACAAACCAGCCAGTGTGACATTAAGTCTTGTTTGTCAAATGAATGATAGAGTGGAAAGAACTGGTAAAAGACTTGACATTACAACAGATGGTGCAAAACGGACAAGAATAATGTAAAACTGAAAAAAGCATCCCTGAATAGGATTTAAGCTTTGTAAATGGACCATATAAAAGGTCACCCAATCACATTTGATCATCTGGAAATACAAGGAGAGAGAAAATTATGATGTGAATGCTGTTAAGCACATTAATTCTTATGAAATGCCACAATGAGTAATATGTAAATGGTAGAATGTATTTGAATGCATAGATAGATGCATAGAATTTTTAATTAAAGTTCTGACTCCAAGTGGCTTAACAAATATTAAATTATGTCTAAACGGTAATACAAAAGTGAATATAGGTCTGTGTGAGGGTTAGCTCAGTATTAAAACAATAGAAGTCAATGGAACTACCATTATATTGTGTGTGTGTGTGTGTGTGTGTGTGTGTGTGTGCGTGCGTGTGTGTGTGTATGTGTGAAATGTTCTCTCTAAGGTTTGAAGCTAAGTCTTTACTATAATTTAACCTTGTACCACCCTCTTTCGTCACTCCCTTGACAGTTACTAGCACTGGGCAACAAATTACTCTACCCAGCTCTATTCACACATACATAACATCATGCACACACATATACACATATTACAAATATATACATATAAGTGTGTGATGTATGTGTACATCAGCTCCAGATAATCCTAAGAGGCTTATTGCTCATATTTTACTGTGTTCCTGCAGTCTGGACTCTTAAAATGACTTCTCGATAATGTCACTGACATTAGTGCCCAAGTGGGCCACTGAATCTCTTTTAAATGCTCCCATTGCTTTCCGGTTGAGGCTGGAGCCGTTTACGTCAGGTGCCGATTGAGCGCTCTGTGTGTGTGTCTCTCTGTGTGTGTGTGTGTGTGTGTGTGTGTCCATGTATGAATGCCTGCAATGCATCTCTGCAATATGTGTTTATGTGCTTGGCCATATTGGCCTGGGTTCATGAGTTTTTAATGTGTAATAATGCAGCAGCGAGTGTAAAGGAATAGCTCATTGCCCTTTTCACAGTGCAGACAGATGCTGGAGCCCTTTGCACTGAATGGCCATAATTATGATGAGCAAATATCAAAATGCTGTGAAAAAAAACATTTGGTTATCGTCATCGTTAATGTTGTCATCATGTTAATACCCACCCTAGATTACCTCTGCCATTTATACAGTTTGTCTCTGGTAGATATATAGTAGACCAGAAATGGTAATTGTATAATAGAAATAGCAGAAAAAAATCTAGTTTAAAACATTACGCAGATATATACATTTCTATGTATACATGCTAATACATTTTAGAAATGTATTTCTTTGTATTCATATTGTTTCAGACATTTTTCACAGCCACTTATTAAATCTTACATGCATGTAAGTTTAAAGATCACTTGAGTTTAGACCAAAAAATGAAATATACTATTTTTCAGTTTTGTGGTTACGGACTCACTTTTGCATTGCATGGCATTTTGTTTGATCCAACCTGTGTACATTTATAGAGAAAGAGGTTTGCTGGGTCATGTTGTAAATTTAAAATGCATTTTGAAATTGAGGAGTGGGAGGTTTATATCAGAGCAACAAAAGAAGGACAAAGAGTAAAAGCTGAAGTATATGTGGAGACATGAGTGATTTGAAAGATGTACGGACAGAAACTGTGACTATAAGGACAGTCAAGGAACAGACAGAGAAAAATAGCGAGAAGGCCTGAGGCCTCTGTCGTCCTGGTTTAGTCTGTCCATCCGGTCAGAGTGGACGAGAGGCGTCTGTCGGGAGGACAGTGAGTGACGTGTCCCTTTGCTTTTCCTTTAATTGTCCTCTGAACTACTGAACCACAAGAAAGAGTCCAAACGGCTACACGGAGAACTCCAGATGAAATCGAATTATCATACCCATTTTCTGAAAAACATGAGCTGTGTTTCTCCATCCAAATCCTGCTAAAATGATGCTAGGGTGTTGTGGGTAATGCCAGGGGATCCTGGAAACTTAGTATCACAGTTTCCACAAAATATTAGGCAGCACAGCTTTTTCAACATTGATTATAAAAAGAAATGTTTCCATTAGAATGATTTCTGAAAGATCATGTGACACTGAAGAATGGAGTAATGCACATCCATTTTCTCATCTGTGAGGTGAAAATCATAAAGCTTATCGGTCTAGAAAATAACAACACACCTTTCCTCAACTAGTCACGCGATTTAAGGTGTCAATCTAGTCTGTAACACAAACAGTGTGGAGTTTCAAGTTTAATTATGGCTAGAGAATTTATTAAAATCCCTAACCTTAACTATGAGCAGTAGTGTTAGTGATGCTCGCCTTTGCCAGCACTCCTAATAATCTTCATCTTTCTCTCGCTTTTGCTCTCAACGCTGGTGGTTTTTCCTCTTGAAGTAACAGTTGCCAGGTTACAGCTTCTTGAAATGCACAGTCATAATTATTTTGAATAAATAACGAGAGGGCTATTCAAAATGGACTTGAAGGAAGATTGGGATTCAGCTCATGGAAGAATGCAGAGGTAGCCATGTTCCGATTGCCTGCAGTGTGTGTGTGTGTGTGTGTGTTTGTGTTACAAACAGAGAGAGTCTATATCAGGATCCATTAATCATATCACCTCATTAAAACAAAAGGGCAGGATGGTTGGCAAGTGTTTTCAGTGTGTATTTTACATGTGACTGCATATTACCTTAAATTTAAATCTTAATTTGTTTAGTGCAACAGCTTAATGTGTGCGAAGGGTTGTAAATCCCACCAACCTCCATCGGCGTAACGGTGCAATAAAGGTCAGTAGGAGTGTACAAGTGTGTGCGTCCTCGTTGCAGATGAGTGCTCGAATCGAACGATGTTGGTAAACACATTGTCTATTAGAAGTCCTCCTCTGGATGGGGACGTGCTCGCAGATAATGTTCATTTGCAGCCTGCCAGTCCATAAACTCCAGCCATATCGCCACTGAAAGAGCTTTTCTTTTTCCAGATGGTCAGCTCAACTATTGAGTCCCACAGGCGTGCATATACAAACACAATCTGAAAAGCACTGTGTAAGCTTGCCCGGGCATGGCCATTTTTCTCTGAAACAGAACAATTCAATTAGGAACCGAGAGCTCCCCTCCAAATTACTGATGGAGGATAAACAGGGTATTTAAAGGTCTCTCTTTTTCTCAGTGTGTATGTTTGCATTTCCATAAAATTGTCTGTAATCTCTCTCCAAGCCGTCCCCCAACCAGTTTTTTTCCAATTATGTTATAACTTATTTTAACAAGGAAAAGATCTCATCTTCTGCTGTTTTGATTAATATTGTGTCATGCTGAGAGAGTAAAATGTCGGCGCCTGTGACAATTTAGGTCACTGTATAAATTAAAACATTCCCATCAAAGTTAAATTTCAACAATTGTCTCCTGTTGTTTGATTTTCAATCCGATATCAATATTATCAAGACACGTATCACCACTATCAATAGCATACTTTTTTTTTATTACTTCTAAGCATAATGCAATTATAGTCATTAATATTATATTTGAAAGCTATCTTTCTAATATGCCTTGCAATTTATCAGATTTATGTGTTTGATTATCGTTTAAGAATAATTACTTCAATTTATTACTTTAAATTTAGTCATCAAACAATCACCACTCAACCTTATTATAATAAGTCAAAGAAAATTCACTGATGAGATGTTTTTAATATTTTAGTTATTTCTTAGACAACAGGATCAAATTAATGATTGCTTAGTCTTCTGAAAAGCCAAAAACTCTTGAAGTTAAATGAAATATTAAATGAAGTTGTTTCACTAACCTGAATTAGTGTAAAATGCAATGTAATTTTTAAATGTAATGATTTTTTTTAAATGCTTAAAAGTGTAAATGTTGTAATAAAAACAAATTAAAGCCAAATAGAACTAAAAATAAATAAATAAAAGCACATACCAATATTGAACTTAAAATTAAAATGAAGCATAAATATAAATATAATATAAAATATATAAATATAAATATAAAACTAAAAGCCAAAAGCTAAAATGTTAAGTATAATGTATATAAATAATACTAAAATAAGTGACACATGATACCTTGGTGATACCATGCTTTATAATACCATGTACTGTATGAGGAGGATAATAAAGATTTATTTAATTTTTTTGTATTAAAGTACCTATATGATGATGACTGTATCATGATTGTTTTTTTAAGTGTTTGACTCAAACTACTTTAGTAGCAAACCAAACCTCTTTACCTTTACCTGTATAAAAGAACCTGGAAGTTTTGAATGAGTTGCATATGTCAATATGACATGATGCATCTTGTAAACATCATCTCATTCATACAATCAGCTGAGGTCTACAGGTACATTTTTAGTTTGTTGTTGTTGTTCATTTCATGCTTTTTTTTCTCCCTAGGAGTATTACATGTGTCCTCACACACAGAGCAGTGTGTGCAAATGTGTTTTGTTCAACTTAAGGTCAAGCATTAAGGTCAAGAGTTGTGCTAGTGTGTCACTAATCTGCTCAAAATGGAAACATAGCAAGTGTACTTAGTTGCCATGAGGTCATAACCTTCCTATTCGGTACAAAATGAGGTTACTGCTGGCAATAAGGCACAAACAGCATCATAATAAGTATTCAGGTGCCATGGGCTGCAAAAAAGCAAATGTTTAGCTCCCGTTAAATCACAAGAATATTCTATTATATGGCTTTAAAAATGAGAATAAAGGGCTTTAGTTCCAGAAACGTATTGAACAATCCTTTCTGAATTCATTTGAAGCCAAAAAAGACTCATATGATGATGTTTCTCTTTCATTTCACAAAGAGACATGATATAGGCAGATGGTGTCTGTTTTGTGATTATCAAAACTTGTTATGCTTTGTGTACATACACAAACATCCCATCATGTTCACATTGATGTTTTTAACTAATTAAAAATCTCATTAAAAGAACTGGAATAATGATTTTATGATCCCGTACTGTAAATCCTGTCAGAAGGTCAGTGAATCAGATTTGCACTGATTATGACTCATATCAATGTGAAGCAGGTCATAAACAAATGATTGTTTGTTTTTTTAAACCGTGAACATTTAGTTTTATTATTTATCATTCTGAATGCCATCTAAGATCTGTTTGACTTTTTCAAGAAGCTGTCAATCGCGGCTTTTCCCAGGAGAGGGGGAGAGATAGAATGTGTGAGAGAGTATAATTCTGGATAAAGTTTAAAAAGTCATTTTTTCAATGTTCAGACCAGGATTGTCTGCTAATCATAAATCCGAGATCCAATCTGGAATCTGCGGTTTAATCCGGTGCAGTCTTGATAGATGGTGTTGCTACGGATTGTTCTAAATCTGCCACGGCAACAGCCTCCATGCAACTTACATGCAACCGGCCTGAGCAGAATAACAAATTGACCTTGGAGCAATGAGATTTCCACAGGCGTTTTAATTCCCCACCTGGCCAGAATTGGGCCTGTATCAGGGCAGTGTGAGAAAATGCTTTGCTTTTTGATCCACCAACACTGTCTACCGTGGCTTTGATCTCACTGTAATACTCTCATTGTTTATGGAGATGAAATTTTGTTTTCCAGAAATGTTGGTGCTGTGTTTTCGAATGAGCAGCGGAGTGAATGTGTGTCCTGGAGCTGCGTGTACCATATGTATGCGTGTTCTGAGAGCAAACGTCGGCTTGAATCTCATTACATTTGATTTTACATGAGTTGACAAGGGTAGTGCAGAAGCGGCGGGAATTACAACGAATACAAATCTTGACAATGGAATCAATATAGTTCACAAATGAATTAAATTATTCCTCCTCCATAGTTTCGGTGTACTGTACGATTCTACAGTCAACATACCAGTCGCTGCATCTGATTCTACATTTACCCACAATCCCGTGCAGATATTCACTGCTCAAACTTTTTGATGTGTTATTCTTAAAGTAAATTTTCATGAAAATGAAACAAATGTTAAAGAACCGTCGTATTTTTATTTTTTTTTTAAAGAATGATCTTAAAGCCATCTTGAGTATGGATATTGCATTAACAATAACTTGATTGTGTTAATATAGATTTAAGACCATTTGAAATGCACAAATGATTCGGTCCATCACTTTATTTGGCCTCTAAGGACGGGATTGTGGTGCTGTATTGAATATATGTTTACTAAGTGTGGACATGTTTGAACAATAGGATACTTTATTTATAAATGAGCATTTAACAAGCTTCAGGCTATTTAACAGTTCAGCCTCTGAGGACGAGGCTGTTGTTACTTAGAATGTACTTACGGAAATATTGTCAACAACAGGATTTATTTATTTAATTTCTAAATTAGCACTGTCTACAGGAAGAAAGGTTCGAGAAATTGACTAAAATTGCCTGTGAAGGCTTTCACGCAATAAGCCTATGTCACAGCAGAATGTCAGAAAAACATTATTAGAGCATTTAATTTTCCACTTGTTGACAATGTTTTTACACTCAAGACTGCGGATTTTTTTGTTGTTTTTTTGACAATTTGTCAAAGGTCTATTCTGTATATTGTAGCTTTTGCAAGAACACTTCATTATGCTGAGGATAAAATAGAACTTAAACTTCTAAAGTTTGTAGTTTTGTAGTGGATGTGAGAGTGAAGGTTTAATATCGGTGACAAAGCGGCAAATTTAGCTTCCGTCAGACATGAAAACACCTGTGATGGAACACGGCCGTTAACATAGAAAACCGAAGCGCACAGGAAGTCCTGCAGTGAAGTCCGCTGAAACGGTAAGGAATCGCGAAGGAAGAGCGTCTCACACTCCTAACCGTGTGACAGATCCCATGGAGCGCGCAAAACCGGCCAGAGAGCGCGTATGGTGGCGCGCGGAAGCGCGGTGACAGTTCCCCCGCAGGGATAAAAGATGACAGAAAGAAAGGAACACACATGCTGGGACATCTTGTGTGAAATGCTTACCAAATTACTTATTTTGAAGGAAAAAAAGATAAAGAAAATTGCTTTTTTTCACCCGAGCACCTGAAAACGGCCCATGTGGCTCGCCTCGTTGTTGTTCTTGACTTTAATTTTAAATTGATCGCTTTGACATTTTAAAGGCTATTGAGTTTGCCATTGATCTTGTGCCAAAAAAAATAAATAAAGAAAGAAAGAAAGAAAGAAAGAAAGAAAGAAAGAAAGAAAGAAAGAAAGAAAGAAAGAAAGAAAGAAAGAAAGAAAGAAAGAAAGAAAGAAAGAAAGAAAGAAAGAAAGAAAGAAGCCACAAAGCCCAGCCCGATTAAATCTTTTTTTTTTTTCTTTTTTTTTTTAGTATTTTTATTTATTCTGTTTGCTACTATTATTTTCCTGCTCATTTATCATTCTAACCAAGTTCCTTAATGGATCCAGGTCCATTTAGCTATTGAGTTTAAAACATATCCTGTTGACAGCATTTCCGTGTTTCAATATGCAAATACACCTGGCCTATTCGGATGGATATAATACTGCATAATGCATAGACACTGACACTAGCGCATTTTAACGCGAGTGTCTTTTGGGATGCGTGCGACCCGGAGCCCGCTAGGGTGAGACCTGTCAATCAAACACCACGCGAATCAGCGTTCCTGTGGCTCCGCGACCTTGTCAAACGGCGCTTGATATCTCCCCGAGGAGTAGCGTTATTATCGTTACTCATTATCTCCCTGCTTTCGGAGTCGTTTGTTATGATGACTGATGGACCTTTTAATCAGAGCAACGAGAGGAAGTTGTTGGAAACAAACTGCCCGAGGTTTCTCTGAGGAAAAGCGGTATGTTAGCACGTGTGTCATGGCAGATACCTGCTGTAATTTCTCACACATCTGACTATGCTTATGATCTGAAGGGTTGCTTACCTATAATGTCGACCAGGACGAGTGGCCTTGCATGAAGGCCTACTGGATTGTAATACATCCGTTATTTGGTGAATCTGACCCCAAATTCAAAGGTCTTTCTTTTTATTTTCTGTTTAAAGGATATTGCGCATAAGAACTCCCATGGTCGGTTTACATAGGCCTATATGCATACAACTAGGCCTACTGGTCAAAAGTTTAAATAATTCACATATATATATATATATATATATATATATATATATATATATGCCTATGTATTTTTGAATGTTTTTGAAAGAAGTCTTTTATGCTCTCCCCAAGGCTGCATGATTTAATTTAATTTAAGGATTTTTTTGTTTGTTTTTTTGCCAAATGTAATTGTCATAAAAGATCGTAAAATCACAATATTCCTTTTTAATGTTAAGAAAATCAGTCACTTAAAATAAAGTGTCAAAAATTATTTTCAAATTAATTATTTTATTGCTTTTTAAAAATATATATTATTTATTTATTTATTTTTATTTTCATTATTATTACATTTGTTAGGCCTTGTGTTAATGCTTAACATAAAAAAAAAAAAAAGTAATGAGTAATAAATAAATAACTGTAAATGTCATAGAATCTGTCCTAAAACAGGCTTCTCTCTAAATAAAAATATTTATTTATTTTGATTTTAATGTAAAATATGCCCTGGGCCTGGTGAGATGTGGGTGTGTATGCATTATCTGTTTGACATAACCTGGGGACAAAGTCCACATCAATCTATCTGCCGAGGTTAGGAGGAGGGATGAGACAGTAGAAGTGGCCCATCTTAAGGTGTTCCACAGAGCTGCCATGATCCAATTAGGAGATGATTGTGTCTAAGCTTCTAATCCTGACTTAAGAGTGCTGAGCGTGAGGGTGCGCTTAAACCAGCGTGAAAAACAAACATTACCCCATAACCAAAATCATGAGCTTGAAATCCCTTGTCTGTTACGCTGATGTTGCACATCGTTTAGAACAACCTAACCAATCAGATCCCATTCTGTCGGAGCACAAAATAAAAGCAGTTCATCTTCAGACTTTGCTCAAAGCAACACACACTCATACACAGATAGCACTGATGTTAGCAGATGCTTTGAAATCTCTGAAACAGCAGAGAGTAATGAAGTCTAAAGATGCTCTATAGGTAGCGATTATCACCACACACACACACACACACACACACACACAGGTGGCTGCACTTATATTTGCAGGATATTTATGTGTCTGCATGGATACCTGCAATGACAAGGAAACAAGTGAATGAATGAAACACACACACACACACACACATATATATATATATATACAGTCCATACAATAAATACAATTAAGCCTATAGGAGGGTTAATTTACTAACAGAAGAGAATGCATCCTTTCTTGAACTGTATATATCTGAATATCTATAATATTTTGAAAGCATTTTCTTGTGAAACTTTATCCAATAATGTGATTTTTTTTTTTCAATTTTGAAAAAAAAAAATCTGTTTTATTTAGTCTCACGTAGAGCAAATATAGGATTCTTAATTGATGAATGAATGAAGTGAATGTATGAAATTAACAAACACCATGTTCTGCTCATTCTTCTTCTTTTTTTCAATTTGTCCCAGAACACTTCATTTCCAAAGAAAAGGTTTGGATTGTCCAGATATTTCCAAACAGCATCCAGATGAGGACTGAATAATGGGTATACTTGGAATGTGTGTGCGCGAGTGTGGTGTGCATGTGTGTGTTTGTCTGGCTTTGGAAGAGTTCTGTTTACCGTTAGCTTGAATTAATTGTGTTGTTCTCGCTTGTGTTTGCTCATTCACTCCACACACACATGCTAACACACACGGCACCTCCCCAGAGCCATGTACCCAAACACAAATGCATTTTGAACAAACCTACCTTGTGTGTCTGTCTGCATGTACATTGTATGGAAAGAAAGTACTTCAGTTCTAGTGTATATGTGCTTTTAGAAGAAGTACATGAGTGATTTATTTTAAGCTCTCCTACCAGCAATGTAGTTTGTGCAGTGAGGCAGCCACAAGCCAGGCTCTTTAACCTGTGAGGTCCATATGAAACAATGCCTAATTAAGAAGGCCTTTTTCCAAAGCATAGTTAAAAGACCAGCGGCCATTCTAAGCCATCTTATGTGCATTCTAAATGCCTAGAATACGCAAGTAAGAGCACCTTTGGCTTGCTTCAGGCAGGCATATCATGTGCTAGTGTGCCAGACACCATGTAAGATCCTAAGCGGCTCCTCTGAGTCCTAACAACCAGGATTGTGCACCATTCAGAAATGAATTAAGAATGCCTTTTAAATTCCAATTCAATCCATGAAGAATTTAAATAAATTTTTTAATAGGAAAATAAGAACAGTTTCTCAAGACAGACTTTGAATTTTAGCTTCACAAAGCTTTGTTTTGAAACAAGTCCTGAACTTTCAAAGTTTATAGATATTACAAACAGACAGGTGGGTAGATACACTATATTGCCAAAAGTATTGGGTCACCCCCTTCTAATGAACAGGTTTGACTACTTTAGTCATTTCTATGAGTACAAATCTTAATGTTAAAGCATATAATGATATTCTAGGGAATTGTGTGCTTCTAATTTTATAGCAACAGTTTGGACAGGACCCTTTTCTATTCTAACATGACAATGCGTCTGTGTATAAGGCACAGTTCAAAAATAAATGATTGATTCAGTCAGTGTGGAAGAACTTGACTGGTCTGCATAAAGCCAAGTCCTAATCCCAGCTGAACACCTCTGGTGTGACTTTAAATGCAGACCTTGAGCCAAAAACTCATCGCCAACCGTGTAAAATACACTGTAAAAACAATTCCGTAAAATTTAAGGTAAAAAATGTCAGCTGTGGTTGCCGGAATTCTACCGTAAAAAATACTGTAACAAAATTTTAGGTTTTAACTTAAATTTACATTTAAATACCGCAATTTCATTAACTGATATAACGTTAATTTACCAACCTATTGAAGGAAGTCTGTTTTGTACCTATGAAATACACTGATAACCACCAAATGCAGCTGGTGATGAGAAAGTCACATGATAAACCAAAGCACAACACAAGCAGCTTTTAAATAATAACATATAGAAGGTGCACAGTGTCATTCACACAAGCACTAAACACCATCATGGTGAGACTCATTAAACTGAAATATGCAATAAACATTAATTTAACAACATTAGATGTAACATACATTACATGTATGGATCCAACCATTACATGATCTGAGATGACCGAACACCTGAGATGTAGGATCAGCGCCGGGAGATGACGTATGTGTCCCTGATCATAGGCAGAGGCCAGACACCTGGATGAACGCCAGAGACAGATCCCCATTGAGGACCCCGCCACTTAGACAGCCATCAGAAAAGACCACTGGAACCAGCTGAGCCCATTCAATCTGACTTGCTGCAGTTTGGAACTGAACTGCTGGTTTGTTTGACCAGAGGAGAATTGGCCCCCCGACTGAGCCTGGTTTCTCCCAAGGTTTTTTCTCCATTCTGTCACCGATGGAGTTTTGGTTCCTTGCCGCTGTCGCCTCTGGCTTGCTTAGTTGGGGACGCTTCATTTCCAGCGATATCGTCGACCTGATTGCAAAGACACTATTTCAAATTATTGACACATTATTTTCCTTTTTTGATATTGTGCAGTGCTTTGTCACAATTTGCATTGTAAAAAGCGCTATATAAATAAAGGTGACTTGACTTGACTTGACATACAACACTAATAAACATAACTGATAAGAAAAAAACTAAGAAACAGTTATTTCAAAGAAAAATCATCAAATTCAAACAAAATTTGAAATGCAACGTCAGTTTACGGTTTTGCCCTGTAAATTTTACAGGAACTTACCGTTAACCATTTAACAGGTTTTTATTTTCACAGTTTTTTACCGTTAAAATCATGGACATTTTTTTTTACAGTGTAGTCCATGTGACTTCAGGGGTTCAACCATAATTTTATGAATTTTTCTCTGTCAATAAAAACAAATATTTTTTAATACCTGAATTTATGATGAACTTCACTGCATATTGCCCATCTGATGTCTTTTGCATACAGAAATGTAACAATTTATCTCAATATGACAATCTCTAATTTGATTGGCTGGCTTTATGCACATATTTGGGGTCGGTAAGATTTTTATTTAATTTTTTCCTCACCCAGACTTTTTATGCTCACCAAAGTTGTATTTGTTTGATCAAAAATACAATAAAAACAGTCATTTAAAAAAAAAAAAAAAAAAAATATATATATATATATATATATATATATATATATATATATATATATATATATATGTTTACAATTTAAAATAACTGTTTTCGGTTGTAAGATATTTTAAAATGTAATTTATTCATGTGATGGCAAAGCTGAATTTTCAGCAGTTTTCAGTGCCACATGATCCTTCAGAATTCTTTTTAATAATCTGATTTGTTGATTAATAAACATTTCTTCTTATTATTATTATTATTGCTATTATCACAGTTGAAAGCAGTTGTGCTGCTTAACATTATTTATTTAAACAGTAATACTTTTTTCAGCATTCTTTGATGAAGGTTAAAAAGCATTTATTTGCAATCTTTTGTAACATTTTAAATGTCTTCCGTGTCATTCATTGGTTGCTTTAAATGTCAGTCTCTTCATGTTTAAGTTGGCAGTTTTGGGCAGAATAAGCTGACAGTAAAAAGTCTGGCTATACCAAACTTAATTGTGTAGAAAGCAATTACAATTAAAAATATTCAATTACTAATCTGCATTTTCTGTTGTTTTTCAGAGTATTTTGTTTGTTTATTGGTATTGTCAGCAATGAAGGTTGAAATTTCAGTCAGACATTAAGCATTTCATTTCTTTTTGTCATCAATATTTGCGTTAAAGTGTGTATGTATTGTGTATGTGTCTCTGTGTCTTTCCGTGTGTGTGTGTGTATCTTTGTTCAGACTGAAATTCCTTTCAGGTCAAGGGCTCGGTCCATTAATCTGGATATTTAATTTCATCCGGGAAAGCCCATTTGCAGAGGGATTCCTATTCTCTCATCGCTCTCACTCTCTTTCTTTTTTTCATTCAGCAGTGTTTAGCTCCTTAGCGTTGTTTTCAGACGGGAGAATAGGCTGATCTTCTCAATGACGATAGAGGGAAAATGAAAAAGAGAAGGAACAAGGGAGAAAATAAGAGTGTGTGAAATGGTTTGAGTCAGTCTCTGGTGGGTAGAGTGGGATCAGTTGGATACCTGTCACTCAAAAACTGTGAGAAAGACTAGCCCTTCTGAAACCTTAAGCACTATTATAGTGTAGATGGCTTAGGAGGCGCTGCCCTATTTGTGTGTGCAATTTTGTTATGTGGTTTTGTCATATTTATTCGTTTTTGTTTTTATTTTTATTTTTGATTTTTACTTCAGCTTCAACTTCAAATTTTTATTTCAGTTAGTTGCCAAAGGCAACATTTCTAGTTTTCATTAAAACTTTTCATACAATATTTATATTTCATTTTAAATTATATATAGTTTTTAATAACGTTATTTAGCAATCATTTTGTGAAAGAATTCAGAATTTGCCTTTGTCCCTGCACTTTCTGTTATGTTTATGCTTATTGAACTCGTCAAGCTCAAAATATATGTTAAATATATAATAACAAAATTATTATTATATTAAATAATAAACTTAATAAACTTCTTTGCAGCAACTTCAACCCTGATGTGCGACAAATCAGTTTGTTTGTGCTTAAATTGAGAAATGTCGTGAGATGACAAGGCTTAATTTATGTATCTTAACAATACTGTAAATTGGTGCCAGACATGGGTGTATGCCGAGTGTTTACATGTTATCCAGCATCAGCACAGTTCGCAAAACAAACTGCTTGTCACAACATTCTCTTCTCTTATTTGTCTCAGCTAATGATAATAAGCTTGGTCTCACCTCTGGTCTAAACAAGGAACTGCAGAAAATACTCAGCTTGGTTTGTTGCCCACTTCGCTGAAATCATGTGAAACCCACACATCGCATTTTGGCGGCTGTTTACTGACTTGTTTGTGAGTTGTAGCCCCAAACAGAAGCCAGTGCTAAAAGCTTTGGCCCTGCGGTGTGACTGGAGAGATTGTGGGGGAGTGTCTGTGAGATTGAGGTGTCTCGTCTCACTTTAATTATGGCCTGGGATGTAATCCAGTGCAGAGGGTCTCCACAATCTGCGCTGCTCTCTGCCACCTTGACTGACACAGGGGTTAAAATGAGTCTCATTCAGAGATAAAGACAGAAAGACTGAAGCTGTGGGAAGGCAGGAAAGAGACAAGTGCAGCTTGTAGATGTTTATAAATCATGCCATTGGAACCCTACACATTTTGTGAATCTGCAAGGTGGTTTGTTGATGTTTAATTATTGGCAAATCAACTTGAAAAGACAAAAATTATTTTAATTTAAAAAGTCAGTGATCCTAACAGCTGAACAGCTAATTTTGAGATCATTTTTTAAATTATACATAGTCGCATTGTGTCATTTTTTACTAAATTTTTCCACAGAAAGACAGTTTACAGTGACATTTATTGTGGATACATTGGTGCACACCTTACAAAACTGGAAGTCTGGTCAACCTACTTGATAACTGTCCAGTGTAATTTGTCCTCCTTTTGTACTAATTTATATGGAAGAAGCCATGATCACAAAAGAAGATCAACAGGCTTTTTTCTGTTTTTTTTTCTTTTCTTCTTCTTCTTTCACTCTGTTTCCATGCTGTTTTACTATAAATGTCACTAATTCTGTTGGGATTCTGTCATTTGTCTTCTCAAGGTGGGGACATGACACACATTCATTCTCTCTCTCTCTCTCTCTCTCTCTCTCTCACTCACACACACACACACACACACACAAAAGCAACCTTCAACAGCCCTCCTCCAATCCCAATACTTTGGAATAGAAAACTGTACTTACAATGTCTGTAGTATAAATGGAATTAGGCTACATATTCTTTCAATTTCTAGTGTGATGAAGGAATCAGACTCAATTAAAATTGCTACTGTATGTTTAATCGTTTTATTTGAAATAACAGTTTTTATTTCCTTGAAGGCATTCACAAGCTAAATGACTTCAAGTGACAATGTACTATTTGATGAATTTATCCTGAAATGCCTAAATGCTGTTGTTTAAAAATAGTAGGCACTATACAATGCATAGCTATACAGTTTGTGCAGTTTTCTTTCTGGTGGTGATGTTTTTCCTCAACAGGAAGTTAGGAAGAGATCGATTGGGGGAAAAAAGTGGTAACACTTTAGTATAAGGACCTATACCCATACTATTCTCACTAGTTGCTTATTAGCATGCCTATTATTAACATATTGGCTGTTTATTAGTACTTATAAAGTACATATTCTGCGTGACCATATCCCACATCCCTAATCCTACCCAATACCTAAATTTAACAACTACCTTACTATGAATAAGCAGCAAATATGGATTATGACAGGCTGTATAAATATGGAGTAATTAATGGTTTGTTGGAACTTACAATAAAGTGTGACCAAAAAACATGCCAATAGCCAACTTTGCTATAGTCTCAAAGGTTACATACATGGACTAAAAGCTATTTTACATTGTCTTTAATGTGCAAAGAAAAATCTCAGTTGACTTCCTGAATAATCAGGAATTAAAAAGAAATTGGAGATGTCTGGGAGAAAAAAAATTCCTAGTAATCTTAGGGTACGTTTACATTATAGCAATGTACTAAAATTTACAAAGTGTTTTCTTTGCATTTTTTCAATTTTTTCATACAATAACGGTATTGTTTTCAAAAACTTGTGCTTTGAAATCGTTTTCAAAAGTCTGCTTTTCAGGCTTTCAAACCATGCTGCTGTGTAAATGAACAGCCAAAATGTATAAAAGTTTTCCGTGTCATATAAACGCTGCCCTTAGTCATAATTTTTGTGATTCTGTTTGTTGGCGCAGAAATTCGAGTCATCATGTTTAGGAACTGTCGATCTGATTGTCTGTAGGTGTCAGACTGTCCTTTCAGCAGACGGATGATATCATTCAGCCACAAAACAGAAGTGTCATGATCACAGCCTACAGCAGGTCCTCTAAAATGACCTTTAGCGACCAAGAGACACCTAAAGATGATGAAGTGCTGCCACAGCCCCAGCTGATGGACTAGGGGTCAAAGGTTAGGCTGTTATGTGCAGTTTTCCCTCCTCTCTTCCTCCCAGCCTCCCTCTTTCTTTCAAATTATTACTCGCTGTACATCTCCACATCAAAGCGGACTGATAATTCTATCAATTTCAACCTGGGGAAATACCAAGATACAACAGAGAGAGCAAAGGAGAAGAGCAAAACAGGGAGATGAGTGTGTTTGGTTGCTAAGGAACTGCTTGGTCGAGCTCAGATTGTACTGTCTGGTGTGTGTCAAAGTGATGGCATGGAAACAAGAGAAACATGAAACCACATTCTCTCCTTATTTTCATCTCCTGACAGAGAGATAACCTCCTATCAGACCGCAAGCATCAGGTCCGAGACATCCCTTTAAAGGGTCAGATTGTAGCTGGGCCGCTTTACCTCATCAAACTTTACGGTTAACCTCTCATCTGTGCCTAAGCACACTACTGTTAACCTCGCGTCAAATTTTACCGTTAACCTCTCGTCTCAACCTCGGCAAGCTTTATTCTTCATCTGTGTAGCACATGTTTCAAAGTGAATAAAAGTCATACACGGAGAACCTTTGAGAAGCAGAAGATATAGAATCTTGCAGGAAAATGAAAAGGAGGAAAGAAAGTCTCATCTTTCAGTAAAAAGTATATGGAACTAAATCAGTTTTATCTGATAAAGCAACAAGCGTTTAAAGCTATAACATCCATGTATTTCGAACATTTTGTACTAACCAGCCCCAATAGGACATTCATGGTTTCTACAGAGTGCTACAGGGTCAACCCAACATTTGGCATCACCAATTTCCTCGACAAAATTTCAACAGGATTTGTCCATTTGGCTTTGAAATTGTTGTAGAAAATAAGCTCTGTGTCCAACAAAAGTTCACAGATAAACAAAACTTTTATGAATTTTAAAGCCTAAAAGAAATTGCCAAAAGTGAAACGCTAACTTTATCTAAAATCTAGAGGCTGGAAAGTAAGAAATAGGAATTACAATAGTTTGCAAGAGTGTAAGCATAAACACAACAAACCTATTAAGGCTATAAAAAAGTTTCTGTTCGGTGTTGATGTTTAATGTCCTGGACAATCTCTCTTGACCCATTTACCCACTTGTAATTACCGCCTTTTTCAAGATGCGTACAATAAAAGCTTTAAAAGTGGGGTATAAGTGATGTATTTTATGTCACAGAATAAAATGAGATAATATCTTGAGCTTGTGGTAACTGCAGACTTTATTTCAAGCATTTAACCAAAAACCCATTTAAAAAAAGTTGCAAAAATGTCAACTCATTTTTGGGGCTTTTAGGACTCAGTCCTGCAGCACACTGTTTTTGTTATATCATGCTGGGTTGCACCACCCACAGTGAAATCTATGAAAAATATGAATCCAAATAAGTGTAATTAAGGGATATTACCGAAATATGAACATTTTGTTGTTTTTTATTACATTATTTTTTGGAGCTTGTCAACATTAGTTCCCATTATTTTTGTGTCTCACAGAAGAAAGTAAGTCATACAGGCTTAGAATGTCATAAGGGTGAGCAAATGATCAGAGAATTTTCATTTTTAGGTGTGCTATCACTTTAAATCATAAAATATGTTCAGACAGGCTGTAATTGCAATGCTTATTTTCATTTTCAGATTGGACAGACAAATGACTTGCTGGAAACCTGTAGAAACACAAGTTAGTGAGAGTGACAGAAATGCATGTAAACGGACTTGGCTAACTATATGCAGTGTAGGCTTGAGGGCAGTGAGCTCTATGGATGTAATTATGGAGTAGGCGTGGTGGAGGGATGCCAGAAGTATTTTCTCAGGAGTTAGTAGAGCAGCCATGTATGCAGAGATATGATTGGCAGAATTAGATGTACATGGTTTTACAAACCTTTTTTTCCATTATTATTATTATTATTATCAATTTTCATTTCACCGATAAGAGTTAATCATTTCTTGGTACTATTGTCCACATTCATTGTAGAAAGTTCATTCATTTGTGCGCTTTGTAATGTACATGAACATGTAGAATACAAATCATGTTATGTAATTCCTGTTTGTTTGTTTTTTTATCTACATGATTTCACACCTCATTCCACGAGAGGCCAAAGCAAATAACAGCAATTACAATAACCACATTCACGCAAAATAACTGCGTTTACACCTTCTCCCTCTGGGCGTCACATACACACACACACACTCGGTTGTGTGTGTGTGTGTGTGTGTGTGTGTGTGTGTGTGTATGAAAAGACAGAAGGTTGGGGACAAACGATAGAGGTCACGGGTTAAAGCGATAAATAAAAAGAATATGAAAGTGCAGAGAGTCAAGGTCGAGGGCAAAAGGAATGACAAAAGGCTCAAAATCATCATTCATTGAAGATGAATAAAATTAAGACCTTGTCATTTGAGTTCAACAAAATAGAAAAAAACTTAAAATTTTCTACCAAATGCATTTTCCTTCATGTTTTGTTTGTTTTCTACAAGCTTGTGAAAGAGAAAATGCAATGCTACATAAACAACAATATTGTGTTTCAGGCTTCATTTGCTAAAATGATTACTAATTAGGACGCTTCATTTTAATCTTGAAAACATACTTAACATTAGTTTAAGATTGATACTCAAATCTTTTTTTTTTTTTTTACAGAAGAAAGTCACAGGTTTGGAATGAACACTGGTAGAAGAGATTATTAAATATGTCTAAATGCAATGATTGTTTTACATGTTGATGGAGCTGTAGCCTTTCACAGATTTGTTATATTCTATTTTTCAACAATGCATTTTGCTTACAAAATTGGATAACAGCCAGATATCTGAAAAGACCAAGTCTTTGTGATATACGGAAACATACGGTTAAAATTGAAAGTTTTGAAACAAACATAATAAGTTAATCACTGTTATTCTTTTTATACACTATAGCCTCTGAGACCCCAAACATAAAGACAAGTCAATCTAAGTGAATATGAGTGTTAAATTATGCACAACAAGTGCGCTGCATCAAAATTATTCTGTTATGTGTTTTTCACCATCTCTCAGACTATGAGTGAGCAAGCTTTGAATATTTCATTAGTTCACACATATGATAAATTAAAATACAGAAACTCTTAAGGTGCGATTAGAGTTTTAGGCACTTTTGGAGGTACCACTAGGTGGGGCAAAAGAGCACATTAGAAGTGTTGAACATAAATCATTACATGCACTGTCCCAGGACTATTAGCCTGAAATTGATTTTAAAAATTAAGTATAATAGAAACAGTTAAGCCTAAATGAGGATAGGATGTAAGGCAAAAGAATAGCTTGCTCAGACATCTGTTCATTTGCATGCAGTGCAACTACTGGGTCCAGTAGTATGCAAAACTGACCTTATTTGCTCTCTAAAACAGGTTTTCCTGGTCCTATTGTGATTTATCAGTGCTTGGTTCTCCAAAGACTCCTTGACCATGTAATATTTCATCAAAATGTGGTGACATAGATGTTCCACTGTCACATATTTGTTATGATCAAGTCATTACTAAACATGTACCTAATTTTCTCTATATTAAATTTAGCTGAACATGCTAGGCCATCTAAGATGTTGATGAGTTTGTTTCTTCATCAGAACAGATTTGGAGAAATTTAGCATTAGATCACTTGCACACCAATGGATCCTCTGCAGTGAATGGGTGCCGTCAGACTGAGAGTCAAAACAGCTTATTAAAACACCACAATAATGCACAAGTACATCTCTCAAGAGTGTGTATGAGCAAAATCCACAGACACCATTTACATGCAAAACAGTTCTAAACAAATATGTTGGTGGACAAAAGGAAATAGACATTTTCATTAAAGGAAACATTATGGCCAGAAGCAACAATTTAAAATTAAAATGACTTAATAATAATGTTTTAATTTGTTTCTTACAAACATGCAGCATTTTACTTCACAAATCATTAATTGATAGACATGAACTGATGGGTAGTCATGTGGATTACTTGTTATATGTTTTTTTTTCAGCTATTTGGACTCTCATTCTGATGGCACCCATTCACTGCAGAGGATCCATTGGTGAGCAGGTACTATTGCTTAATTTGTCCAGATCATTCTGGTGAAGAAACAAACTCATCTACACATCTGGGACGGCCTGAGGGTGAGTCGATTTTTTTAGATTACTTTTTTTTTTTTTTTTTGGTTAACTATAACTATAACTATGAAATATCTCGGAATTATGCATGTACTCAACATAAGCAATCTGACATGTTGCTACCATAGCCAGATACAACCCGGTAATGGGTAAGTTTTAGTCGTCTCTGTATTTCCCGTGGGAATTAAACACAGCTAAACATCCTTAACCGCATAACACAGCTGGCACTCAGCAGTCATAAATAATAGAGACGGTAGTGTTTTGCTCTTTATAGACAGCACATTGGGTACAAGGATTGGTGCGTCACCTGGAAGTCAGTAAGGAATCCTATTATTTTACCCCACCTTGATTCCTCCTGGTATGAAAGAGTGCAGAGCGATGGGGAGAGAGAGATAGCACATGTGAGCAGGCAGAAAGAGTGAATGCAGCTCATGCATGAGGGGACACGACACTTGAAATGGGTTATATGCCTGACTTGGCTTTGTAGCTGAAGATAATAGCAGGAACCAGCTGTGAATTGCTGGTTTGATACCTGCACAAGCACGCTTCCATTTATACACCGCAGAAACACAAGCCGGCGCACAGAACGAGGGAGAGAGAGGCAGAAGGAGAGCGAGGGAGAACAAACACTTAACAGCTATTTAGGGAGAGGAAGAGGAAGGAGGGGCAAAAAAAAGTCAGAGAGAGAGAGTGATTTGTTTTATTTCGGTGGTGAGAAGCATCAATCTCTAATCATTGTCTCTTCGCAGTTGCATCAGTAGGACATAGATCTGTCTGACAGCTATTTAAATAGGTGCTATTTTAAGGGGTGGAAATACATCAAGAAAGATTGATCAATATGTTGCGCTGACAAATCTGCCTTTGAAATCCTCCCAGCAGCTGCATTCAATCAAATGTTATCATCTATATCATGTGTGGTATACTATTTTGACCAGTCACCATCCAGAACTAGAATTAGTTAGTGACTAATGTACAGTAATTCAAGCTGATTATTCAGCCAAACTTCGAGATTCTGGATATCGACTAAATCTTTCTTCCATCGGTTCCGAAATTTGCTGGTAGCACTGAAAAAGGGTAATGAATATATGGTGAGTTTCGAGTAAGTATTGTGTTAAGCGTGTACCTGTTTAATTATAACACACATAAAATCTGGCCTGTGAACACTGGACCCTATTAACTTTCAAAACACAATAAGACTGATGCTGTATTTTGTTTTCCACAGAAGACCGAAAGAGAGAATTTGGGATTGGAACAACATGAGGGAAAGTAGATGAGGAAAGAATTTTCATTTTCAATGTGAGCTATTCCTTTATATGAAATGTAATGTTTTATTTATCAAACATGCACTTCAATGACCTCTGATGAGAAATTCCTGCAGAGAATCTTCCTAGCCATTGAGTATGCAGGACTGCGTGGTATGCAAACCCTGCCACATTAACTAACATTGTCACCCCTGATTTCCACATCAAAGTGCGCGAGAAGGCATTGTGAGATCATAAGAGGCTGCTCTTAACGGAAGCGCACTGGCAAAAATACGAGTCAAGACGAGTTAGATGTGGCTGAGTGTCTCATTCTCAAAGCTCTCTTTCCTCAGAAGTGTTTTGGACAGGTTTATAACGTGATCCAGCAGTGCCTCAATGGAATTACGGCCTGGTTTTGATGGCTTTCTGCCACCTCAGTCAGAAAAGCAGGGTTCACTTAGCTGATGCTCAATTTGTCCCTTCATAACTCTTTTTATTTATTTTTTCTAATATGAATCCAAGTTTGTCAGTGTTATTATTATAACATTATAGTTATAGTTATTTATTTTTTTTTTTTTAAAGGCAAAAAGAAGGTTGCATTTCATCCCAAAACCAAGGCAATAAATGATCAGTTTTCTTATGCTGAATGAAAATTCAGATTGATTGAATGATTGCTTTTTAAAATTCTCATTAGTTTAATGGGTTACACTTAAGGTGTCCTTTTTACAGTGTATTAATACTTTTAAGTACTGAGTAATATTAATTAACTGCATGTACTTACTATATGGCTAGGGTTAGGATTAAGGCTTTTTTAGGGTACTTGCATGTTTTTATTATAATTTATTGTTATTATAATAGTAAGTACATGTATCGTGTAACAAGGACTCCTTAAAATAAAGTGTTATTGTGTAATGAACAAATATAATTGTAATGTGAACAAAATTGAATTTGTAAAATATGTATGCATGAGTCTTATATTTAAATAAAAAAGAATTTGTACTATAAAACAACATGATTTTAATAGGAATTTTAAAAAAAATATCCATGCAACATTATGGTAATGATACTTTCTGTGAAAGTAATGATACTCATGAAAGTAATAAAATAGACTAGAATTTATTATTCTGTCTGTTGTTTTTGGGGTAAAATTCTCCCAAATGTATCATAAAAACACATTTATAAAGCTTTAATATAAAAAGATCTCTAATGGGCTTTAAACAAAAAGCCAGCTGAATAGAGATGATTTGCCGTTATATTATTTGCAATCTTCCAAATTAACCGAAGCTGAATAAGGGGAGAAGCTCAATGAATTATTCTCCTCCTCGCTTCCTGCTCGGTCTCTTTCCTCCAAAAATGACCCCTTGTCCACATCTCTTTCTTTGGGTGAATAATAGCAATTATTGGGGGCTAAATTGCAGCCTGAGAACAGAGTCGCCTGACAGTAGCTTCCTCAGGCACAATTTTAGCCTCATCCTGGTCCTGTGACACTCACACATGGTCTCTGTCAGCTTCTAAATAGCCATCTAAAACATGTACACTTCTACTTTTCTTCATTCTATTTCACGATACTTCTTTGAAAATGCGTGGCTTTATTACCCTCAACCGGCTTTATAGATGTACTACTGTAAGGACTCCAAGCAACAAATTCTATTAAAGAGTATGTGTGGGGACAAAAAAGTGTGTGAATTAGTCAAGGACAAATTAAGAGCTAAGAAAAGAATTTCATCCTTGATAGAGTCTTTGACCTTGTTATAATTACTTTGTTGGTCGGAATGAAGACAGAAATGAATTTGAATATTTGGTTCTGTGCAGCAACCTGACGGAATATGGAACAAAATAATTTTACTCAACCTCATTCAGTTGGATTTTTGACTAATTGCAGTGTTACACTGAGAAAACATGGCATTCTCTGAGAGCGAAATAAATCAACAATTAGATTTTTTTCTGATTAAAGTAACAATGGATTTATTATAGATTTCATGTTAACTGTGATTCACATTATTAATTCATGAGTCAGGCTGTCAGTCATGTCAATTCACTGCTGTGAGCTCTCAGCAGTCTCTGACACACACACACACACACACACACACTTGTCATACAGTAGATGTGAGAGCAGAGGATTTATTTACTGTAGATAGGATGCTTCATCTACAAATATGTAACCTAGAGCATGAAAGGGATGAAAATCTGAATAGAAAAGAGACTTTCTTAAACTCTCTCCCTGGTTTTCTTTTGTAGCTCAACTGGTAGATATGCAACTACTGTAGCAACACCAAGGTTTGACTCCCTGCAGGAAAAACAAACTGATCAGATCTAAACATGCAGGTAAACTGTTTTCTTCATGACTCGTGACTGCGTACATCACTTCATATATCAGTATTCTGCTGATAAAACACATAAAAGTTGCTTAATGTTTCCAGTTATATGTCTTAAGTATTTCAGTCAAGGCATTTTTAATTGATCATTTATAATGAATGTTCTGTGAAGTTTTTTTTTTATAATGTAAATAACACTATTGTTGTTTTAAAGGTACCATAAACTCAATATTAGCATTGAGTGTTAGCTTGCAAAACTTGTCGCAAATACTGACAGAGTTCCCTGGGAGTAGTCGTGGCCTAATGGATAGAGCGTTGGACTTGTAACCCGTAGGTCGTGGGTTTGAGTCTCAGGTCTGGCAGGGATTGTAGTCGGGGGGATTGAATAACAAGCACTCTCTCCACCTTCAATACCACGACTGAGGTGAGACCCTTGAGCACTGCTCCCCGGGCGCCGCAGCATTGGCTGTCTACTGCTCCAGGTGTATGTTCACTACTCTGTGTGTGTACACTTAGATGGGTTAAATGCAGAGCCCAAATTCCGAGCATACTTGGCCACTTCCCTTTCCCTTTTAGCAGGACTTCTCTGATATAATATTGTTTTTAAAGCCACTTGTAACTGGCAATATTTAAAACTCTTCTTTTAGAGTTTTGTCTGTCTGTGCAATAAATGTTAATTCCAGGTGAAAATGGGTCTGGATATCTTTTTCCTCCTGATCTTTCTTTATGCTCTTCTGATAGTTCTGATGTGGACCCTCTCTCTTGCTTTTTTTGGTATACACAGCTGTATTTAAATGTTGTAATAATTGCATAGCCCCACTACTTTTTTCAGTACGCAAGAATATTCACAACATTGGTTAAAATGGAAAATTGTCTAGCCTTTAGTTTTTACATTCAAATAAATATTCTCAGCAGCCAAACACACTGTGGCACAGATCACGATTATGATCCCGGTAAGTGAACATGCATTTACTGTAGTCTGGAATATATTTTCTTTTACTTTGTGTAGATTTGTTTGTATTTTCGAGGATGGCGCTATCGTGGGTTTTTGTTACATCCGATTGAATGTAAGACTTTTCCCAGTGAACTATTAGGGCACCTTCATTACCAACTTGAAACAATTTAAAACAATGTCTTTACTTCTTTAGGGCTCATGTGCCTTGAAATCATGTGCTGACCCAACTCCCCAGAAGAAAGAAAAAAATCCCTCTGACCCATTTTAGTGTGAAGTAGTGCAAGTTTCTATTCCTTCCTTACGGCTGAGATGAACAAATGAGAGCGCGGAGGCCGTCCCCGTCGTCTATAAAGAGCATTGTCTCACACAAACCAATTTATTGCAATTCCCACTAGGACAGAAATAGATTTGAGTATAGTGATTGTGCGCTGTTTTCATATAGACAATGATCATGCCCGTAGGGCTAGAAAACGAGAGAAATACAGAGAGGGAAGCAGAGAAAAGGTATGTAAAATTGCTGAGACGTTGGGCTGTGGAGGCTGGTTAACTATCCCACGTCTACAATGAACGCACTCAATGGGTTTGCGCCTCAACAGACCGTCTACACCATGAGCGCAAGACACAACAAAACCAGGAAGCGTGTTTGGGGTGTTTCTCGTTTTGTCATGTGGCGTGGCTCGCTTTGCAGTGTTGACACTTCAAAGTTGGCTGTGCTTCAGGGCTGATCAATAATCACATGTAGAGCATTAGTGTCTCCTGCCAAGTCCGTGTCCTGTTTAGATATATACACCAACACTGTAGAGGCCTGAAACAACGGGCAGCTCAATATAATGAATGCAGAGCAACAGCAATTAGAGCCAACTGAAAACATGGGTGTTTATGTTCAAGTGGGTGTTGGTTTGAAGGGAACAAAGACAATATTCTGACAGGTGGATGTACAATCTGTGTGTGGGAAATGTAAGTTAGGCTGAAAAGAGCTTTTGAAAGAATGTTCCAGGCAGCATCTACTGAATTTGTATAAATAAGCAAAAAATCATAAACTTTACAGTAAGGAAAGTCTATGGGTCAAGTCATTTCTGAATAAACATTTTGGAGCATGATAACTTTAGATGACATATTTGGTGCCAAATAATTCATATTTGGTATCAAATAATTAATAAGCGCTTTAATAAAAAAATAGAAGCTTCCCTTTTGGCTTTTAAGACCTCTGAAATGTCCCTCTGGCTTCCATTTTAAGTGCGTTACTGCAACAGATGCTGTCGATAGTTGATAACATTAATCAATATTTTATTTGAGTCTGTTTATGGGCAGATCTTTGATGGATACTACCACACTGTGAATGCTTGATTTATGCAAATGTTTAGGGAATATTAGTTTCCTCCTACTGTGCTTATTTATTTATTTCAGATGTTCTGATTTATACTTTTTCATTTATACATAGTCATTAGAAAAGACACATAGTGGAAATTTGCAACTGCCTGTAAAAATAACTTATGCATGTTGTATTCATTATTTGGTGAGCTTGGAATTAGCTGGGTTTAAGGTTAGCTAAATGGTTTTACTAATGATTGATGTGATATATAACTTCCTGTCATCTGCATTATGAGAGTTGTTACTCACATAATACAGTGGCAATTACAGTTAAGTGGGTGGCTGTGTGATGTTTATAAGGCAGAAGAAAAAAAAGAGTCAATTATCTATGGTGGAAGAAAGCAAAGAATTGAATGTTTTTATGTGGCTACAATGGCTGCCTGTACCATTAGCTTGAAAAAACTTTCAGCTGTTTATTTTTTAATTTAATCTTCTAAACATTAATTAAAATGGTATATTTGTCGTCCACTGATCTCAGGGTGTTTTAGACTGCCAAAACATTCATTAGAATTTCACCTTTGTCAGCTTATCTCATACCTGCAGGACAGAAGTAAAAGAGAGAGAGAAAGGGAAGTTTACCTCCATTGGGAGCAGGTGGGAGAAGAAGAGAGAGAGAGAGAGCGAACCCTCGATTCCATCAGTGTGCTTCCAATCTCTACAGGCCGGGCAAGTTTAAGATCAAATCAATGGAAGGAAAAATAGAAATAGAGGAAGATTTTGATTTTGATTTTTCAGCGTAAGGTGCCATTCGAACAGAATGCATTTTTTGCATTTCAAAAGTAAAACGCGAGAACTTGTTTTAACTTTAGCGTTATGTTTTTAGAATGCAGTTTCATGCACAAGACTCGGTACAAGATGCGAGCGCTTTGAGCACAGCTTGTTTTTCTGGACTTCCCTAATAGTTCTAATAGTCTTTCCAACCCTAAAAACCAACTGCTACAAGATAAATAATAGACTGCACTTACATTTGTTTTTCTTGCCAACAAAAGCAGTTCCAAACAAAGCCACAGCAGAATTAAGCACTGCACATTTCTGAGCAACACATACAGCAGCGATATTCCTGAATGGAATTGAAAAAAAAAACACATTGCTGAATGAATCTGTGTTTTTGAGTGAATGATTTAGTGACTCATTCATGAATAGTACTACTCTTTCTATTTCTACAATATAGCCATATATCATAGCTACTACAGAAACAGTAAGTGTTGAATGCTATGCCAAACACGAGTTTCATCCTTGCAAAACAGTTTTTTTTTTTTTTTTTTCCCCGAATGATTCTGTTGACTTGATCATAAAACACTTATAAACCTCTGATGAGGTGTTTATGGTGTCAGTTGAGTGAATGATTCAGCAACTCATTCATATGGACACTTGTTATGTAACTGAATGAATCAGTGTATTGAATGAATCGATTTATTGAATGATGCAGCATCTCATTCATAACAAGATATTTGTTGCCACCTACTGGCGTAACAGTTTAACCTACAGAAAAAGTATTTGAAATAATTCCCACCACCAATGTCCAGACAGATAATGTGTCCTGGTATTACAGTATATGCTAAATTAATATAATTAGTTGCTAGAAATTCTGTTCTTTAAGCATAAACCGTATTGACAGGGGCATGTGATATTCGATTCTGGGCTAAACCATATCTGACCTTGTCATCACAGCAAGAGCGTAGATACACAGACGTGTTTTAACACATTCAAAATATTATGCCTGGTCTGAACGAAAAGTCAATTCAAATCAGTTTTCAGTTCCTTCTTTTTCCTTTCAGTAAATGAGTGAAGTCTCTATGATTCATTCAGCACCTCAGAAACTACAAAAGCTTTGTGATCTAGTACAAAACAACATACGTCCGCTCAAACACTTGCAGCTTTACTTACAAACCAGAATGGCACAAAAACACCTCAGTGTCATGTCTCTGAATCCAGTTGGCAAGGTCTCTCTCTTTCTCACACACACAGACATCACCTCAGGACCATTACCAGTCCTCTGAATGCAGCATGGCAGGGACTCCACACAGACAGAGCGAATGAAGCCAGCAGACCTGTCGCTCTCACCTCCTCCGCTCAGCCAAGACCCCCCTGCTGTAAGGCGGACTGAGGGTGTCTAGCAGGGTAAAGTGAAAAATTTCTTCTCTCAAACTGCCCCAGGTCTGACCCAGACATTCTTGCTTGGCTCGTGGTGAGATGGAGCCACACACTGGGCCTTTTTCTTGAGTTGTTGTGGTGTCTAATCTGAAAGCCTGCTTAACTGTTCTCAACACTGAATGTGCAGCAGGGATGGGTGGGTGATACATGCTGCTATGTACTTATTTCACAGGTTTATTGACCTTTCAGTGTGTGGGTGGCTTGTGGAGAGATAGATAGATAGATAGATAGATAGATAGATAGATAGATAGATAGATAGATAGATAGATAGATAGATAGATAGATAGATAGATAGATAGATAGATAGATAGATAGATAGATAGATAGATAGATAGATAGATAGATAGATAGATAGATAGATAGATTTCATAATTCAAATATCCACAGTGTCACAGAACAGGCTCACTCACCATCCAATCACAGCGCACACCCTCACCTGAATACTGATTGCACACACCTGCACTGCATCTGCACCCTCATCAAGACTGCTTTATAAGCACACACCTCACTCCACTCCAGTGTCTGGTCTCATCCATGTGGGCTGGATCTGGGCTGATGCTGGTTTCTGTCTGGGTGGACTCGCTATGCTACTCAATGATACTTGGATGTATTTACCGCCTTCATTTACTTACCTCCTGTTCTCCTCTCCAATGTGTGTCTCCTTCCAAGTCTCAGTTGTGTCTCCCTGGATTGCTCCACAGAGGTGTGTGCTGTCATCCATTCCTCCTCTGTTGTTGCCACAATCTCCTGTAAGGAAAAATTATTTGATTATACCTTATCAGTACTGAGAACCTCTGCATTGATAACCCACTTACTTGCCATTCATCCATTTACCTCTGGTACTGTTAATAAACCCTATCTGCATTATTCTAATCCTCTGTGTGAGTCTCCTTCCATAAGACAGGGAGTATCACTATAAGTTAATGCAATAGGGGATAATTGAAATATCCCCTACACCAAAGCCAACCCTAGACCTACCCGATAGTGTTAACAAATGCAAAACTGGTATAAAAACGGATTTGTTGATGCAACCGTGCCATTTGAACTTCCTTAAATGCAGTTTTGATTAACCGTAGTTTCACGGGATTCGTACCTGAGCTTTTTAACTCTTAAGTTGAACTCCGTACTGTGTGAGCTATCAAACAAACCTAGTGAAAATAAAAACCCATACATATGAAGCTGGATATGTGACGCTAGTGTACACAGACATGCATAGACAGACAGATCTATAGACAGATAGGACGATACGTGTGAAGTTCTGTCATTTAACGAGTGCAAGGACAGACAATTCTCTGATTCTAACACACCCCTTCATTCCCTTTCCATTGCAAAACAGAACAAGAGGAGAAGAGAGCACACGTAGATGAAAATGTTACTGGAAAGGGCAGCTACACTGAAAAACCGCCTCCTCTGAGAATTGTCCTCGGCAGACATGGAAAAAAAAAATTGCATTTTGTACCACATAAAAGCCTCCTCTCCATAGAAGGAAGAGGAGGAGAGAGAGAGAGAGCGAGAGAGAGACGCTGCCTGTCCAAAAAGACTAGGCCCTCGCACAGTCTCATTACCTGAAGAAAAACTGTGCCATTAAATTGAAATTTAATTTGCAAAATTGTGTTTTAATGTAGCTATTTGCCTCCATCCTTCCAAATGTGGCTTCTGTCCCCGGCATATCTTAAGGCAATTTAATTGGACTAATAGAGACAGCTGTTAATAGCAGGGCTTCTATTGTGTGGCTTTGGTGGTTTTTCATCAAGGCCGAACCCTCAAGAAACACTGATAGAGTTTGGAGTAGATTCACTTGGAATCCAAAAGAGAGCTTTCAGCTTCTCCAAGCAACAAGGAGAGAGATTTGACACAACACACACGCAAGCACATGTACCGTATGGCTTCTCTCAGAAAGTCCCTCAAAATCCGCTGAAGTAATTCACATGCCATTTTCAGCTTGCCAGTAACACCATATGCATCTTCCATGTAGTCAAAAAGAGGCATGAGAGGAAAGATACAAAAAGACAGATATGCACTCCCTCTTAAATCCCCATCCTATATAACACCTCATGACTATGACGTATGTGTAGCACTTCCCAGAGAATAGAAAAACCTCATCATCAACATCAAAAGGAAGGGTCATGTCCAAGGTCAAGGATATGGCAGGCCATATTGAGTCTGAACCGGAAGATTTACAGCTGAAGCACTATCAAACACTCCTCTATCTGCGCATAATCAAAGGGCATTAGAGACAGAGAAGCTTCAAATGACCTGCATTACAGAGGCAGCCCTGTAATGGTATAACAATGGAGAAGCATCTCTAGAATATTAAGGTGCCATGTGCCGGAATTCACAATGAATTCAGACACCGGCTCCAATCCCCATGTTGGCCGATGATGAGTCAGGCCCATGTGAGCAGCCTCCAATATGAGCCAGTGAAGACTTGCGTCAGACAAAGGCAGCAGATCTGGACTTAGATTTATTATTTGCCATATCAAAAAGGATTACAGAGCGTGACTGACACCAGATCAGTGGATAGGGGTGAGTTCTACCTAAACATCTTTATATTTGTTTCATAGAATTTCACTACGTGATATATTAATTACAAATGATTAAATTATAATTATACCCATTTTCATTTTTAAAATGAAATGTTTAATATTGATAATTGAATAAACTATTCATTAATATTATTTATCATTTATTATAAATATATAAAAACATTTTATTTTATTATATTGTATCAAATATTATAAACTTGTAATTGTAAAACATTTTAAATCATTTGTATATTTTTTTACAATTAAACAAACATATTCATAAAAAAAAATATTAAATTAAATAATGCTAATACTAATAAATGTACTATAAATATGCTATATACAGTACATTTAAAGAATATACACAATGTTTGTAATGTGTGCAGTCATAAACTTCACTTAGACTGAAAAACGACGGAAACTCTAGTTGAAGGTTCAAAGGTGTCCACTAGAGGGCCTAATGAGGTGGGAGAAGCATCTTGTGTTTTCTGTTCTTTCATCCTTCAGCTGCTTGGCACATCTCATGAAGCATTTATATAGCATTTAAAAGCTTTTATAGCTATGCTTTTTATATTTTGTGTTCCTTTCCTATATGCACAGAACAGTCTGAAAACCTTGCACATTTTCACTGTTCTGAAGTATGCAAACCTAGGGTATTCTAAATACTTTAAAATTACTCCTTAGAATCTAAAAGTTCTAAGAAATCCTTTACTGGTGTTTTTATGTCTTTCTTTAGAGCCGACAGCCAAATACAAGACCAGCACCAAAATGTTGAGGGAAAAAAAGAGAAACAAGACAGACAGACAACTTCAATGTGTGAAACTGTAAGTGAGTTCTAGAAAGCTCAGTGAATAAAAACAAACGATGAACTTGTATAGCCTGCAGGTTTCTAATTTGAACATTGTTTTTGAACATTTATAGGCGTATGCACCCTCATCACCTTCATCACATTCACCACTCAAGTAGCTCTTCATTAACTCAAAACCGGAAATGTTTCTTTTGAACTCATACCGGATATCGTTTTGCATTATTATTATTATTATTATTATTATTAATGAGCGCATGGTGAACGTCTTAAACGTGTGTGTGTGTGTGTGGACAATCTGGTTACTGAAAACCGATATAAATATATTTATATATAGAGGCAGTTTCTTCAACGTAAAGATTCCAACCCCGCTCGAGCTCTCGAAGTACAAGAGTATTTTATAAACTCCCGTCTGCGCTTAGAAACGCGTCCACATCACTCACATAAAGGACCGCTTTGAAAGCCCCGCCCACAATTTGAATTCCGAGAACCCGATTGGCTGCGTTAACCCCCTCCTCCTTCATCCATTGGTTGGCGGCGGATCAGTAACAATGTTTAATGCACTATGAGACAGAGTCAGACAGTCAGCGAGAGAAACGCGCAGAGGAGGCAGAAGGGACACTGGCACACCACAGTGCTTTTATTCCCCTACCGTTATTGACAGCTGGTCTTAGTGACAGTAGGATTGGGCTGAACACTTTCGGTTGATATGCACATTTAAACTTTGGACACTCTTGCTTTCCCCTTTTCGGTTTTTGTATCAGGGACTGGACGCATTAATCACGGGGATGTTTCACCCCGCATCGATGCAGTACAAGAAGCTGTTCTGGTGATATCAACGGTTGTGGATGTATATTTTCCGCTTGGGTCAAGATATCTGTCCTGAAGTGTCTCCAGTCTGAGTTGATGAGCGGAGGAGAGTCACATTGACATTACAAGCTCACTTTTGGGGAGCACTTTATTTTTTCATACAGTCTAGCTGGAGTTTTTTTCCACGCATTGGGAAGGTGCATGAAGGATGTAACTCGTCTTTGGTGATGGTTGTGTTTAGACGGGATATAAGGCTACAGGTAAGTCTGTGTGATGTTTCTCATCATCATCATTCTGTTCCAAAGTGTCTCCCTCGAGAGAAAAAAAAAAACATGACATGTCATGGAGCTGCTGGATGCACACAGTGCCAGAGAGGATGCAACAGCTTCTTCTCGAATTTATTCAAGAAGCGCAGTATAAATAACCATCCAGGATTGTGTTTCATTTGCTCTGCTTTATGCGACTATGTAAGAATTGTATTTAACAGTCGGATTATGCCGGTTAAGAGGCTTATTTCAACGCATTTACATTCAGGGGGTTGCCTTAAGACAGCAAGGTATAGATATGGCATCAGTTAAGCAGCTGTTTCAGGACGCAGGGAAATAGGAATAGATTTATCCGTTTTTATTTGCTCACCACCTTTATCCATAATTGCGCGTTTGATGCGCGTAACGCTCTTCGTGCCACATGGCGCATCCTCGACGCATTGCTTAGCCTACATGTTGAAAGCAGAATAACACAAACATTCACCTGTGTTCAGCGCTAAAGCGCTCCGACGCATCTTAATGTTGGATTGACATGCCATCCACGTCGTTCGCCAGGGAATGAGGAATTACGCATTAGAATTACGCGGTCACACTACAGAGAAAAAAAGCGCATATGCTGAGACACGAGGTCTTTGTTAAAATCTGTATGTCAGGATTAAAATCATCAAGTGCAATATTGTATGCAATAATCTGATAGAGATGTTTTTCTTTTATTTTTATTACAGGAGAAGAGGCTGGGAAAGGCTATTTCTTTGTGGAAACTGGATTGTGATTATGCCTCCAATGCGCCATCAGAATATAAATTAGCTGTACAGCCCCACCGTTTGTTGTAAAAACTCAAGATAAAGAGAGCCCTGCTACAGAGGAAAGAAAAGAGCATTCAAAGGAAAAGCCCACATAATGACTTTATACATGTTTTATCATGAATCGGCATGTGTGCTCAGTAATTGAAGGTAGATATTGTGATATTGCCAGGAAGATCAACAGGTCGGAGGCGTAAAAGGCATCAGAAACCTAAGACACTCTCACTGAAAGGGATGCATCTTTCTGTTTTCCTTTTCCTACTTTTATGGGCGCAAGCCCTGACGTTGAAAAACTTGAACTACTCAATACCTGAGGAGAAAATTCAGGGCGTCATTGGAAACATTGCCAAGGATGCACAGCTGGAACTGGGAGAGCAGGGGAAAAAATCCAACTTCAGGGTGTTGGAGAACTCTGCCCCACACCTTATCGACGTGGATCCTGAAAGCGGGCTATTATACACTAAACAGCGGATCGACAGGGAAACACTGTGCAGACAAAACCTCAAGTGCCAGCTCTCCATGGAAGTGTTTGCCAACGACAAGGAGATCTGCATGATTAAAGTTGAGATACAAGACATAAATGACAACGCACCAAGCTTTCTTTCTGAACAGATCGATATTGACATATCTGAGAACGCAGCCCCAGGCACACGTTTCCCCTTGGCTGCTGCTTATGACCCTGACACTAAGGAGAATGGCCTGAAAACATATCAGATCACGCGGGATGATTATAGCATATTCTCTCTGGATGTTAAATCCAGAGGGGATGGAACCAAATTCCCTGAATTGATCGTTCAGAGATCCTTAGATCGAGAGGAACGTAGCCATCACACTTTAATTATAACTGCCACAGATGGAGGAGAATATCCTAAATCAGGCACAATGCAAATTAATGTGAAAGTCACTGATTCCAATGACAACAGCCCTGTGTTTGAACAGCCCTCATATGTAGTGGAGATCCCTGAGAATTCACCCCCAGGCATGGTTCTGATAGATTTAAATGCTACCGATCCTGATGAAGGGATTAATGGCCAGGTTACTTATTCCTTTAGCTGTTATGTTCCAGACAGGATCAAAGAGTTGTTCTCAATAGACCCCCGAACGGGTGTCATAAAGATTCAGGGTAAAATCGACTTTGAGGAGAACCCAATTATAGAGATTGATGTTCAAGCAAAGGATCAAGGCCCCAACCCAATTCCTGGCCATTGTAAAGTCACCGTTAAAGTGCTTGACAGGAATGACAACTGGCCATCGATAGGTTTCGTAGCTGTGCGTCAGGGGGCAGTTAGTGAAGCAGCAGCTCCAGGGACAGTGATCGCACTCGTCAGAGTCACAGACAAAGACTCTGGCCGCAATGGGCAGCTCCAGTGTAGGATTTTGGGAAACGTTCCCTTTAAGCTGGAGGAGAACTATGATAACTTCTTCACAGTAGTGACCGACAGACCCCTGGACAGGGAGGTAAAGGATGAGTATAACATCACTATTGTGGCCAAAGACAATGGCAACCCACCCCTGAACTCAACAAAGTCCTTCACTGTTAAGATCTTAGATGAAAACGACAATGCACCCCGCTTCACAAAAATGGTCTACCTTCTCCAGGTGCCTGAAAACAACATCCCAGGGGAATATCTGGGTTCTGTTCTTGCTCATGACCCAGATTTGGGCCAAAATGGTACTGTATCCTATTCCCTCCTTCCTTCGAATGTAAGCGAGGAGTCTATCACTACATATGTTAACATCAAACCCACTGACGGTGCAATTTATGCCCTGAGGAGTTTCAACTATGAACAAACCAAGTATTTTGACTTCAAGGTCCAGGCGAAGGATTCAGGTAACCCTCACCTGGAGAGCAACACAACTGTCCGTGTCAGCGTGCTGGATGTTAATGATAACATTCCTGTCATTGTCCTTCCGTTACTTCAGAATGACACTGCTGAGATCCATGTGCCTCGGAATGTGGGAGTCGGACACATTATCACCACCGTGAGAGCAGTGGACAATGATTTCGGCGAGAGTGGTCGCCTCACCTACGAGATCTCAGATGGCAATGAAGAACACTTGTTCGAGATTGATTCGGTTACCGGTGAGGTACGGACAGCCCAGCCACTGTGGGAGGAGGTGGCACCTGTTGTGGAACTCATCATCAAGGTCACTGACCATGGCAAGCCGTCACTGTCCGCCATGGCCAAACTTATCGTCAAAGCCTACTCTGGGCCCTTACCAGAGGGTGAACCACGCATTAACGCAGAACACCACAACTGGGACATGTCGCTCCCGCTAATAGTAACCCTGAGTATTATCTCAATTATGCTCCTTGCTGCCATGATCACCATAGCAGTCAAGTGTAAACGGGAAAACAAGGAGATCCGCACATACAACTGTCGGATCGCAGAGTACACTCACCCGCAACTTGGCAAGGGCAAGAAGAAGAAGATCAACAAGAATGACATCATGCTGGTACAGAGCGAAGTGGAGGAGCGGGACACCATGAACGTGATGAACGTTGTCAGCAGTCCCTCCCTGGCCACCTCTCCCATGTACTTTGACTACCAAACCCGTCTGCCCCTCAGCTCTCCTAGGTCAGAGGTCATGTACCTCAAACCCACTGCCAACAACCTCAGTGTTCCTCAAGGGCACGTTGGCTGTCACACCAGCTTCACGGGACCTGTTACGAACACCACCGAGCCGCCAGTGAACAGGATGTCAATAATACAGGTAGGAACGACAACTTATATTCTCCTTCCTTATTACCCTCCATCCCCCTCTCATCCTGTTCTGTCTCACTAGGTCAATACATGAATGGATGAGCAGATGTGTGTGCATACAAAGCAGCCAGTGAAACATAGCGTGGGGGGGAGAAGGGGATCACAACCGGTGATAATATGAAACACAAGTTGTTCTCCACCCTTCGCCAGATGCTGAAAAGCACCATGCTATCATTTTTTTGAAATCTAGCTTTGCTCATATTGTTTCAAGTAATGCGTTAAGAGGAATTTGAGTATGGAACACAATTCTGTTCTGGAGATATTGTTTTAATGTTACCTCTGGTGAGGCGAGATTTGATGCACTGACAGGTTCAGCCCTAAAGGCTTGTTATTTCATAACGGCCGTACCATGATGATTTGCTGCTCTTGCCTAGAATATATTTCCAGCTACTATATTGCAAATGAATAGAGCTTCGATCAATATGTAGTTTCCTGTGGCGCTTTGAATGTAAGGTTCCAACGGTTTGCCTCTTACAGTGACAGAACTAATGTTCTTGTTTTCTTGTGTTTTGTTTTTTCATTTTCTGCTATTGCTCACACGCTAGGTCAAATAATTACATGAAAATGTATTTTCATCCAATGTAATGCAATTTGTTTTCAGTCTTGAAATTGTAACACCCATGCCGTATTACTTACTCAGCAGGTTTGTCTCACTGTGGCAATCCTCTCTCTATTAACGACACTCACACTGCATTTCAACGAACGAACGAAAGAAAGAGCTTTCCCAGATTTTCTCGTTCCTTGCTAATTCGTCTTTGTGTGGAGCGATTTGGTTAAGCCAGTGACAACTTATGTGTGTCTGTGCTGCTAAGCCAGTTTAAAGTCATTTGAAATCTGTCATGTCAGATGAGGCTAAAGTCACCTCTTTAAACTCTGTACATCAGGTACGCGTGTATGTGCAGCGACTGAGATTATAGCTGGCAAAAATTCATTTAGCTCTCTTTTGCTTTATGCCTTTAACCAATTTTATATACATATTTATTTGTAATATCATGTTTTAAATGTATACGTGTATGTATTTTCACTTGCTAATTTTGCTATTTCTCACATTTATGGTTAAAGATTTCTTAAACTTTGGTCACTAACTCGTCCCACACTGTTAACAACACTATCAACCATCCAGAGCACATTACCATTGTAGCTAATTAAAAACAAAGTTATATGTGAGTGATTTCAGAGGTGTGAAGCTGGTGTTTTTGTGGATAAACTTGAATTTGTATTTACACGTTTTCATGGGTGTATTGTCATTAATGTTCTCTAGATCTGTGTGTTTGCTGCTGCATGTGTCTGCCCATGATTGTGCGAGCGTGTGCGTTGCTATTCATCGCATCCCAGCTGCAGGTTATAGGTCAGAGTGAGGCCCATTATTCTGGGCCCTTTAATAATGAGCAGAATAAGTGCAGAGGTCTCATCAAACCACAGACGCAGGCACTACAGATACATGCCCTTTTCTCTCACTACCTTCAACACACAAGCGCCAAGACACATACATGCGTTCTGTGTTTACACAGACCCATACATATACTCTCCATTATTTACTGCACAAGTGTGGCGAGAGGCAGATCTGCTATCCTGTTACTGAGCCCGTAAAACAATCTGGCTCTCCTCTCCCCTGGTCTGGAACAGAGAGAGAGCGAGATTAAAAAAGAGCCATAGAAATGCAAATCCCAGTTGAGAGGACATTATAAAAAATGTTAGAAATCCCTCCCTTTCCAGTCTCTGTCGATCGATGTGTTCGGGTGCTGTCATCTACATCTGTCATTGAAGCTAGAGGTAGCCTGAAAGCTGAAAATAAATGGATATATAAACAACCTATATATATATAACACAGAATCCCCAGTGCTTGCTACACAGCTGCACAAGGGCATTTCAAATGCTTCCCATCAGGCCCAGTGGCATCAACAGCAGCGACCAGGAGCTCCTTGATGGTGTTTTATAGTAGCTGATCCAGAGGTTGTGAACAGCTGGCCATTGAAGTAATAGCCTACGTCTGAAATGAAAAGAGGTTCAGGGTCAATTACAGCACCAGAGCGGTCTGCTGTCGGAGAACACAACAGAATGAGGGGTGTAATTCAATTGGCCGAGAAAAGTTTCCTGGATAAAGGGATGTTATAGCACTTAATTGCACCACAGGCGTCCAGATCTATTACTTAATGGTGAATTAAGGTTTAAGAAAATCTTCAGTGGTATCCTTCCAACCTGCTAGCAAGGGATTTTCTTAATTATTTTGTCTAGAGCGCATTTAATATCCACCCTCACGTCTGCAACATACTTAACAGCATATTTGAGGCCTGGAAAAAGCCAATATATAGTTGTGTATTTATTTGCAGGGGGAAAAAATATTCCTAGCTTAATTTGCTGTATAGGTGAAAAAAAATTTTTTCCTCTTACTTACCTAAGTTTTAGAGAGAGGAAATGTGTGTGAGGCCGATACAGCTGCTGTGAGCATCAGGGTTGGTGTTCCCGGCTATAAAAGTGTCCCCTAGGTGGCGACAGTCTGCCTTCAGTGTCTTGCAAGCGCATAGCAAAGTGAATGAGGCTTGATTTGAATGCACATGCATTGTTTGCTATCAAATTTATGTATTTCTGTAAGCATGTTATAAAATGATGTTTATGCAGTGAAAGCTTCATGCAGTTTAACATCTTTTGATGCTTCCATTCTTCTTGTTTGTGTTTATTCTAAATAGAGAAGTCAATTGATCCGCTTAAGGTCAAACAAGTAAGGCAGGAGTAGCAATTGGGGGAGGGCAGAGGGCTTGACACACTCCAGCTGTTGCCGGACAATAGTGATGCCCCTCCAGGGATTGTCCATCTGAGCTATTTCTATCCATTAAATGCACCTAAAAACAGAAAGAGAAGAGTGGAAAGTAGATGACAGCAAATCATGCTGTTGAGTAACTGCTTTGATATGAGGACTGTAGTTGTGCTTGTGGCATAATGCTGTTGTGTGGTGCTGTGAAGTTGCAGTGTTTCATAGAGATTGGGTTTCTGTCACCTTGTTTTTGCAAAATAGAGCGATAAAAGCGTCTGTCAGGTAATCAAATTGCTGCATGAGTTCTAGATGTATTGCTTTGGGAACTGAAGCGAAATACTGTCAAATGGCAAGGCGTGAGAGAGTCAATGTCTGACAATCTGTTTAGTGCCCTCTTTCTCTCTCGCACGCTGTGTGTGTGTTTTGCAGTGAGACAGCAGGAGTGAGAGCACAGTCCTGTCCTTGCATGCTGCATAATACGGTACATTTTGTGTGTGCAGTGTGGGAGGGGTATTAGTATGTGTGTGTATGTGTGTGCTTGCAAATTGAGTCATAACATTTCCCCTTGATGGCTGTAATAGCCCATTGCTTGTCCTCCAAATCTCTTCTCTTCTCTTCTCTTCTCTTCTCTTCTCTTCTCTTCTCTTCTCTTCTCTTCTCTTCTCTTCTCTTCTCTTCTCTTCTCTTCTCTTCTCTTCTCTTCTCTTCTCTTCTCTTCTCTCAGCGTAGTTTTGTGCACTGAGGCTTAGACATTTTGAAATGCTTCCCCCCACCCCTTTAAAGCTCCCTGCCTGAGACATAGAGCGTTTGTTTATGGCTTGGAGTTAAAGACAAAAGACTGAAAGAGAGAAATAGGGATCAAGGAGAGATAATCAGACATGTTCGGAGAGGAGTTCTTCCTCCTCTTTCGGTCCCAGCTCGTCCTTCTTTAGCTTTTGTGTATTAAATTAGTTCTTTCTTCTGCCCTTGGTGTCTTGTTCATATTTTCAGATGGTGTGTTCGTGCTGAATTATTGATAGGCGGTTTTGATATACACACGTGATCGATGTGTTCTGCAGTATACGAGGGAAATCTAAACAGCACTTGTCTGCCAGGCCTAAACGGTGCACATGAGACCCTACAGTAAATCCTGCCTTTGTTTGTTTGATTTCTCCAAGCTTTAGGCCTTCTAGAGTTGCAGGGGTTTTATTTTCTTTACCTCGTGATCACTGTTTGTGTGGCTGTTTATTGTGTGTGTGTGTGTGTGTGTGTATTCTGAGCTCATACGATCCTTTGCTATATTTACTCGCTCATTAATAAATCATCAAATTTAACAGAACAAGACAAGACCAGAATGTCGCGATAAACATCTTTAATTTCTCACACTGCTTCATGTTAACAGCGGAAGAGTGTGACCGCAAAACCTCACCTTCATTAAATGATCTTTCAGAGAATGTGTTTATATTTTGGATATTTTCTTCATCCTTCATCTAGACATAATCATCTATGCTGCACAAACAGACACTTTTTTTTTTTTTATTCATCTGCAAAGAAGCCTTGGGTTTCAAGTGCTTTGAATCCAGATTAGAAGAAGGATTGAGATTAGCCCAGTTCTTCAGGAGATGAAAATCAATCCCGCAAAGCCAGAAACAACAAAAAAGTCCATCCGCCTGTCCTCCGCTCCCTTCCTCCTTCACGCCGTTGCTGATTTTCTTTGGGTGCACTGGAGTGTGTCAAAACCTCGGCATGAAAAATGTAGAAGGGAGGGTGAAAAGATCTCTGTAGTTTTTTGGCACACATTTAGTGAACGCATTTGGCACACATTTATACACATATCTGAAGTGTACAGATATGTGTATAATAGCAGAGACATTTGTTGAACTGCATGTATAATGTATGGCAATTCTGGAAATCCAAGTAATGCCGTTGAATTATTTATTGAGTTGTATAGCTCTATAACCCAGCTCCGTCTGCCCTGCATGGTTTGGAACCCCAGACCCGTTTGGGAACCAGCGGGCCGCGGCCATTAATAACTCATAAACGCATTCGTAATTTTACCCCGCCCTTGTACAGTTCCGCTAGAACGATGGAATTAATCTTGAGAAAGTCATTGTGCTGGAGTCGTTGGGCTAGATTGACGACGTGCCTCTGAATGAGCAGACGAGTGAATGGATGGATGAGTGAATGATACATATAGTCTGGAGAAACGAACGGATATGAGAGGCTGTCAGATTTCTCCCTATCCTTCTTTGTGACCAAATACATCATATCTCAGTGAATTTGGAGCCAGAGAGACTGCTATAGTTTACAATGCAGATGTTTCATATATTCTTTAACTGTTTGCCCCAGTGAAATAAATTAAATTGTCTTAAATATAAGTGTAGTTATATACAGTATGTGTGTTATATATATAGAGAGAGAGAGAGAGCTATTAACAATATACCAACAGTGTCCCATAGTCATTTCTGTCACGTCTCAAATAACATAACAGCTTTTTGTGGTGGAAATGACAATTAAACTATATTATCACACTTTTTTGCATAATTTGAGAAAATTACAGCTTGATTGGAAATGACAGTATATTCGTCTAAGCAAGTACATCATCTTTGGAGAACATTTTTAGGATTTATTTGTTGTGGTGAAAATGATGTCACAGCTGTGGGACAGTTTTTGACACATTTAGAAATGATCTTGTCATAAATATTTAAATGGTTTGTGATTTATTTCAGTCTTTGTTTAGATAATCATAATTTTAAACATTTAATAATTAATATTTGTATGATGGATTTCCATAATTGAAATTGAAAGTGTGCCTGGGACAAGAGCAGTGCTGATCTAGGAGAGTATAGCAAAGATCATTTTAGATGTTTATGTTAGTTAATGTGTCATTTTTGCGAAGCGCAGCAGGCAAGTAATGCTCTTACAGAGCAGGGGTTATTTAATTACTTAAGCAAGCCCTAAAACCTATTCGTTATGAATGTGGAAAGGAGAAATATTCTGGGCAAGAGTTATAAGACCACAAGATTTGACCCTCGAAGCTGAAAACATTGAGGCACTTGAACTAATTTGCTTGGTCAACTCAGTGAAGGACATAGTTTTGAGGAATTGAGCATCAAAACTTAGTGTTTGTTTAAATTATACTTGTAACAAAATGTTCTCTTTTTTTCTATTGATTTCACAGTAAACACCAATGTTCTTCGTTCCTTGTCCACAAGAATGTTGCACGGCGGGGTGTTTGGGAAACAAGTCCCAGTTACTCCCTGTCAATATTTGTTCTGGCTCCTCCACGCGACCAGTAGTGACTAAAGCTCGCCCTGCTAATGCTTGAGGGCATTGGCGTTGGAGTTACTGTCAAAGGTTTGGTTGCTTATGTGCTTGTTTGTTTTGGATAGTGGGATAAGCTAACCCTGATGAACATGGTTTAGACTGTGTCAGTGATGTCGGGCAGAGTGACGCCCACATTTCAGATGGCTTATGGTTGTGTACACTCCACTCTTCTTCTCTGGCGCCAATTGCCAGCTAGCCTTTTTAGCCATGTGGCGCTTAGTTTTTGAGATGAGACACTCAATAAGACAACTGCTCTTTAATTAGAAACAAAAACATCATCTGCATGTTTAAATGATGCAGAGGCTAAGCTAGAAATCTGCTAGGTTACATGTGTCAAATGGCTGACCTCTGCCCTTGTTCCTTCCCTCTGAATGATGTAGCAACTTGTAAATAGTTAATGCTATCTGTGTGAACAGTGTGGCTGCTAAACAAAAAGCCAAAATCAAATTACAAGGCCAGATTGAAAGAATCCAAAACAGGAAAACAAATAATTGAACACAAGAACTGAGTTTGTGCTGGATTTAATGATTGGAACGAAATCCCACACATTAGCAGATAGTGAAAGACTACATTCACACAATAACAGAATGGGTTTGTTAGACCTGTTGTACAGTGGTTTTGCTTTACTCTGTGCTTTTTCTTCCTTTTGTACTACGTAGCACTGCTTTTTTTTTTTTTTTTTTTTTTTTTTTGCATCTTGCCCATGAATCCCATATTTTAAAGATGCCAGGTCAAGCTAAAATAAGTTTAACTTCTAAAAATGTTCTGTATTTTGATTCTTGATTGGACTCATTAATGTGCTAATTGTGAAAACACATTAATGTTTTTAAAGTCGCCATATCTGATATTTACTTCAGTTGCTGTGGTAATGGGTGTTCATGTTTATAGCACAAATAGAAAATAATTTGACTTTAGCGATTTGTTTTTTTAATTTACTCATTGTGTTGATTGTTCGTATATAGTCACTAAAAAGTTCTTGCGTAGACACATTAATTGGTTATGAAACCAGTTATAATGTTAATGAGCAAATAATATTCTAAATGAGCGACTGTGTGCACAATGTTATTAATTTCCATAAAATGCGGCCAAACCATTTCCATTTAAGATCTTTCCTTTAGTCTGAGCAAACATATGACACTCTTTAAAGATGCATGATTTTGCATATGTGTGGTTTCAGTTGTCTTAATACAAAAGTTATTGATAAATTATCTGTTCTTGAAAGCATTTGCATTGAGATTTCACACACAAATGTGTGCATGGTTCATGATTAAGAGCCAATTTTCAAATGACAACTACTGTAAGCTGTTGTATGAACAGGCAAACCACAAGTCACACCTGTTAGTAATTGCGGTTGTCGATTCCAAACTTTGTAGCCAAAGAAAACAGCAGAAACTTTTGCAAATTGTGCTCTTAATCAAGGCGAACCGATCATTTTCTCTGTGTCTTCATGGCAAAAACACACACAGCTGTCCGTTGCGGCGTGTTTGGCCACAGGGAAGCCAGTCCTCACAGCTCTCCGCTGCGTCCTTTCTCTATGTGGCAGAAATCATGGAGCATTGTTCAATCACAAGCTGTGCTTTCAAGCACCATCTCAGATTGCGTCAGTTCCCCTGCAGGGCCACTCTAGACCCCGAAGGGTTCTTGGTATACCTCCCATGGGGCTGCTTCTGTTAAACTGTTTAAATAGCAGTATCCACTTAAGGCCGTGTTTGTTTGCTTTCCTTTAATTTTTTTTATTTTTTCATCAAAAGACAAAAGTTTGTAGGCTACATTTAGCATTAAAATTCACAAAGCACACATCTGGGAATTGGCATGTTGAAGGTAACGATAAAAACGGCATCTTGCTTCAATGTCAAATGATGTGGAAGATGTTTTATTAAGTGTTGGCAGTTGTCCAATCAACATATCTTTTTTTTTTTTTTTTTTTCAACAGATATGTTCTTAGGTACTGTTTCCCACTGGGAATTGTGGTCTTTTTTTTTTTTTTTTTCTCTGGGAAGTAAAGAGAGATCTACTTTCCATTTCTTAACGGTCTCTTTTTTCTCAGCATCTTGTCATTTTACGATTTGTGGAACTCTTTGTAAATATCCAACAGATGCTGTTGGTTGCAACGTCCTGATGCCTTTAATGTTGTCAAAGAAAATAGTAATTAAAGAATTCCTGCTAGCATAAACAGTAAATTTGCACAGTTCTTGTCCGCCTCAGGGTGATGTTCGAACAAGTTCTTCATACTCCTCTCGTCTCTTATTCCTCACGCTTTAGTGAAATACCTAAAGATAGCTCCTGGCTCTAGGCCTGTCTTTCCAGTGAGGTGTTGTGCACAGGAAGATGGCTCTCTTTCGAGATATCAGATTGCCATGTGACAGAGCCGGCTGGTAACATAAACCCCGCATCTGTGGCCCGGTCAAGTTTAATGAGTGAGCTTGTCAGCACTCGTGTTTTGTACACAGTCTTATCTGTCTACAGTTACATCTTTTCACCTGCACTGATGGGCTGAGGGCTGTCAGCACCCAAAGAAAATGCCTGGCGGTTTTTATGGAGCTCATATTTCTGTTTGTTTTTCTTAATCCTAGTAAATAGAGTGGGAAAATGCTTGACTGGCAAAACCTTCTACCTGTTTATGGTTCTTTTCTTCTGTCTATTTGTTTTGTTTTTCTCTCTGTCTGTGAGGGCGATGTCCTTTTCTGTATGCTTGAGTTCAGTAATGCAGCATTCATGCAGAGACATACGGTAAGACATATGTATAAGGTGACAGGTGACACTACTCATAGGAAAATGAATGGGATAAACTGTAATGCTCATTGGTGGCTTTAAATGTAGGAAAGTTCTGCCTTTCCATAAAACAAAATGTCCAATTGTAGGATTGTATTTTATTATTTACTATAGAATGCCAGTGCACTTTTAGCAAGTTCAATATATATATTTTTTAAATTTATTTTATTCAACTGTGATCAGATTTTATTTGCTTATTTGAAATGTTATTGAAAACATAATGTTAAAAGTTTTGGATTTTAGTCTCTTTCCTCATTCAAGTAGGAAGCTGTACTGTACTATTTTATTTTATTTTATTTACTGTTCATACATCAATAAAGTTTGCCAGAAAGTCCTACTACTTTTGTTTATGATTAATGATTTAGGATTACTTTTATGATCATTAGCTACACTCTAAAAAATGCTGGGTTAAATACAACCCAACGCTGGGTAAAATATGGACAAACCCAGCGATTGGGTTGTTTTTGCCCCAGTGGTTGGTTGACTGTTGGTTGAAAACAACCCAATCGCTGGGTTTGTCCATATTTAACCCAGCATTTTTTAGAGTGTAGGTTATGGGGTGACCGGTTTGTGTGGCAAAACTATTTTTCCTATCATTCTTGGTGGCAGCACAAAAATGCTAAATATACAATAAAGCATCAGTTATAATTGCCTACATTTTCTTTTCCCTTACTTTTTTTCTTTGCTTTGTCAAAAAAAAGAAGGTGCCCAACTTGAACTAACACCTTTTGAACAGATACTTGGATCGATTTTTGCATTGTTTAATTTAATCAGCACAGAAAAAGTATAAGATGCTGGCATATTTTTAAAGCTTTTACTTTTACAGAGAAGTCAGAAATCAGGCAGATAATGTTGATTGTTCATCGGTTTAATACAGTAGACAAATGCAAGGTTTCTGAGGGCAGATTGTAAATCAATTCCTCACTCAAGTATCTGTATTGTATCACAGCACTTAAACACCGGACTGAAGATTACCGTGTAGCTATCCACTTATATTTGCAAAAACAGTATATCAAAACATGCTCAAGTTACAATAACAAGATGAATGCGCCTTTAAGGATGCACCATCTCTCCGTCATTCTTGGCGCCCTTTTAAAGGGTCCACAGTCTCTGCACGATTGATTGATCCAAAGAGTTATAGGTTCGTAACAGTTGGAGAGTTGTTTTCTAAAAGACCACTAACACACTCGGAGCTGATAATTGCAGCCTTGCTTTCTTGTACATGCTCTCTCTATGCTCTTGTCATTTCACATCAGAGGTACAATGGCTCATGTCGCTTACAACCAAATCCAAATTTCTGATGATTAGATTATCTTGTCACCATAGCAATCTTCACACCTTTCTGTCAATTGATTTGTTAATAAATGAAGTGGTGCTCTCGAAATCCGTTGCCTCCATTCTGAGCCGGATCTAAGGTCAGTGAATATGCAGGGCTTAGAGATGTGAATGCCTTTGTGGCTGGGAGTTTTTGGTGTATTTCACCTCTTGTGAATTTCAAAAAAACAGTTCACCCAAAATATGTAAATTCTCTCAGAATTTAGTTACGCTTATGATATTCCTTCTTCTGTGAAACACAAAAGAGGATATTTTGAAAAATGTCTGGGTTTTTTGATCAGTCAACCTCATTGACTTGACATGAAAGAAAGGTAAAGCAATTCCAAAATATAATTTTATAGGTTAAAATATTGTTGCTCATATCTTAAAGGAGGTTTGCAAGAACCAGAAATGTTCTGGCTTGTCCTAAAGTTTTCCATCACATTCCTTGAGCGCATATATATATATATATATATATATATATATATATATATATATATATGTATATGTACATATATATAGTTCTGGATGGATAGAAAGTTGGAGCATAAAAGCCGCCAACAGGTTTAATTCCTTTGGTGTTCTCTGCACAACACTGCATGATAATTTATACAAGCTTCAATAATGGTATTGTAATTTATGCCGATAGTCAAAAGTCTGGCTTGTCTTAATTACAGAACATAATTGCAGTCCTAAATGGATTTAATAGTGACAAAAATGATCAGACGTGAAAACGACTAAAGACAAGTTGTGGAAAAAAAAAGATTAATTCAGGACAGAATTCCACCCTTAGTCAGTATTTTCATAACAAACAAAAAGGTATAGTGAAGCCAAAGTGGAGGTCACTTTCAAAAAATTAACTCGTATGGAATTTTATTCAGAACTGTTGGGAAGGCAGGAGGAGCAGTCAATCATTCCTCTTTATAGGAAGAAAAGATTGGAGGGCAGAAAGGAGACAGAAATCTATTGACTCAGACCCTTTAGCTCCCACAATCTCCCGTTTGAAGGTGGAAATTTAAGTGCGTTTGAAGGCAAGGTCGGCCAAGTTTATAGCTTTAGATTATGCAATTGTTTCTTCAGGGGTTTGCTGATTAATTCCATAGTCTCGCTGACAGTTTCTTAATGCACAGTGGACAGGGCTGCTGCGGGACATTCTGACAGCATTGCAATAAGCAAACCTCGCTCTTCTCAATTTATACGCACGCATAAAGAGAGATGCACGTAGCTGACCCTGAGAGAAATGGAAATGGAGAGAGAACGAGTCACCTTCGAGTGAAAGACAATTGTTCTGAGTGCTGCCACAACTGTAATGTGCGCAGGCTTTTATGTGCGAACGTGTGTGTGTGTGTGGCATTCTCTTTCTGGAGTTGTTTGGATAACAGTCTAGCAGCTTAACAATGCTTTCTTTCATTACTATATTGAATCATATTATATATTTAATATTGGGCTTCACTTATGAATTGTTTATCATCTCCCCGTGACCTAAATTCAAGGCTCTGTTTCTCTGTTGAGTCAGTTGGCAACATTTTAATCTTTATCAAAGTATTTTGAATTGCAGAGGAAGGATGCTGCGCTAATTAATGGAGTCTTGTCCCACGGCTTCTGGATTCTACGCCTGGCTCATTGGAACCACTTTACGTGATCTTTGGTCTGGTATAGATTATATAATGTGTTTATAAGAAAAAGTGTTTGTTTTCAAGTGGTATGCTGTAAACAAATTTGGGAAGAGATCTGAAACTCATTTGCTAAGCTTGTTTCCAAAGTGCTCCAGGAGTGGATATGTTTAACCGCCCTCCTTTCATTATGCATCGCAAAACGTTCTAGCTAGTTTGGTGTTTTGTAATTAGTGCTGCTTGCTCTAGGGCTCATGCTATCATTCATGCTTAGGGATCTGAACAGACATCTAACCGTGAGAACTGCATCTCGGTATGAATGTGACCACCTAAAACCCTAACAATCACCCTGACCATCCTAGCAAACCTCTGAAAAACAAACTAGCAACCAATTTGAAATGTCAGCAAGCATGTTTTGCAAGCATAAAAAATAGTCTTTGTGGCAGAATGTAATTTACAAGTTTAAGTGTATAAGTAAAAATAAATAATAATAAAAAAAACAACAACATGAATGTTTTTCAAGTCAACAGCAACACAGTGTCTCGTTCCACATTTTCAAATAAACTGCTAATAATGAATCTTTTGTTGTTCACTGGGAGCCTTCGGGAGATATTCAGAGATGAACCTGTATCTGCTGCACTGCTTTAAGCTCTGTGTTGGACATAACGTACTCTGAATTGAGTGTACTTTGTTTTCAAACCACCTTGTTATTTAATACATTTTAAAAACGATTTCACATGCCAGCCTGACAGTCTGCGCAGATTGTTCCTGCCTGATGGCGGGAAGCGGTTTGGTGTGAAACAGCCTCTATTTTGAGAAAGCGTGTGAACTGCTGTGTTAGGAATTTCAGGGAGAAGGCGAGGAGAAAAACGATATTTCATTCCCTGAGGCTGTACATGTCACAGATATGGTTCGGTGATACCAACACAAACAGTCCATGGACATCCCGTTTTAAACTTCTCATCTTCTTTGAAGAAAAAATAAAGCTTCCATTAACAATATCTGTGCTCATCATAAAAGCATGCTCATATGAGAGATGAGAGACAGCTCATATACTCATCACTGCCCCTTGATGCATTAGTATTTTCAGCATTCAGACCACTGAAAGGGCTGCACATAAATAATCCATCATTTGTTCTGCAGAGATCAGGTTCGTTCATTCATTCACATCGGACTTCCCGATAAGTGCATAAAGTTTCTTAATACACGTTTAAGATCACCGGTTCTAGAGGGATCCTTTTATCCATTCGGATAAATTTTTGATAATCACGCATTTTTAGGAGAGCAAAATAAATGTGCTTATTGACCTTTGTTGACACAAATGTAGTATAAATCACTTACATCTTTTGTTATAATAAAACAGTATATAATAGTATATAAGTTAGTATTGCATATAAAATGTATTGTTATTAATTAATGTGTGTATTTGTATATATGTACAATAAAATGCATTATTATTATTGTTGTTATAATTCATTGTGTATATATATATATACTAAATATATAATACTAACACTATGTATAAATAAAATATATAATGTATAACACATCATATATTTAATATATTATAATAATATAATCATTCATATAATCATTTTTGCCTTGTTTTACATATTGTGCAGATTATGCAGTTCACAGTTTTACAATTTGGATATTGTGTTGCAACTTCAGTGTAAAATCTGGAGCCTGATGCAAAACCAGTTAAGAACTGTTCATTTCGACAGTTTCATCCACACACACACACACACACACACACCCATGACGCAGAGGCCAAACGCAGCATGACTCGCACAACACCTGGGGGCGGCTTAGGCAAAGCTGATCATATCCTCAGCTCCCAAATCACTAACAGGTGGTCCAAGACTGGGCTGCGCTCACCTTCTGCAAAGTGCATGGGGTGTTTTTCAGTGGATGTCTTTTCTAAGGAAAGATTAAGAGGTCTTTGACCTGCTGCACACTGGTTTTAACACCTTCTTTAGCAGAGTTAACCCTATTGGTGAGAGCTCTAAGGCTATTGGCCGAGGGGTTATCATGCTTAAATAGGTTTAGCTTGGCGTGCCCGTTATCTGTTTTGCGTTTGAAAGACGACCAAGTGTCGTTACCTCAGCTCAACTCCGGATCCAACTTCCAGCGCGCTCCCACACACAACCTCTCAGATACTTATCCAGCGATAATTTAATCTCCTGCGTCGAGGCCGGAGAATCCCGACCACAGCTCCATTTAAGTTCCCAGCTCCAGCCTTTTAACAGCGAGCAGATAGGGCCGATATCGAGGGCCGACGTCTAGTTGGATGTGTTTTGCGGTTTGGCTTGACATTTTCAAAAGGCCTCCGTTACGTAAAATGGAAAAACTAATAACGGAGGCTCCAGCATCATGGAGAATTGCTTTGTGCACTTCTCACCAACATAGGCTGTAAAAGTTTGATGTACAAGTTGAGCGCTTGTAGGGCTTAGGTTACAGTTTGTCTCTCAATCTCGTTTTCTTGTCATGCCTCATTGTCTTTAATGAGGAGATATGTTTGGGATGAAGCAGGTAGATATATCTAGCTGCTAAGAAGCTTGGGAAGATTTGAGTGTATTGATTTTCCTGTTCTATCACTGTTGTCTCCACCTTGCGCTTCTTAACGTTCAAATTCTTCTATGCTATATTTATCTTTCTTGCCTCCTTGATATACGTTTCATTTCTTTGCAATTTTTGTACTAGGGTTGTCATATTTGTTGTTCTCTTTCATTTAAATGTCACATCTAGTGCATCTCTTCCCTTAGCAAGCTAGTAGCTCAAACATTATATTAAGAGTTTGATTTCCTGAGAATGTATTAAGTTATACATTACATTCAAGGAATTTATTTTAAAATGGTTTGGATTATCAAAAACATAAATGTAAAACTTAAAAGTGAATAAATATTATGGAAATGTTATGGTTTTATGTGTGAAATGTTAATCTTAATTCATTATTTGATGCATGCCTCAAGATGTCTCATTTTAAAATATTGTTAGTGGTAACATATCCTCATTTATACAAAATTGTATTCTAATCAACAACAATAAAACTTTAGTGCATGATTCAGTTGGATTATTTGGCTTTCCAAAATCTCCTAACTAAAAAGATAGAAAAAAGAAAAAAATGCTGCGATTAATCATTACAAAGAATAGTTGGGTTATGTAATATATCTTAAATTATATTTAAGACATGTATTAATCGCATTGGAAATAAAAGTGTGTGTGTGTGTGTGTGTGTATGTGTGTATGACCCTGGATCACAAAACCAGTCATAAGTAGCACAGGTAAGCCTATATTGGAAACAATAAAAGAAGAATTATTGATTTTTCTTTTTCTGAAGTAAAGATTATGTTCCGTGAAGAAATCTGGTAAATTTCCTACTGTAAATATATTAAAACTTAATTTTTGATTAGTAATATGCATTGCTAAGAACTTCATTTGGACAACTTTAAAGGTGATTTTCTCAGTATTTAGATTTTTTTTCACCCTCACATTCCAGATTTTCAAATAGTTGTATCTCGGCCAAATCGTCCTGTCCTAACAAACCATACATTAATAGAAAACTTATTTATTCAGCTTTCGGACCATCTATAAATCTCAATAAAAAAAAAAGACCCTTATGACTGGTTTTGTGGTCCAGGTCACACATTATATATTGTATTTATATATTGATAATAAATGTATACAATCTTCAAAACAAGTAAGGACAATCATTCATTTGAATAGCCATGGAAAGGCTGCTAAGCACAGCATTTTATTGGTTTTTAAAAGTGTGTCAATGTTTATGAATGTAAGAGGCCACAGTGGACCAGATCTTTGGCATGTGTTTGACATTGTTTGTTTTTAAAGTGCTTTAAAAGCTTTGCGCTCTTCTGCGAGGTGTCCTCGGGGAGGTCTGGGCCACCAGTGGAGTAGAATCAGGAGGATTGCAGGAGTCTTTTGTGTGAGGCTCTGGGCTTTCAGGAGCGACCTCGGATGATTAACAAATCAATTACACGCCACTGCATTTGGTATCAGAGAGACATATGCCGTAGCTCTGTATCCTCAGCATGGAGCCGTGCCGATTCGAAACACCCTGCACCCTGACCGACCCCTGACGGCACTGCTCCAGCCGTGAACCCAACGGGTGACCTTATCCAATGAGAGTGAGCAGATTGCACATGTGTTTGTTTATCTTCACATTCACTGAAGCAGAAGTGTGCTTGACATTTCCAAAGCAGTACCTCAAAGCCGCCAGCGGAAACTTTTAACACCCTTCTGCTCAAGAAACACATTCAAGAGTTGGCGTCATACACCCAGAACCGCTCTTAATTAGTGCGCAGTCCATTTGTGGATGGTTCTATTTCTAATATGGTTAAATTATCTCTTGCAGTATCATGTTTGCATTTTTAGAAACCACTTAGCTTTTTTCCAAACTACAGGCTTCAGATAAGGATTAACTGTCACGCTGTTTGATGCTAACTGTCTCATCCGGTTCTCTTCCATGTAACAACTTTTTGAAATTCTAATTAGTCCCACACACTTCATCCAAACGAAATCAAATTATGTGGGAGATTTCTGCACAAGTAAAACATGCAGTGCAGTCTGGGAAGTGAGGTTGTTAAGCTGTCGGTGAAAACGCAGGGCACATTTTGGCCGAACCGCAGAGCTCACTACTTGAAAGGGAATACTACAGGAACATGATGTGCACATATTTGAACAAATTTGTTTTGAACAGGTTTTTTTTTTGTTTGTTTGTTTTTCTCCTTACATATTTTCCCATGTTTGAAAAGAAGGAATCTGATTCATTATCTCAATCTGTTGCTCTTTCCCTCTGTTTTCTTTGCCCTTCCAAGGGTCAGTCTGCAGTATGTGTAGCATTTATATGTACAGTATATATCTATATATGTTTGTGTGGGTGTGGAAATATATATGTATATGTGTATGTGAAAAAAAAAAACAGAGGGAGGGATGCTTTTGAAAACATTTTATAGGCATAGGCTATAAAACCCTATAGGCAGAGGTTGACCCAACTACACTGTTATTAATACGACAGAAACCGTTTTAACGTGATCACAGTTTAATAAAAAACATTGTAAGTTATTCAAACAATGAATAAATTATATAGCGAAAGCGAGCACAGAACACAGTATCAACGGAGCTTTCTGAAACTTTAAATCAGTTAAATCATTGCGTCGAAAAATTATTCACTGTTTTGAAGCACTCCAATCGGATCGCGTATCGCAAATCATTTGAATCAGATCGGGACTTCTAAGTGTGAATCATTTGATTCAGATCGGGACTTCAAAGCACGTATCGTGAATCATTTGATTTAGATCGGGACGTCGGCGCGGGTGGGCAGGATGTTTTTTATGTTTAAATAATTCTATCTATAATACTATAATAATATCTACAGTGGGGCAAAAAAGTATTTAGTCAGCCACCAATTGTGCAAGTTCTCCCACTTAAAAAGATGAGAGAGGCCTGTAATTTTCATCATAGGTACACTTCAACTATGAGAGACAGAATGGGGGGAAAGAATCCAGGAAATCACATTGTACGATTTTTAATGACTTAATTGATGAATTCCTCGGTAAAATAAGTATTTGGTCACCTACAAACAAGCAAGATTTCTGGCTCTCACAGACCTGTAACTTCTTTAAGAGGCTCCTCTGTCCTCCACTCGTTACCTGTATTAATGGCACCTGTTTGAACTCGTTATCAGTATAAAAGACACCTGTCCACAACCTCAAACAGTCACACTCCAAACTCCACTATTGCCAAGACCAAAGAGCTGTCGAAGGACACCAGAAACAAAATTGTAGACCTGCACCAGGCTGGGAAGACTGAATCTGCAATAGGCAAGCAGTTTGGTGTGAAGAAATCAATTATGTAGTGGCACAAAGCAATTTCTTAACACTTAAGCACATTCTTTTTTGGATAGAATATTATAGTTACATTTTCTTACAATTGGAAAAGCCACTGATTTCCTAAAATGACCCCCCAAGCCTTTTGCTCTGTCTTTCACAAGCCTTACTCCCTAAAGCCTCAGAATGGTTAAACCATCCACCATGTTTCAACTCAACAGGGAGGTTGTCCGTTGTATCACACCTCTAATGTGCTTAAGTGGAAAGTCAAGCCATTTCTCTCCTCTCTCTCAAGCTCCCGTTCTCACTCTGTCCCTCTATCCTTGTCCGTCTGCCTCAGGTCTCACCCTGGTGTCTGAAGTGTCGTAAAGGGTCTGAGCATGAAAAATTACACTGTAAAAGCCTTTTTATATATCATAATGAGCTTAAGAAATTTATTTTGCACTTCACTTGTTTTAAGAACTACGACCAGAGCTGTAAGGACAGGTTGAATGTCAGAAAGCCTTTTGCTTTTCACATTCAACAAACCTGAGAGGCTTTAATAATTCACAAATGTGAATTTTCATTTTTTTCACTGTACTTAAACCAGAAAAGGACAGCTTGGTCTGTATGACAGTTGCCACTGACTGCATCCGTATCAGCCGGACACAGAGAGTTGGGAGATAGAAGCAGGACCGTCCTGAAGCGTTTATAATCCCACCCGGGATTACTGTAATCTCCCTCTCTTCGTTTTTTGAAATCAGGATTTGTGAAAAGAAATGGTGACTAGTTGCGGTTATTGCCACTGAGATACACTATAAGGCTTAAATATGCATAAGGGCTTCTTTTGTGGCTCAGATTGCTTGATCTGTAGTTGCGACGAGCGCTGGAATTGGAAATCACAGTAATTGCTCTCAGAAAGTATTTCATGTTTTCAAGACACAAAAGAGCAGACATGTAAAAAATGTAATGCAGATCTGTGTTTAGATTTGAGCATTAATTATTCTTATTCAAGCATTAAAATAGCATTTAGTCCACATTTTTGGAGAGGCTATGACCACAAAAGTGTCTAAGGGGAGACATAATATTTATTTTATTAGCTTTGCTTATTAATATTAAGTGACATAACATTCATACAATATTTCCAACTGAAATGCAGGCGGTCGTTAAAATGATTTAAAAAGTGACCGAATGAAAAATCTGTCAGCGTTTTCTTTTCTCTCACCCATAAGATGTCTTCTGTGTAAACGTCAGTGTCATCTGAACCCTGTTGACTTTTGATTGTATGGACAAAAATAGCTGAAAAAGTCTCTAAAATATCTTCTTTTTTGTTCCACAGTCATACAGGTTTGAAAAACAACAATATGAAATGAGGGGGAGTAAAAAAAAAATATTGTATTGTGGCCAAATAAAACAAAACATGAAGAGATTTTTAACGGTGACAATGGTTGTGTTCCTGTCTGGGATCATTTTAGGACAATGATATCACTCAGAATTAGCATTTTACATGGACATTTGGGACGTACACAGATTAAACTTCAGCATTAATGGCGATGTATCTAGTGTGTCCTTGCACATCAGCACTGCTTAAAACCTTAAACAACAGAAAGCGGTATGTCGTGGCTATTATATTTAAAAGGTTCCTGTCAAATCCAGGCTTAGATAAAAACGGATGACCTGCGGTGTCTGTTGGGCTCCCTGTAATTAATCTCGTTGAATATAACTCTGACCACAAACGTCTGGAGTCATGTGGCGTTAATTTCAAAGGAAGCAATTAATTTTTCAAAACTTTTAACTGGGGGTCTGGGGCTGGGAGCAGGAAATGAGCGGCGATGGCATTTGGTTCGTTAGGGCTAGACGATTGATAGGCTCAGTAACCACAGGAAAACACATGACCGGCTAATTGAATTTGATCACTTGGTAATGCACTAGAGAAATGACATAATCAATGCTCGTGCCATCGAGTAGGCCATTCTTTGTCTCTCCCCCTGTAATGAATACATTGCTTGAGAGTCCGATTATTCTCTTATTCATTTGATTCGGCTCAACGCGCACAGGGGTAACTTGTCCTGGTCTTGTTTGTTATGTAGTTGTAAACATTGATCGCTCTTTGTTTATGAAGCTTTATTGTGTACATTTCGCAAATGCTATTCTACCCAGGGGCCTGGTGTTCAAACAGCCAAACAAACAGATGCAAAAAAAAACCCTGTTTGCCCTTGATTCTCAATAGCCCGTCATGTCAGATGGCTGTTTTACACTCAATTAGGGAGCTGTTGGACCCGAGTCTATTTGCAGTCAGAGTTTAGTTTGTTTAGTTGCTGTGAAATTTTTCTTCTGAGGTACAGTTAATGTGGACTCCAGTTTGTATGAATAAATCTAAATTATGGAAGTGAGCCATATTTGAGGTTCATTTGCATCTTTGCACACTTTTGGTCACATTTACGAAAGTTTAATGCATTTCTCATTGCTGTTTTTCTCAGAATAAAAGTTTTGGTGGTAAATATAACACAACACAATATAAATAAAACTGTGAAAATAGTGAAATTATATATATAATATTGTGAAAGTAAAATCTTTTTTCTTTTTTTTTTTTATATAATGACTGGAGGATGGAAGTAGATGTGGGAAAGCAACTGAGGTTTCCTCCTCACATCACAGAGACAACTTTGCGGCCTGACATTGTGCTGTGGTCAGACTCACTAAAGAGCATTCTGATGCTTGAGCTCACCGTACCATGGGAAGAGCAGATGGAGGAGGCCTTTGTGCGGAAAAGAACTGGCTGAAAAGTCAAATGTTGCCTCTTGGAGGTTGGGTGTCGGGGCTTTGCAGGCCAGTCGCTGTACAGGGCATACACGGGACTCAGAATAACAGGAGAGAGGCGAAGGAAAGCGATTCACACCACAATAGACGCAGTTGAAAAAGCATCTAGGTGGATTTGGCTAAAGAGGGCAGATCCGTAGGTTGCTATTAGGGCACAGTCTGATCAACCCTGGTCAGGTCGCCTGGGCGAGGGTGTATGATACTTGAAAGACCCGAAACACCCTGAGACCCCAGGTAATATCACTGATGATGTGCCCTAGCATCAAAAGATGTTTCTAGAAGCATATATACAGGTGCATCTCAATAAATTTGAATGTCGTGAAAAAGTAAATTTTTTCTTGTAAGTTATTTCAAAAAGTGAAACTCATTCATTGCATGTAAAGTAAAACATTTCAAACGTTTGTTTTAATTTTGATGATTAGAGCTTACAGCTCATGAAAGTCAAAAATCAGTATTAAAATATTTACATTTGAGTTTCAATTAATGACCATCCCTACAGTATAAATTCAGGGTATCTCTTGTTCTTTGAAACCACAATAATGGAGAAGACTGCTGACTTGGCAATGATCCAGAAGACGATCATTGACGCCCCCTACACAAAGAGGGTAAGTCACAGAGGGTCATTACTGAAAAGTGTGGCTGTTTACAGAGTGCTGTATCAAAGCATATTAAATGCAAAGTTGACTGGAAGGAATAATTTGGGTAGGAAAAGGTGCACAAGCAACAGGGATGACTGCAAGCTTGAGAATACTGTCAAGCAAAGCTGATTCAAACACTTGTGAGAGCTTCAAAAGGAGTGGACTGAAGCTGGAGTCAGTGCATCAAGAGTCTCCACGCTCAGACGTCTTCAGGAAAAGGGCTACCAAGCCACGTCTGAACCAGAAACAACGTCAGAAGCGTCTTACCTAGGCTGTGGAGAAAAAGAACTGGACTGTTGCTCAGTGGTCCAAAGTCCTCTTTTCAGATGAAAGTAAATTTTGCATTTCATTTGGAAATCAAGGTCCCAGAGTCTGGAATAAGAGTGGAGAGACACAGAATCCATGTTGCTTGAAGTCCAGTGTGAAGTTTCCACAGTCTGTGATGATTTGGGCTGCCATGTCATCTGCTGGTGTTGGTCCACTGTGTTTTCTGAAGTCCACAGTCAACACAGCCATCTACCAGGAAGTTTTAGAGCACTTCATGCTTCCTCCTGCTGACAAGCTTTATGGAGATGCTGATTTCATTTTCCAGCAGGACTTGGCACCTGCCTACACTGCCAAAGGTACCAAAAGCTGGTTCAATGACCATGGTATTACTGTGCTTGATTGGCCAGCAAACTCGTCTGACCTGAACCCCATAGAGAATCTACGGGGTATTGTCGTGAGGAAGATGAGACACACTAGACCCAACAATGCAGATGACCCGAAGGCTGCTATAAAAGCAACCTGGGCTTCCATACCACCTCAGCAGTGCCACAAACTGATCTCCTCCATGCCACGCCGAATTAAGGCAGTAATTAAAGCAAAAGGAGCCCCTTCCAAGTATTGAGTACATATACAGTAAATGAACATACTTTCCAGAAGGCCAACAATTCACTAAAAATGTTTTTTTTTTTATTGGTGTTATGAAGTATTCTAATTTGTTGAGAATTGGTGGGTTTTTTGTTAAATGTGAGCCTAAATCATCACAATTAAAAGAACCAAAGACTTAAGCTACTTCAGTCTGTGTGCACTGAATTTATTTAATACACGAGTTTAACAATTTGAGTTGAATTACTGAAATAAATGAACCACGACATTCTAATTTATTGAGATGCACCTGTATGTATGTATATGTGTGTGTGTGTGTGTGTGCGTGGGTGCGTATACCGTAAATATTCATATACATATACATATTCATATATCTATATCCTTATAATGATAGGCCTCATACAACAAATAAAGTCATGAAATTGTGAGATTGCGAGATTGAAGTGGTATATTGTAACAATGAAGCCAAAATAATGAGAATAAAAGTTGTAGAATTCCAAGAATTTATTTTATTTTATTTTGCACAAAAACACTACTGCTACTTACAAACAAACAAAAAAGGTTTCAAAGTTAAAACAGCCTTAGTTTTACTTTGCATGGGTTCAATGTAACCTTTTAACTTGTACATCAAATAGTAATTGATTGTTTGTGTGTATGATAAAACTATAGCCACCATCCCTAAGAGTGAACAAAACTGTGTATATTTGTCCACTTGGCAGACTTACAAGGTGAAACTGGACAATTTTTCTTCGTAATGCACACACATGCTCTTCTCTGAGTCGTGTTTGTGTTGTCAGACAGCAGAGGGCATTTATCTGGCAAGCCGGAATACCCAGATGCATTTCACAAGCCGGAGAGCTCCAATGACGTTCGAAAGGCAGATGGGCATCTATGCTGCATAAGCATCCCTTTCTTTGCCTCATGGCATCTTCCCCCCCACCTCCGTACCTTGAATGTGCCTCTATATTTCTCTCTGTGTTTGTCCTGTAAACTCTCTAATGCAAACACACAGGTTTGCTTGTCTTTTGTTCATTTGTCTCTATTGAAAGGAGGCATCTGGTTGGTCACCGTGAAAACACTCCAGAGGGTACTGCAGATTCACTGAAATAGATGAGCCATTTTCTGCCCATCTCTTGAGAGAGTCTGTTTTTCTCCCACACACTCCCTTGCACATACAGATTCCCTCTCGTTTTGATGCTTCTCTTCGGACTGGGAGCTTAGTGAAACTTTTTCTTAGGAAACGGTTTGTGATGACAACTGTGTGTTTGTGAGCAGGAGTTTGCTTAGCTGCTGTTAGGGGAATTTAAAGTTTATATTCAGAAGTTAGCTACATCTTACAAAATCACAGTTTGAGTCATATACGTTTTATTAGTATTTATAAATTAAGTAAACGTAATATTATTATTATTTAATATAATGATTAAATATATGGCATAGAATAAATTATATTTAATTATATATGTATATTTATTTATATTTATAAGTATATACATTTTCTATGCATATGTATTTTAGGGGGTTATGTCAGGGGTGTTAATCTTTTATTATTTAATTTTTATTATTTTATTATAATGACATATTTTGTAGTGACAAGGCATGAATCCTCGAAAGAAATGAAAGAAGCAAATGAAAACTGGAGCAGTATTATACTTGGTTTACCTGTACAAAAGTGCCACTTTTTTTTCTTCCCAGAATTAATGCACAAGCAGTGATGTTTTCTTTGAAAGGTATATGTAGAAGTAAGAGATGGCAGTTTGTCTCTGTCAATAAAGAAGCATCTGGCATTTTTGAAAAGTCTATGTTGAAGTATGGAGCATCAAAAAGTTAGAAATCAGCCGAATCGCTCATAACAAAGAAAAATCTAGAAATCAGTCATGGAAAGTCTGAAGTGCTAAGCGTTTTTGCTAATGGCACCAGATGAAAACATGCAGATGGAAGCTATGCATGTTGTTAATACTCGATTGATGCAGTAGCACAAAAATGATGGTCCAGTGCCCTCAATTAGGATTTAAACACTCAATTAAAACAAGCACAAGTTTAGAAACAGCGATAAGTAGTGTAGGTCATTAGCTGTCTGCTAGCCTGTAGCATGTAACAGCTGGACTGGATATGAAAACAGCAAAAACGCAACGCAGCATTATTTATTAATGTCACCTTACGGCTAGGCTACCTGATGCCATCCACGTCTCATTAAAACCAGGACCCAGACTTGTAAAAAATGACTGTGTGCTAATTGGCAAGAGAATGTGTGATCCGTACTGCTGTAATGTACTTTTTATTAGCTTTTAGTTGTTGATACAAAGCCTTTATTTATAGTGCCTCACAGCAACACCATTGGAACGAGAAGGCGACTTTGGATGCCAGCCTGCGAGGCTGTGTTGTGTTTATCCTGATTGTGGATATTTGCAGGTTGGATGCTTCTGATAAAGTTTTTGCTAAAGACACATGGTAGACGAAGAAAACATAAATAAGCAGGCCGCATGGACTCATGCATGACCCAGTGCTGCCAGCGGACACAGCTTGTGTAATCTCAGAAAAGCCTCATGAATCTCGATTTAGACCGACACTATCGTCCTCGCTGTCTTGCTCAGACGTTCTCTCCAGGGGCAGTTTGCATACAGGCAGGATGTTGTAAAACACTTCTCCGGAAAGTGCTCTTATCAACCTTTTAAAATGTAGACCTGTGGAGGCCGTATTCCTGTGATTCCTGTCGCTGCCAAGGGCACACAAGCGCTACTATCTAAACGAACCATCTTCCTCCATTCTGGCACCCCTGTGATTATGTTATTAATAGACAGTGCCTTTTTTATCTCATCTTTTTTTAATGCCTGATTTTCACATTCTGGGAAATTGGATGTAGAGCTAGTTGAATGTACTAAGTTTGCTTTTTTTTTTTTCTCGAAATGCTGCAGCTACATGCATCGACGCTGTGAAAAAGGTTGATTCGTCCCCTGACCCTCGTGCTAAAGAAAACGTTCTACAATTTTTTCTCGAAAACTGAAGTTACAGAACCAGAGTTCACCTTAAATTTTCAAAAGACTCATGGCAATTACAACTTTAGCTGTGAAGCGTTCCAATCATTGATTTAGCCTTTGATTCGGCTTCTGCATCTTTGCTTTTTCTCCGCGGCTGGGGTTGAAAGACGTGCTCCGTACTGCGATAGAGAGTCTCAACAAAGCTTCAGAAAGGTCACGAGGGAAAGGGGAGGCCTACGTGACCTTTCACACAATCCCACAATCCCCTCCTGCTGTGACTTGTGACTGTGACCGTCTCGTTTCATCATTTCATCCGTCATGTACCATTCAAATATCTCCTTTTGAAGACCAATGGTGCATTGAAGAAAAATATTATCTCTTTCTAGCAAATCTCCAGATATTGTTTTATGGTGGAAGGTTTTATAAGTGAAAAATAAAATTGAAAAAATAAACATTGCTCTCGTACTTTGATTATATAGGAGTTCTCTTTTTATCTAAAAGACCCAGATTTTCCTGGTTGCATCTTTCAAATGTTTTTGAAACAACTGGTGCGATAACACTTTTATACACCGAGTACATGTGGTAATGTCAGGCATAAAAGCGTATGCTAGTAATAAAGAACGTTTCTGTACTGCATTACTGTACCATCAAGATGTCTGAGAGGTTTTATGGTGGTGTAGAGAGAGAGTGGATGTGGATGGGAGGGAGAAGAGAAATGAACCAATGCATTAGTCTCCCTCAGTCTCGCGTTTAGTCGTGTCAATATTGTCTGGACCACAGCTGAGTCCAGATTCTCTTCTGTTCCACTCCGTATTGACTCTGAGTTGGTGCGCAAACACATTGTGGCAACATTGATGTAACATTGAGTTGAGTAATTGAAACCCATAGGAGAGAGATCGAAGAGGGGCTATCGGTTTTTCGGTCATCGTCAGCCATTGAAGAGAGAGAAACACTGAGAGAGAGACAGGAGTGGATATAAATCTGGAAAGAATGACAAACCGGTGAAGTTTACTCAATAAAGCGTTTCTTATTACTCAGCTCTATCTTTGGTTGGCGGAACTGATTAGTAGATGTTGAGACATACTCTTTTTTCATATAATGATGACAGATATGCAAAGTCCTATGAGCTGAAGTAAATATGCTTACCGTGTAAGAGTAGGCAAAAATCTCAAGATAACTCTATGTGAATATTTAAAAACAAATTCTGATTTAATACGATTTAAATAAAAATACTAAATATTTAAATCAAATTTTATCATAATAAAATAATGTAATAATATAATGTAATACAATAATTTTACAAAACTGGTAACTGGTACTAATTACCGTATTACAGTAATATATTATATTAGTAAGAATTACAAATTTGGGTAATGGGAATTTTGGAGAAAATGTACTTAATTGTCATATAATAATGTAATATAATAAAAATAATATGTTTTAGATTTTTTTGAATAAATATATTACACAAGCATGTTTTTGTGAGAATCGCTCATCATAAATGTACTGGATTCTCACCAAGATAGAAAAAAAAAAAAAAGATTACACACACGGTCAAAACAGACATAAAAAACAGAGAGGGAAATAGATATATACATTTCTCTTTCTTATGTATACATGCAATATAAATAATAGAAATCTGCAAAAAAAAAATGTATTAAATGAAATATATTCCTATAAGCTCTCGTTGAGACATTAATGGGCATTAAGACTACACTGTAATTCAGGCAGTGGATAGTAAATATGAATATCAGAGTGCATCGCTCTAATGCTGTGTTTTTATTTTACAGTTAGTGTCAGTCTAAAGTAAATACAGTTAGCTTCTATTACAAACAAGAGTTGTGAATGGGAACTTCCCTGATGGATAAAAAAGGTTGTGCATGTGTGGGTGAGTGTGCAAAGCTTTTAACAACTCATCCTCTCATTTTCTTATACCAACACACTCCCTCCTCTTCATTCCATTTTCTGCCGTGCTCCTCCACTCTTATTTGTATCTAACAGGTCATTAAGTTCACAAATGTGCAATTGAGTGTTTTGGATGTTTAATTAGCATGTTTCCTTGACTAATTAAAATGCACAAATCTAAGGATTAAAGCCACCCTCCATTTCTCCCTCTCTCCCACCTCATTTTTATGAATAATTAATCAATCTCTTTCACCAGGAGATTCTGTTGCACACCAGGACACATTTCAGTGTTGTGCAAGTTGTAAACTCTTTTCGTTTTTCCTTCACAGACAGACAATTTTCCTGCTGAGCCCAATTACATGGGTAACAGGCAGCAGTTTGTTCAAAGGTAAGGCCTATTTAACAGTTTTCTCAGCTTTATTTGTCTTAAACTCCCCTGCACACAAATGTTCTTCAGATAAGAACAAAAAACCCATGCATCCATTTGGGTTTGATCATTTTCATCATGTTTTTCTGACTCGTAGCAACTCCACGTTCAAAGATCCAGAGCGAGCCAGTCTCCGAGACAGCGGGCACGGGGACAGCGACCAAGCGGATAGTGATCAGGACACTAATAAAGGCTCCTGCTGTGACATGTCTGCTAAGGAAGCGCTCAAGATGAAGGCCACTGGCCTCAAGCCTCAACCACTTGAGCAGGGTGAGTCCTTCAACATCAGGAACTTCATTAAAAACCAAAGACTGAGTTGTTTTGTCTTTTTCTGTACTTTCTCGCAGTCTTTCTTTTTGCTATTCACTCATTGTTGAACGTTCCTTTTGTTCCTTGCATGTTTGTTGCTTTACTCTGGTTTTCAGCCGTTTCCATCTAGTGCATTCCACGAATGCAGTGCATCTTGGTGTCCCATGGCTTTATATTATTAGGTAGAGTGTCCTCAACTAAGGATTTTCATAGTCGAATCAGAATTGTCGAAAAATTATGTATATATTATTTTTAAAATGTATGTATATATATATATATATATATATATGCATTATAATAGAATATTTAAAAGTTCAGAATTAAAAATGTATGACTATAATGACTAAAATTTAATTATTATTCAATATTACATTTAAAATAAATTTCAAATATATAGAGTTTTTCAATAATTAAAAAAATATACATTTAATATTTAACATTCTTTACAAATGTGCCAAAAAATAATATATGTAATATAGTTTTGACCTTAAATTTCCTACCCTATGCCTCCTCTCTCTTTGCAGTTTTTTTCTGCATTTCCTTTTTTCACATGAAGCTTTCAGTCCTTTCCCAGAATCGTCAATCAGTTATTAATTTACTGATCTCACCGCAGTTGAATCTTCTTGCTGTCTCACTCTCATTTTCGAAATAGCTCATCTCTTTCTCCCGCTCTTTTGCTTTTCAAACTATCTTCCATCCTTTAGACTCCTTATTTTCCTCTTTCCTCCGTCTTTCATTTTCTCCCTCTCGCTCCCTCTCTCTGTCGTATTCTAGCCACGTTCTCAGTTTATCAAAGCAGGCAGGCCCATTATGATTTTATAAGCCAAACCACTCTAGCCGTTCCATTTAGTGAGTGCTGGTTAGGCGCTGGGAGGCACTTCCTTAAAATTTTGATAATGGAACATGGAAAATGACTTATCCAGCAGGCCATGTCACATTCTCCACCTGATTAAATATGAATAATTATTCTGCGTCTCTCTTGGTAGGACAAATTACTCGTGACATGGGTAGAACAATAACCTCTGATAAGAAAGCAGTCCCATGATCCCTTTCCTCTGAATTTGTTCAGGAAGGAAACATGTAAAAATGGTTTTATTCATCTAAACCCAGGTCTGTTGGGTCATGTTGAAGACTATTACACCGGTTGCCGTATCCCTCAAATGGCAATCCGAGGAAAAAACAAAACAAAACAAAACATGAGAGAAAGAAAGAGAATAAATGGGGCACAGCAATACAATACATCAAATATAATGGCACAATTAATCAATAGAACAGAGGGGAATCTACCGCTATCTGAGCCGAGGCAGCGGACGAGTACACCAAGCCTGTCTGCCTTGATTTGGTTTGCGTGTGTATGTGTGTGTTTTCATTTGGATTCAGGAATAGACTGAATGCACTGGCGAGAGAAATTGGCCAATTAAAGAGGCCCATATGTTTCATATTTTGAGAATGCAGTCCTTTAATGGTGCATGGGAATGGTTGGAGAATGGCTGAAATTAGCTAGCTTAACAGTGTAAACTCACAAAGACGAGCTACAGTTGGAATAGTTGCATGTCCAACAAGCTTTATAATAACCTTAGCCCTTAGCCATGAACAATGAAAACCTGACAGTGATCTGAATGTGTTTTATCCTTATTTGTAGTTATTAAAGATGTTTTCTGTATGTTATGCCAGTAGGTGCTAATAGGTAGTGACAAGCAATTGTCTGAGTGAGTTAATCATTCACTGAAACTGATTTATTCAAAAACACTGATTCATTCACGCACTAAGCAACTGAGTTTCTTAATTGTTAAATAATTGAATCATTTACTCAACCAAATAGATTTGCTCAAAAACAGTAATTAATTCAGGAACAAAATGGGTGATTATCCAGTGAATCATTTATCCAAACCCAATCGATTCGTTCCAGAACATTAATTAATTCAGGCTTGAAATGGCTGACTGTATATTAAATCCATTACTCATATTGAATTGTTTCGCTCAAAGCACTAAACAGCTGACTTTTATAAGTGAATAATTGAATCATTTACTCAACCAAACTGTTTCGTTCAAAAATTTTGATTCATTCAGGAACAAAACTGTTTCATTTTTGACTTCGATTTATTTATTTATTTATTTTAGCAAAAATACACAAATTAACTAAAAAGTCACTCAGTATTTGTTTATTGAACCATTTTATGATCGCAAAGTCAGTTTTTCTGCATGGAAAGAAATAAGCTATATTTAATAAAATATGGACACTGAGCAGTGCGAGTACGGCATAGTAAACAAACTTATTTAATCTTATAGTCATTTGCGTTAAATAAAATATGCTGACTTCTGGCGAGTTCTATAGTATGTAAATTTATTATCTCAAACCGTTCAATTTTGATGGCCAAACTCACTTTACTCGGTTTCCTCACTATGTTTTCTTCTATTGAGTATAGAAATCAATATTCATTCTACAAGACAGTTAGCTGGGAACGGCTGTCTGTTTTGCCAATATCACTCCAGAGGGCTGGGTGTATCTTCTCTCAGACAGGGACACTTGAAGTTGTCTCTCACACAGAGATGACACATGACAGTCTAGAGAAAGCCCAGGCTAGCTTAAAGATCCCCTGTGTCCTCTTGTAAGCATTATCACCTCCAACATTAGACCGTCTCCACTACAGCCAACTTCTAAATCTGCGTTACAAGCCTTTAAAATGGATATTTTACAGTTGCTGGATGGCTATAACAAAATTGCAGTGGAGTGAACTTTGTGTTTCACTGCATATATTGCTTTAATAGCAGCAGCGATTATTATTTGTCCTTTTGGGAACACTTATAAAGGTCCGATCTTCTTTGTTCTGCCAATAATCCTAATCATCCCCATATCTACTGATTGGCTTCATCACTCTGTCTCCTCTCCACCAGTAAGCTGGTGTGTGATGGGCGTTCTGGCGCACTATGGCTGCCGTCGCATCATCCAGGTGGATGCTGCACACTGGTGGTGGACGAGGAGACACCACCCCTCACAATGTAGAGCGCTTTGAGTGCTTAGAAAAGCAGAAATGCACTATATAAATGTAATGAATTATTATTATTATTATTATTAAGAAGAAGAAAAGGCGCGTTTCTCTGCTGGGGAGAAACGGGAGGTCATGGGAATGTCACTCCGGATGGAGATCTGGTGATTTTCTTAGCTCGGACGTTTGTTGTAAAAGCATCATCTTTGTTGATACCATCATTGAATTACTGCGTTAAACGATCAGGAGATATCAGGGAGGGTCTGTGCTGGAGCCTTTCCAGATGCCACCTGCTTTGTACTGTTGATTATGCGACTTTTATTTATGGTAAACTGGTCAGGAACAACATTGACGGTTCTGTTCTAAATCCATTTCAGATGTTCCCTCAAATTTATCCTGGGTTTTAGAGATCTCTTGAGATAAGGAGATTTACGGAAGGAAATCGGCCAGCCAGTCAAATGCAGATGCTGGGAGTGGAAGTTTTAACTCCTGCTAAGGAATGTGCTGTCTTGAAATTATTTTGTGTGTGTGTCCTGGTCTACTAGGCACTACAAGGTTATGGTCAGTGCATATGAGTCTGTGTGTGTGTGTGTGTGTGTGTGTGTGTGTGTGTGTGTGTTTGTGTGTGTGTAAGGAGCCGCTTGGGTTTGATGCATTATTTAGGATGTGGGTGGAAAAAAAATTGACTTTCCAAGTAGCTTCCTCTCCCTTTAATGAGACACCTGAGCTTGTTTGTCTTTCACAAGTTTTGACAGTTCTCAGGCAATTGTATCTGATATGTTAAAGAATAGACGAGTAGCAAACTATCTGTTGCACAAATGCACATTTTGCCCAGTGTCTATATATATATATATATATATATATATATATATATATATATATATATATGCAATCAGCGCTATGATTGATGATCAATGAAATCTTCAGAATTGCGCTGATTTACAAAAATAAATAAATAAATAAATCACACATTGATCTGCCTCTGAACAACTTTCCGTCTTGGATTATGTCACCAGGAGGGGAGAATATTGTAAATAATGTTAAAGATTGCCTGGATTATTGTATAGAACTTTCCAGCTAATTCCCAATTGATAAAAGTCCCATCCTACATGTTATTTTATTGTTAAATGTCCAGTTTTTCTGCAAAATGTCACATTACAAAACTAAAATGCTTTTTCATATTGACTTTAAGTAGCTCCTCGGGTGTGCATACCCCTAGTTGTAAATCCACTCGCTAGATGTATTTCTAGATATACATGCATACTTGGAATATTAACTATGTGCTGTACCAACAACTATTATTGCTGATGGCAAATTGTGTATTCATGAGGGCAGAATTGAATACAGAGATGAGAATGAAAAGAGAAACAGAACAAGTTATTCTGAAGTTTTGGTCATTTAGTTTCCTGTTTGACAATCCTATATATACACATGCGTGTTTTCACTTCCTTTCGGGCATGCACTTTGGCTAGTTTTCAAGGTTGTGAATTTTTTATGCCCGTGTAAGTGTGTGTTTGTGTGTGTGTGTGTGTGTTTCCTTGGACTGTGTATTAAGTCATAATTCAGTCAGTAGAGAGACTAGATCCTGTTCACACAGACATAAGCAATAGAGGGTAGTAGAAGACAATACTCATCTTCCTCTCTTTCTCTCTCACTATCTACTTTAATCATGCTCACCCTCTAGCGCAAACACATTTAGAGGAATCATAACTGAAAAAACATACGCATTGTGAATAGAACTTACAGTCCCTCGTGGATCTAGTGTCATGTTTTTATCCCGGTAGAGTTAGTTTTATCTGCCATGTTCCTCTCGTTCTTTCGTTCTCTCTGCTCTTAATTGGATCAGAACTAAGTTGTTCTTAAAACAAACATGAGGTCTGTTCCAAAACCTTGCAAGCTGTCTACCTAGACATTGTTTTAAGCCATCATAGGCACTTTCCCAGTGGGAATGCAGTTCCAAAATGAGGGCAGCACTTTAAAATGTTGTTATGGCCAAAATTGAAGTATCCTTTCCAGACACAGCAATCCCAGGATGTCATTTTTTTTTTATTTTATAAACTGTTTTGATCAATATTTGTGTGTGCTATTGATTTATATGATTTAATGCACACTATTTTCTTTTTTCTGTCTATTTTATTTCACTTTTTCCCCCTCCATTATTTTTGTCGCCGGCAAGTGTGCTAGTGTGAAATTGATTAATTAGGCTCTCTAAATTGGGAGCTGTGTATTAAGTATTTTTTGTATTAATTGTTGATTAATTGATGTAAAGTTTTGCCTGCAGCAAGGGCTAATCCTGGAATGTGTTCATCAGCGGCCATCACACGGTCTGATACGCATGTATGCGAGTTACGAACACCGGCCCATTATACGCAAAGTGCCGAGATGCGTACCTGCGATAATGTGTGCATGTGCGTGCGTGAAAAGGTCCCATTAGATTGCTGTGTAAGTGTTCTAGATGACCTCCCTTAATTCTGTTTGATTGGAGCGCGATAATCAAATTGTCTCACCTCTTTTCCACTGTAATGCTTCAGATTATTCATCTGATGGAGCAAAATGGGAGATACTGAAATAGAAAAATAAATTATTGTAATAACTGAACCATTGTCTTGCCAGGTTTATCCAGTTCAGTGCTATTTTAGTATCATTGATATGCTATTTAATATTATATTGTTTTAGATATTATTTAGTATCGTTTATATACTATTATATATTTTTTAAATATTTAATTTAGTTTTTAAATTTCATATATATATATATATATATATATATATATATATATATATATATATATATATATATATATATATATATATTAGCTTAATTTGATCTATGTTTTAGTAAATTTGTTGTTTGTTTTTGTCTCTTTATTTAGTTTTAGTTTTGATTAATATATGTGTAAGTGCAGTAGTTACAGTTTTAGTTCTTGTAGAGTTAAACTAAAAGAAAATGAGAAATGTTGCCTTGGCAATAAAAAAAAGAAATATATTTTATTTTCATTTACGTCTATTTTAAGTTTACATTTAGTTAGTAATATTAATCATTGTTCAGTTAACTGTAACTACACCATTTTGGTGGCTTTATAGTGGCTTTAACTACACCATGGTGGCATAGAAGTATATAGCAATATTTCATTATATTTCAAAATTTCACCTTTTTTAAAAGGACTCTTAAAAGTGTGAAATATATTTATATTAGTGCTGTCAAATGATTAATTGCATCCAACATAAAAGTTTTTGTTTACATAATATAATATATATATATTCTTTTTCTGCATTTGATGTCACAGGACAGTCACTAATGAAGGATTTGAAGCAGTGCCATCAGCCAATCAGCATCATCATGATGTAATTTTCGTGCAGCTCCAGAGTGATTAGTTATAAGACATTTACTCAAATAAAGATGTTAGCAAGCCAAGCAACTGCCATCGAGATGAATGAGAACGTTAACGTATAGCTTTCTCCAGACACGAACCCAGTCATGCATTTCCTGCACTTTTTTTTTTTTTGGCAGAGTAATCAAGATCTCTTTTACCCACTTTATGTATTGGAACAAAGCGATGTGATGCTTGGTCACACACGCATTATAGTTTTGAGACTACCTGAGAGAGGCCGCTGATTGATTCTCTGTGGCCGCTGCAATGCTTTGAATTGAATAGTCAGGTGGAGGCAGAGCTCTGGGAAATAACAGCAAGACTCCAAAACAAGTCAGAACACCACACTCAGACGAAAGGTCTGATCAGACATATCGATTATGATCCTGATTCTACAAGCCTTGTTTAACTTCTCCTCCAGCAACATGATTCATTCATCAATAAATGATTCATTCAGTAGGACCTTCGTAAACTAAATAGGTGCTGGAACACTCAAGTGTTTAAAGACGTCGTGAAAAACAGCATTCATAATGCGTGCAACTTGGAATAGTTTAATTAAATATAATTTAATAAAGACTCTCATATCCGAGCCCAATAATGCCATTACTTTTCATGTCCCCCAGAATATTTGGTTATCAAAAGAAAGAACAAAGACTTTGCTTAAATAAATAAAAAAAAATAAAAAAATACATAAAATAATTTAAAATAATCTTAATTTTTTTTTTCCATCAGTGGTGTGAAAGAGTTAATTTAAGGTTGAAAATATCCAGTGGGCATAATGTTATCCATTGGGATTTGGTTGGATCAGAGTTGTTAAGCTATGATATTATTAATTGACATTATTTTCCCCCACCTACATAGTTTTTGGTTGCATTAGCAGAAATGGCATTTTCAAAAGCACAGTTTTCCTTCAGAATGCACTTAAGATTCGTGCACATTAAGATCGAGGACGTTTATTTTGTTGTCTCTTAGAACTATGCATCACTTTTCTCGCACCTGTTTTGTACATGGCATCAAACGGAAAGCACTAAAAGATGGGTATGCATACACGCACCTTCATTTAATAACTGGCAAGTTTGTCTTGTGTGTGATAAAGGGGCTGAGATTATCTTTTTTTTCTAGTAGGAAAAAAATGAAGAAACATAAAGCACTGAAAACATAGTATATATTTTCGTGGGCATATCCCACTTAGCGATCCTTAAACACATCCACTTCAAAGGAGCACAATCGGTTAATTAATTACATTCTGCTGCCCTTTTCCCACTTGTTGCCTAGGTAACCTCCTCTTTCTGGCACTCAGGCATTAGCAGAATCCATATTGACAAATTTGAATGTTATTTTGGCTCCTTTTACCCCCTCAAAAAAAGTCATTTCCTGTCATTCATAGTTTATGCACATATAATGCAGCCGTGTATAGATGACGATGCAGTGTTTTGAAATGGCTCAACACTTCTACAAGGCTATTCATACACACTCTCAATGGAATATATAAGCACTCTTGGCTTTCTTGTCAATTCTTTCCACAATACTTCATTCATCTCTTTTCCTTAAGTTCCTCATCTGTTTTCTTCTCTCTTTTCTACAAAGAAAAGCGGGTCTGTGTAATACAGATAAAGAAAGATGTGTGTAAATGACTGCCATGTAAGACATCAGCCTGTTTTCTAAGATGGTAGAGCCGCAGTAGACACACACACACACACACACACACATTTTGTTTGACTCAAATGTCTGCTCAGATAAAGCATAGGCTTGTGGAGAAAATGTGCAGTTTTTAAATATAAATATATATATATTGCATATAAATATATATATATATATACACATGCTATTAATATTACACTTGCTAACCTTGACTTATTAGGTTTAATTATATTTGCGATGTCACCTTTTGAATTTTTAACAAAATAATTATGAAACAAATTTGAATAATTATCACAGAAAGGTAAAGGTATTGATACGTTTTAGTCATTTAATTAGTATTTTGTTTTTCTTCAATGTTTCTAATTTAGGTTTTCTTGTGATATTTATCACAAGCTTCAGATTCTTTTCAGTTAACCAAAACAATTGTAATAATTTTAGTTAATAATAACAACACTGACCATAAATAGCCTTAAAATCAGAGGGAACTAATAACTGATAATGCATTTATAATGTTGCTTAAGCTTCAACCCTAAACTTATAATTTGATCCATATCCCATTTGGTTAAATCAAAGTAAACGTGCATTGATCTTTTCATTTCTGAAAAGCAGTTCTGTATGGATTTCACTTTTACACAACTCTATAATCTCCAAGAGTTATCTTTCTGAATTTTATATTGCAGAAACTCTGGAAGCAGGGCTTTTTTGAGTTTCACAGGAATAGACTCCGCTATATCATCAATGCTTTCGTAAGCCGAGTGTCAGTAAGAGTAATCACTGTCATTGTCTCCCTTTAAAGTGACTCAAATATGCATTAATATCACATAAATCTTACAGTTTTAGACGGCAGTGTATTTTTCATGTCTGACAAGTTTCACACCTGTTTTTTTATTGAGGTAGAGCCACGCATCAGATTTAGCCATATAAGCTCTTGAATTTGTTCTCTATCAATTCCGACAATAACAGACATGTCACAATAATGTAATTGATTCGCTGTTGGGAGAAAAACGCAACTAACAACTTAGACAAATTGAAGGGTCAGCTAATCTCTTCTGATTTATGTAGTTCTTTTTTTTTGATACCTCTCGGCAGCGGTGCAGTGATTCATCAGTCAAAATAGTTAATCACATTCTTTTCTGTATTTTTTCTCACTTGTAAATTAACTTTGTGCAAATGAGATTTTGATCAGAACATACATCAAAACCGATCGTCTATTTTCCTGAGTCATGTTCCTAGTAACACGGGGGTGAGAGATACAGCACAGGCTTGGACGTAGCAGATATATAGCCTGAGACTTTGTGAGCATGAAAGCAGCTGACCTGCCGAGTCCCGTAGGGAAGAGCGGCTTTTCCCTCAAAACGATTACAAATCGCCAGAAATGCAATTACCAGGGGCTAAGCAATGACTCTCGCGACTTAAACAATAGTAGCCAGTCTCGGACAGCATTGTTCAATAACAGAATAGAGCTGGAGATTTGTTGCTCTCTCAAACATCAGTTCACTTCTACAGAGCTTCTGGGAGCACTGAAAGTAATATCAAAGTAATATTCATGCTATTAAGATGCCTATCTAAACATTTAGCATACCGAATACTAGCTCAGGCTCCCAGTTACCAATGGAGTTATATGTCTGCTTGGGTTTTTAGGTATTTGGGGATATCTACACTGAACACTCTTAAAAAATAAAGCTTCCTAAAGAGGGGTTTTCGCAGCGATGCCATAGAAGAACCATTTTGGGTTCCCAAAAGAGCCTTTCAGTGAATAGCTAAACAAAAAATAGAATAGAAAAGCAAAACAAAAAAGATTTGATTAATATTTAGAATTATATTTGAGTTGTATATTATAATATTTTAATTTTAGTTGACATTTTAAAAAGGTTATTTTTTGTTTGTTTTGTCTAGTTTTTAAGGTTTTGGTAGGTTTGAAAAGTTATTTAGTACTTCAACAAACTAAACAAAAATGCAAAATAAGTTTGAGGGTTTTTTTTTTTCTCTTTTTTTCCATTTATTTTGTTTCAAGCAATGAAAATTATTTTATGCTGTTAGTTTTAGTTGCTTTGTTTTTTGATTTGTTGTTTTAGTTTTAGTTTTGCAGTAGCCGGGCTACAATATATATATAGGCGATGTCCCTGTTTGTTTGTAAAAATCACATTAATGTTGTATTTCTGTTAAGGACAACAGCTGGTACTGGTCGAGAACTCTAATTAATGTGTGTGTTCGCATAGGACCTAAACACTTACCATATGGGAGATTGCTGGTTCATATTTCAGACATCTGTCTGGTAAATGTGATTAATTGATGTTTAATGGTTTGCATCTCAATTCTACAGATCAAAAAAGATGTCTCAATTCAGTGGCGTCAATCGAATCAAGTAAGGAAGTGAACTGATCTTATAGTGATTCATCTTCCCTTCCCTGCTCTTTTGCATGGGAAGTGTGCAACTTTGGCTGTCAGATGGCAGGCTTTTGTTGATGTTTCAGATAATTATTTCATCACCCCGAAATCGATGTTTTTCACCCTCATTAATAGTGCCTCTCCTGCAACAGCCTTTGTTCTCTAACTGAATAAGCACGACCCAATTGATGCATGCGAATGTCAGAAGAAACATTTGGAGAGGGAAATTAGAAGCCTGAACAATCTGGAGTAGCGTAAGTCTTATCATTCATGTATCGCTGTTGTTGTTGTTGTTGTGTCCTCACCTCACTCGTTCACACTCTCGGGCTCAGGCACGCACACTTAAAGCAATTTAGTCCACTAAGCTAGCGCAATCCCACGGAAAGGCTGCAAATCTTTTTAAAGGCAATATCAGGAGCTTAGGATTTTGTTTCCTTTATTATGGGAGATTTAAGGGATTAGCTTTCACTCTCAATACACAAAGTTTCATTTTATTCCATTGTGCGAGTGTATTTGTGTGGTACGGACGCGTTGTGGACCTTAAGTCCTCCCTGAGGTTAAGAAAAAATGTCCTGTGTCTGCTTGTCCTGTAGTGATTGATGACTACTTTTGTCTCATGACTTACAACTGTGAGAGCATTGAGATCTTTTAACCGTATATGGCCTATATCATATTTGATATGCAAATTTATAAGTGTATCAGCTTTTTGCTATAAAATCTTTGCTGATTTTTAGAAAGTAAACATTAGATGAACTGTTATATTGTTTGTTTGTTTGCTTTTTTTTTTATATAAATCATGGAAAAATGGAGTATAATACAACAGACATTTTTGTTTGTGTCAGCTCAAAAATGTTCCAAGAAATCTTAATTTATTTTAATATTTTAGTAGAAATAGATGTAGGTAAATTCTTATTACTGGTTACATTGAAACATTGAAAAAAAAAAATGAAAATACTATAATAATTATTATTTTCCATGTTGATTCATTTAAAAGAGTGGAAAACATTGGTTACTTTTAACTAGGTTTTGTTTCTTACATTTAAACATTTTTGTTTTCAATAAAAATATTGAATATTGGGATTTTTCTATTTTAGCTCTGTTTCCCAATCCTTCGGCCTTTGTGTGCGCATATACCCACATACCTCTTTTTCATGTAATTAAGCTGGAACCTCGTTAGCCCTGAGTATCGTGGTTATGATATTTGAGAGTCATAACGACACTGTGTCCTCTGCCTTCTGAGGGAGCAAACCATAAATCTGTGACATTAGCCCGCCGCCCCTGTCGCCATAGTGACTAATTATGCTCTGTTTGTATAAGTAATGGCTTATTCTTCACACGGTACACTGTGATCATGATTAAGAAGGGACCCGCTGGAGCCGTAGACTCATTTTCCTTTGCTCTCATTGGCCGCTCACTCATCATCTCCCTCTCTTCTTAAATGAAAACTCATTATTTGACATGTGCTAAATGCTATTCGGGGTGTTTCTCCCACTAGCCCATGCAGGCATGAAGAAATTAGGAGGTATTAATCCATAAGGAGCTCATTTATATCTCACAAACGAAGTGGACAAGGACTTGTTTCAGAGAAAAACTTTAGCGGTGGTAATTGGAGGCTAGTCGCGACTCACACGCTTGCTCTTTATGATCTTTTGCATCTGACCTTATCATTTGTTCAAACGCTTTGACATAAAGGTTGGAAAAAATGTTTTATGGCCAAAAAAAATCAGCTTTTAGAAAAGTATTTGGTTATATTTTTCAGGGCTCAGCCTGGACAACAATGCAGTTTATTTTCTAAGAATAGAGAAATGCTTTATGAAAGCAATCAGATTTGAGTAGAGACAGCATTTAAACTGGGCACAGTGGCTGTAAACCATTACATCCAATATCCCAAGAACATCAGTAGTAGATTAATATACTTTAACAGTGCTTGAGAGATTTTCACATATGAGTTCATAAAACAAACCTGACAGCTCCAGATGCAGGCTGCAGTATTAATGCAAAAACCGCTCGCCTCTTTGTTTTCTGTCATACATGACCCGTGGTACTTTTTGGCAGTTTACACAGTTACGGACAGATGGAAATGCCCAAACCGTGTCTGATGATGAATGTCAGAGCCATTTTTGTGGACTTTTGCACTAAACAGTCAAGTAGAGTCTATAGTTTTCTGTTTATATCACTGCAAATTCAAATGTGTTCTGGGTCACTGACTGGTTTATCTTTATTGCGTTTTCATGCAGCCTCTTTATGTGTAGGTCAAAACAAATTTAGTTTCCTGTTGAAAACAGAATTACAAGGAAGATTAGACATATTATAGGTTGGATTTATAACGTTGTCTCCAACCACAACAAGTGGCAAGAACAGCACTTTCAAATTTAAATGGTTCACTCACTCTCATGTGGTTGGTGAGTAACTGATAAAGGTTTCATTTTCAGAGGAGTGATCCCATCAATACACATTTCTAGTGTTATTGTGCACAGCTTTTCAATACATGTTATTCCTGTTCACAATCCAGTCAATTCCTAATGGATAAAATCAAGTCTCAATGTGCAGTATCCATTTCTCTCTGAAGTATGTCACTTGGAAAAAAAGTAAAATGGGTTGTGAATGTTATATCTAAGCGGTTTTGCCTATTAGCCTGATCTATTTTTGACATTCAGAGTAGCAGTAGATCGTTGTCTTCACTTTTTTATTTCCTTCCTCCCCTCTCTCTTTCTTTCCTTCTCATGGTTGATGTCACTTAAACTGAATATTAACTTTGATAAGCACACATATGTTGGATTAATTAATGCGTTGAGTCTAGTCCCGGGCGATTCGGCTCACATTTTAGTTCTAACCTTTTACTTTAAGGCATTGTTGGGTGTATAATTACGCTTGGCTTAATTAGTGAGTTATTAAGACCTGTGATGAGATATGACAGGATCTAATGGACTTCAGAAAAAAACTGTCTGACTGGAGGATTATAAAGGTTGTTGAAACTTAGTTGAACTGCCATCCATTTTATGCAAACAACTTGATTAAGTTGAAATTGCGTCTTGATTGGTATTAAATAGCAACACAACTAGCTGTTGCTTGGACCCCATCATCTGTTTTCACAGGCAGAGCTTAAAGCGTACTCTCAACGCTTGTGCAAACTCCATTTCTGATGGAGGGAAATTGATTGGATCTATCAAGTAATAATCAGGCCTTATTGTTTGTTTCCTGAGGTCTTTATTCTTAAGCAGGGCTTTTGCGAAAACACAAATTGGCGACCTTGGTTCAAGTGTCCAATCATGTACACAGCCACCCTTCCTTGCCAAATCTATCAAAATCACAATCCCAATTTTTCTGTCCCCTCTCTCTCTCCTTTCTATCAGTCTCTCTGTGATAATGAATTATCCATTATTTCCTGTTTATCCAGACTGGCCTCTTCTGCGACAAACAGCTTGCGCTAAATGTGACCGCATACTAGTAATAGAGTAATATGCAAGGACCTTGTTCTCTGTGACGTCTGGAAACAGTCTCACCCAATATATGTACATTCCATGTCTGTGTCAGATTGGAAGCAGGTTAGAAATAATTCACGGTCATGTCCACTTTCCTCAGGGATGGCTCCGTTTCAGATTGTGATGTCTTACTGGCAACCCAGGGAATGTTTTATGAATCATTAAGAACTGAAAAATGTTTATGCTAATGGCTTTGAACTAATTTTAACTCTTTCCTTAAGGCAACCACTTTAAGGTCTGTTAGGAGTAAAGCTGAGCATCAGATATTAAGTAGTTGAAGGAATAACTCAACTGTACTTAAAAATTACATATTTTACTCAATGGCTTACTTTCTTCTTGGAAACAACTTGGCCACTTTTTGTCAGTTACAATGAATGGGAATTGAACCTTTCAATACAAAAGCAGCATTAAAGTATTATTAAAGTATCTTGTCATACGATAGCTTTGTGTGAGAAAAGATTTAGTCATTGAGTCAATGAGGTAAACTCGAGAACTGGTTCATTAATAAATCATTCAGACAGGTTTTGTGAATCAGATCAACAAATTCATTCACTGTAAACTCTTACTCTTCTATAAGTAATTAATTAGTTTGTGTAGGGAAACTTAAACAAATTAGTTCAAACAAATGAACTTTTATGAGTGTTTAGAACTTTTCTTTTGAGTTCACGAAACGTACGCATTTTAAGTCATCTGAATTGTTAGGAGCAATTAACATGAATGAGTACAAAATAAAAATCTACCAGTTCTGCTAACTGAAAATTTTACTTTCTGAACTGACCACCTCAAATTTTGAGTTTTGACAACTTATTTGGGTTTACAGTGTTGAAAAGATTCAACTCAAAAGAAAGATTTGTTCAATAAGCAGGTGACTCTCATGAACATGCCACGAGAGTTTAAGCTGATGTCAAGATTTTTATTTAATATCATCTTATATTTTCATCTGTTCTTCACATAGAGCAGTAAACTTGGAAAATGAAAGTGGGATCATATTGATTATGATACTTTGTGTCTTTTAAGCTATTTTTGAAGCTTAAAAGATTTCTTTTTTGTGGCATACAGAAGAAAGTAAGTCATAGAGGTTTGAAATGACATAAGAGTGAGTAAATGATAACAGAAAGTTCCATTTTGGCTCCATGTTGGCTCACCATTCCCAAAAACAGCTTAGTTACACATAGTGGCGGTGCATAAAAATAAAGTCTGATTTAAAATGTCCTGCTCTTTGCCAACTTTAAGGGGAACTTGTTGGCATTAAACCATGTGTTGGCCATTGTTTTGCCATTAGTGGAGGTTGACCCTGACCCCTGGTCTCATATAGG